>NW_024070207.1:84662248-84831911 GCF_014754425.2 Oryx dammah | reverse complement strand
TCACTTAATTGTAGTTATAATTGCTTCCACAATTTTTGCTGTTTTTAAATATATGTAATGACTTGATAAAATGATTTTCAAGCCTTTTATATATTTGCCTTCCCTGTTCCTATTGTCATCTCTCTTTTCTTGAGATTCTTGGTTCTTTTCTATTTAGAATAGGCCATTCAATATCTCTTTGAGAGTATGCTTACTACTGCTGGATTCTTTTAAGTTTTGCTTGCTTAAGAAATTCTTTATCTCTCCTATTCTGAATAATAATCTTGCTGGTGAGAGGATACTTTGTTACAGATTTTTTTGTTCATGTGTTTGAATAGATCATGCTACTTCTTTCTATGCTACAAAGTTTCTTTAGAGAAATCAGCTAGTAGCCTTATGAAGGTTGCCTTGTAACTCTTCATTTCTCTCTGTCTTTCCTTTTTTCGTTCCACATTTTTAAATTGGAATATAGTTGTGTTACACTGCTCTATCAGTTTCTACTATACAACAAAGTGAATTAGATATGTGTGTGTATATATATATATATATATATTTGATATATGATTGTTGTTCAGTTGACCAGTTTTGTCAGACTCTTAGCAACCTCATGGACTGCAGTATGCCAGGTTTCCCTATCCCTCACCATCTCCAGAAGTTTGCCCAAGTTTGTGTCCATTGCATCAGTGATACCATCCAGCCATCCCATCCCCTGACATCCTCTGACATCTTCTTTTCCTTCTGCCCTCAATCTTTCCCAGCATCAGGGACTTTTCTAATGAGTCAGCTGTTCGCATCAGGTGACCAAAATACTAGAGCTTCAGCTTCAGCATCAGTTCTTCCAATGAGTATTCAGGATTTTATTTCCTTTGGGATTGACTGGTTTGATCTCCATGCTGTCCAAGGGACTCCCAGGAGTCTTCATCAACACCACAGTTCGAAAGCATCAATTCTTTGGCACTCTGCCTTCTTTACAGTCCAGCTCTCACAACCATATGTGACCATTGGGAAAACCATAGACTTGACTCTATGGACCTTTGCCAGCAGAATAATATCTTTGCTTTTCAATGCACTGTCTAGGTTTGTCATAGCTTTCCTGGCAAGAAGCAGTTGTCTTCTGATTTCATGGCTACAGTCAGCATTTGCAGTGATTTTAGAGCCCAAGAAGAGGAAATATGTCACTACTTCCACATTTTCCCCTATTTGCCATGAAGTAAGAGGGCCAGATGCCATGATCTTAGTTTCTTTAATATTTATTTTTAAGCCAGCTCATTCACTCTCCTCCTTCACCAGCATTAAGAGGCTTAGTTCCTCTTTGTTTTCTGCCATTAGATTGGTATCATCTGCATATGCAAGGCTGTTGATTATATATATATATAATACACACACACACACACACACACATATATATCCCAGCTTTTTTGGATTTCCTTTCCATAAAGATGATCACAGAGCACTGAATAGAATTACCTGTGATATATAGTAGTTTCTCATTAGTTATATCTTTTATACATCAATTCAGTTGAGTCACTCAGTCATGTCTGAATCTTTGTGACCCCATGAACTAAAGCACACCAGGGTTCCCTGTTCATCACCAACCCCCAGAGCTTGCTCAAACTCATGTCCATCGAGTTGGTGATGCCATCCAACCATCTCATCCTCTGTCGTCCCCTTCTGTTTTCAATCTTTCCCAGCATCAAGGTCTTTTCCAGTGAGTCAGTTCTTCACATCAAGTGGCCAAAGAATCCTGGACAATCATGAGCAAGTCTGGGTCAGTCTCTTATGGGATCATTGCTCCTCTCATCTGGGTCTTGGTGCATGCAAAATTTTGTTTGTGCCCGCTAAGACTGGAGTCTCTGTTTCCCTCAGTCCTCTGGAAATTCTATAATTAAATCCTGCTGCTCCTCAAGGCCAAATTTGGGATTCCCAGTCCCTCTTGTTGTATCCCCAGGCTAGCATGTCTGACATGGGGTTCAGAACCTTTATAAGACTATGAGAACTTCTTTGATATTATTGTTCTCCAGTCTGCAGGTCACCCACCTGGCAGGTATGGGATTTGAATTTATCATGATTGAGCCCCTCCTACCATCTTGTTGTGGATTCTTCTTTGTCTTTGAATGTGGGATTGCTTTTTTTTTTTTTTCCTTTGGTGGGTTTCAGCATCTTCCTGTTGATGGTTATGCAACAGCTGGTAACAATTTTGGTGTTCTTGCAGGGGGAGATGAGTGCATATCCTACTCAGCCATCTTGAACTGGAAGCTTCATTTGTAGACTTTTTGATGACAGCCATTCTGACTGGGCAGAAGAAGAAACCCCAAAAAGATAGTAGGAGGGGTGAAATTGCATTTAGAATCAAACCCATAACCACCAGGGATGCTCAGAGGGCAAAAAAAAAAAAAAAAAAAAAAAAAACCCTCGTGCTCACCAGGAACCAGAGACCTCACAGAGTCTGAGCCAGACCTGTGTTTGAGTGTCTCCTGCGGAGGTATGGGTCAGCAGTGGACTGCTACAGGGACGGGGCTCTGGATACAGAAGACCTGGGTATAGTATAAGTCCTCTTGGAGGAGGTCACCATTAACCCCACCATAGAGCCACCAGAACTTACACAGGACTGGGGATACAGACTCTTGGAGGGCACAAACAAAATCTTGTGTGCACCAGGACTCAGGAGAAAGGAGCAATGACCCCACAAAAGATTGACTCAGAGTTGCCCATGATTGTCCAGGAGTCTCTGCGGATGCATGGGTCAGTGATGGCCTGATACAGGGTTGGGGGCACTGAGTGTAGCAATGTGCACATGGGACTTTCTGAAGGAGTTCACCATTATTTTCATTACCTCCACCATAGTTTGGCCTCAGGTCAAACAACAGGGAGGGGACACAGCTCTGCCCATCAACAGAAAATTGGATTAAAGATTTACTGAGCATGGCCCCACCCATCAGAACAAGACCTAGGTTCCCCCTCAGTCAGTCTCTGCCATCAGGTAGCTTCCATAAGCCTCTTATCCTTCTCCATCAGAGGGAAGACAAAATGGAAACCACAGTCCCAGAAAACTAACAATCTGATCACAGGGACCACAGCCTTGTCTAACTCAATGAAACTATGAGCCGTGCTGTGTAAGGCCACCCAAGATGGACAGATTATGCTGGAGAGTTCTGACAAAACGTGGAGCACTGGAGAAGGGAATGGCAAACCACTTCAGTATTCCTATCTTGAGAATCCCATGAACAGTATGAAAAGGCAAAAAAAGACACTGAAAGATGAACTCACCAGGTCGATAGGTGCCCAATATGCTACTGGAGATCAGTGGAGAAATAACTGCAGAAATAATGAAGAGATGGAGCCAAAGCAAAAACAACACCCAGTTGTGGATAGGACTGGTGATGCAAGTAAAATTCAATGCTGTAAAGAGCAATTTTACATAGGAACCTGGAATGTTAGGTCCATGAATCAAGGCAAATTGGAAGTGGTCAAACAGGAGATGGCAAGAGTGAACATCAACATTTTAGGAATCAGCAAACTAAAATGGACTAGAGCGGGTGAATTTAACTCAGATGACCATTAATTCTACTACTGTGGGCAAGAATCCCTTAGAAGAAATGGAGTAACCATAATACTTAATGAAAGAGTCCAAAATGCAGTACTTGGATGCAGTCTCAAAAATGACAGTATGATCTCTGCTCATTTCCAAGGCAATCCATTCAATATCACAATAATCCAAGTCTATGACCCTACCAGGAATGCTGAAGAAGCTGGATTTGAATGATTCTATGAAGATCTATAAGATCTTCTTGAACTAACACCCCAAAAGCTGTCCTTTTCATTATAGGGGACTGGAATGCAAAAGTAGGAAGTCAAGAAATAACTGGAGTAACAGGCAACTTTGGTCCTGGAGTACAGAATGAAGCAGGGCAAAGGCTAATAGAGTTTTTGCAAGAGAACACACTGGTCACAGCAAACACCCGTTTCCAATAACACAATTGAAGACTCTGTATATGGACATCACAAGATGGTCAATACCGAAATCAGATTGATTATATTCTTTTCAGCCAAAGATGGAGAAGCTCTATACAGTTAACAAAAGATAAGACCAGGAGCTGACTGTGGTTCAGATCATGAACTCATTATTGCCAAATTCAGACTGAAATTGAAGAAAGTAGGGAAACGCACCAGACCATTTAGGTATGACCTTAATCAAATCCCTTACGATTATACAGTGGAAGTGACAAATAGATTCAAGGGATTTGATCTAATAGACAGAGCGCCTAAAGAACTATGGTTAGAGGTTCATGACATTGTACAGGAGGCAGTGATCAAGACCATCCCCAAGAAAAAGAAATTCAAAAAGGCAAACTGGTTGTTTGAGGAGGGCTTACAAATGGCTCAGAAAAGAAGAGGTGAAAGGCAAAGGAAAAAGGAAAGATATACTCATTTGAATGCAGACTTCCAAAGAATAGCAAGGAGAGATAAGAAAGCTTTCCTTAGTAATCCATGCAAAGAAATACAGGAAAACAATAGAATGGGAAAAAGTAGAGATCTCTTCAAGAAAATGAGAGATACCAAGGGGACATTTCATGTAAAGATGGGCACAATAAAGGACAAAAATGGCATGGACCTAACAGAAGTAGAAGATATTAAGAAGAGGTGGCAAGAGTACACAGAAGAACTATACAAAAAATATCTTCATGACCCAGATAACCACGATGGTGTGATCACTCACCTAGAGCCAGATATCCTGAAATGTGAAGTCAAGTGGGCCTTTTGAAGCACCACTATGAACAAAGCTAGTGGAGGTGATGGGATTCCAGTTGAGCTATTTCAAATCCTCAAAGATGATGCTGTGAAAGTGCTGCACTCAATATGACATCAAATTAGGAAAACTCAGTAGTGGCCATAGGGCTGGAAAAGGTCAGTCTTAATGACTGACCTTTAGAAAAGTAATGCCAAAGAATGCTTCAACTACCTCCCATTTGCACTCATCTCACACACTAGCAAAGTAATGCTCAAAATTCTCCAAGCCAGGCTTCAAAAATATGCGAACCATGAAGTTCCAGATGTTCAACTTGGATTTAGAAAAGGCAGAAGAACCAGATATCAAATTGCCAATATCCGTTGGATCATCAGAAATGCAAGAGAGTTCCAGAAAAACATCTACTTCTGCTTTATTGACTATTCCAAACCTTTGACTGTGTGGATCACAACAAACTGTGGAAAATTCTTCAGGAGATGGGAATACTAGACCACATGACCTGCCTCCTGAGAAATCTGTATGCATGTCAGGAAGCAACAGTTAGAACTGGTCATGGAACAACAGATTGGTTCCAAATTTGGAAAGTACGGCAAGGCTGTATTTTGTCATCCTGCTTATTTAACTTATATGCAGAATACATCATGTGAAATGCCAGTCTGGATGAAGCACAGGATGGAATCAAGATTGCCAGGAGAAATTCAATAACCTCAGATACGCAGATGACAACACATTTATGGCAGAAAGTGAAGAAGAACTAAAGATCTTTTTGATGAAAGTGAAAGTGGAAAGTGAAAATGTTGACTTAAAACTCAACATTCATAAAACTAAGATCATGGCATTTGGTCCCGTTGCTTCATGGCAAATAGAAGGGGAAACAATAGAAACAGTGACACACTTATTTTGGGGGGCTCCAAAATCACTGAAGATGGTGACTGCAGCCATGAAATTAAAAGTCTCTTGCTCCTTGGAAGAAAAGTTATGACAAACCTAGCCAGCATATTAGAAAGCAGAGACATTACTTTGCCAACAATGGTACATCTAGTCAATGCTTCGGTTTTTCCAGTAGTCATGTATGGCTATGAGAGTTGTACTATAAAGCTGAGTGACACAGAATTAATGCTTTTAAACTGTCGTTTTGGAGAAGACTCTTGAGAGTCTCTTGGACACGAAGGAGATCCAACCTGACCACCCTAAAGGAGATCAATCCTGAGTATCCACTGAAAGGAACGATGCTGAAGCTGAAGCTCCAATACTTTGGCCCCCTGATGAGAAGTGAATCTTTTGAAAAGACACTGATTCTGGGAAAGATTGAAGGTAGGAGGAGAAGGGGACGCCAGAGGATGAGATTGTTGGATGGCATCACTGACTCAATGGGTGTGAGTTTGAGTAGGCTGCAGGAGTTGATGATGGACAGGGAAGCCTGGCATGCTGCAGTCCATGGGGTCAGAAAGAGTCAGACATGACTGAGTGACTGAATTGAATTGAATTGATTCTGACAGTTGTGAGGTGATACCTCATTATAGATTTGATTTGCATTTCTCTAATAATTAGTGATGTGCATTTTATCATGTTTGTTGGCCATCTGTACATCTTCTTTGGAGAAATATCTATTTAGGTCTTCTGCCCATTTTTGGTTGGGTTGTTTGCTTTTTTTCTTATTGAACTCCATTAGCTGTCTTTAAATTTTGGAGATTAATCCTTTATTCATTGCTTCATCTGAAAATAATTTTTTCCCATTTTGAGGGTTGTCTTTTCATTTTGCTATGATTTTCTTTGCTTTGCAAAAGCTTTTAAGTTTAATTAGGTCAGATTTTGGGGGTGGTTGCTTTTATTTTACTTTAAGCAGTGGCTTGAAAAAAGATCTTGCTATGGTTTGTGTCAGAGAGTGTTCCATTTATATTTTCCTCTAAGAATTTGATAATATCTTGCCTTACATTTAGGTCTTTAATCCAGCTCGAGTTAAGTTTTTTGTGGTGTTAGGGAGTGTTATAATTTTATTCTTTTACATGTAGTTGTCCAGTTTTCCCAGCACCACATATTGAAAAGTCTGTCTTTCCTCCATTGTATATTCTTGCCTACTTTGTCACAGATTAGTTGGCCATAGGTGTGTGGCTTATCTCTGGGCCTTCTATGTAGTTTGATCTATATTATGTTTCTGTACTATTACCATACTTTCTTGATTACTGTAACTTTGTAGTATATTTTGAAGCCAGAGACTCTGGGTCCTCCAGCTCTATTTGTCTTTCTCAAGATTTGGCTATTTGGGGTCTTTTTGTTTCCATACAGATTATAAAATTTTTTGTTCTGGTTCTGTGAAAAAAAGCCATTGGTAATTTGATAGACATTACACTGAATCTGTAGATTGCTTTGGGAAGTAGAGTCATTTTCATGGTATTGATTCTTCCAGTCCAAGAACATGGTGTATCTCTCCATCTGTTTTTGTCATCTTTGATTTCTTTCCTCAGTATCTTTTAGTTTTCTGTGTATAGGTCTGCTTCTTTAAGTAGGCTTATTCCCAGGGATTTTATTCTTTTTGTTGCAAGGTAAATGGAAATATTTCCTTAATTTCTCTTTCTGAACTTTCATTGTTAATGCATAAGGATGTAAAGGATTTCTGCATATTAATTTTGTATCCTGCAACTTTGATTAACTGCAGTAGTTTTCTGGTGGCATCTTTAGGCTTTTCCATGTATCTGAAAACAGTGATAGTTTTACTTCTCTTTTTTGTTTCCAGTTTGAATTGCTTTTAGTTCTCTTATTGCCATGGCTGGAACATACAAAATTATATTGAATAATAGTGTTGAGAGTGGACACATTTGTATTGCTTTTTTATCTTTGAGAAAATGCTTTCTACTCTTCACCATTGAGAATGATATTCATTGTGGGTTTGTCGTATATGACCTTTATTATGTGGAGGTATGCTCTGTCTATGACTGCTTTCTGGAAAGTTTTTTTTTTTTATCATAAATGGATATTGAATTTTATCAGAAATTTTGTGCATGTATTGAAATGATCATATGGCTTTTGTTCTTCAAATTGTTAATATCATACATCACTTTGATTGATTTGTATATATTAAAAAAAATCCTGCATTTCAGGGATAAATCTCACCTAATCATCGTGTATAATTCTCATAATGTGTTATTGAATTTTGTTTGCCAGTATTATGTCAAGGATTTTTGAGTCAATATTCATCAGATATTGTCTGTAATTTTTCTGGGTGATATCTTTGGTTTCGGTATAAGGGTGAATGCAGCCTTGTAGAGTGACCTTGGGGGGTGTTCCTCCCTCTGGAATTTTTTGAAAGAGTTTGATAAGGATAGCTGTTAGCTTTTGTCTAAATGTTGAATAACATTTGCCTTGTTTGTTGGAAGATTTTTTGTCACAGTTTCAATTTCATTACTTGTGATTGGTCTGTCAATATTTTCTATTTATTCCTGTTTCAGTCTTGGAAGCTTGTTCCTTTTCTAAGAATTTGTCCATTACTCCCAGGCTGTTCATTTTATTAGCATATAGTTGCTTGTAATAGTCTCCTTTACTTCTTCATATTTCTGTGGAGTCAGTTGTAATTCTCTTTTATTTCTAACTTTATTGAGTTGAATTATCTCCCTTTTTTCTTGATGAGTCTCACTAAATGTTTATCAATTTTTTAAATCTTCTCAAAGAATCCACTTTTAGTTTCTTTGATCTTTTCTATCATTTCCTTTGTATTTTTTTAAATTTCTTCTCTAATCATTATGATTTCTTTTGGTCTACAAAATTTGGAGGGTTTTGTTGTTCTTTCCACGGTTGCTTTAGGTTTAATGTTAGGGTGTTTATTTGAGATTTTTCTTGTTTCCTGAGGTAGAATTTTATTGCTATAAATTTCCCTCTTAGAACTACTTTTGCTGCATTTCATAGGTTTTGGATCATCAAATTTTCATTGTCAGTTTTTTCTAGGTACTTTTTAAAAATTTCGTCTTTGATTTATTCAGTGATCTCTTCACTTTTTGGTAGCATATTGATTAGCCTCCATGTGTTTGTGTTTTTTTTTTACATTTGTGTTTCCTTTAATTGATTTCTAATATCATAGTGTTGTGCTCATAAAAGATGCTTGATATGTTTTAAATTTTCTTAAATTCACCAAAGCTTGATTTCTGACCCAACATGTGTTCTATCCTCTAGAATGTTCTATATGCACTTGAAAACAAAGTGTATTCAGATGCTTTCAGATGGAATATAAATTAATTTTAAAAACAAAAAAGAAAAGCAGCAAAAAATTCTGCTTTGAGTAACATCAGAGGAGTGAATAAATATCTTTTTCCTTGAAAAAAAGATCAATTGTCTGTTTGGTCTATTGTGTCATTTAAGACTTGTGCTTCCTTATTAATTTTCTGTCTTAATGATCTATCCATTGGTATAAATGGAGTTTTAAAGTCCCCCACTATTATAGTGTTACTGTTGTTTCCCCCTTTTATGGCTTTTAGCATTTGTCTGATGTATGAAGGTGTTCCTTTGTTGGATGCATAAGTATTTATAATTGGTATATCTTATTCTTGGATTGATCCTTTGATCATTATGTATGTCCTTCATAGTCTCTTGTAACATTGCTTAAAATTTATTTTGTCTGATATGTGTTTTGTTGCTGCAGCATTCTTTTGATTTTCATATGCATGGAATATCTTTTTCCAGCCTTTCATTTTCAATCTGTATGTGTCTCCAGGTCTGAAGTAGGTCTCTTGTAGACAGCAGAAATAGGGGTCTTGTTTTTGCATCCATTCAGCCAGTCTGTGTCTTTTGGTTGGAGCATTTATATCTTTTAAATTTAATTATTAATATGTATGTTCCTATTAACATTTTTTTAATTTTGGGGGAAATTGTTTTTTAGATTTTTTCTCTTATATTTTTTTTGCCTAGAAATGTTACCTTAGCATTTTTTGTAAAACTGATTTGGTGGTCCTGAATCTCTTAGATTTTGCTTGTCTTTAAAGCTATTGATTTCTCTATCAAATCTAAATGAGATCCTTGCTGGGTAGAGTAATCTTGGTTGTAGGTTTTCCCCTTTTATCACTTGAAATATATGCTGGCACTCTTCTTGCCTGTAGAGACTTTTCTTTGAAAAATCAGCCGATAACCTTATGGAGATTCAGTTGTATATTATTCATTGTTTTTCCTTTGCTGATTTTAATATTTTTCTTTGTATTAAATTTTTGTTAGTTTGATTGATATATGTCTCAGCATGTTTCTCCTAGGATTTATTCTGTGTTGGGCTCTCTGTACTTCCTTGACTTTGGTGACTATTTTCTTTTAGGCAGACTATTTTCCTCCTAAGGGAGTTTTAGACTATAGTCTCTTCAAATATTTTCTCAGACACTTTCTTTTGCTTGTCTTCTTCTGGGACTCCTATAATTCAAATGTTGGTGCATTTAGTGTTGTCCCAGAGATCTCTGAGACTGTCTTAATTTCTTTTGATTCTTTTTTCATTATTTCCACCATTCTCTCTTCCAGATCACTTATCCATTCTTCTATCTCATGTATTCTGTTATTGATTCCTTCTAGTGTACTTTTCATTTCAGTTATTGTGTTCTTCACTTACTGTTCTTTAGTTCTTCTAGATTCTTGTTATACATTCTTTTATTTTCTGGATCTGTGCCTTCATTCCATTTCCGAGATCTTGGGTCATCTTTACTATCATTACTCTCAATTATTTTTCAGGTAGACTGCCTATTTCATGTTCATTTATTTGACCTTGTGGGTTTTTACCTTGCTCCTTTGTCTCCAACATATTTCTTTATCATCTCATTTTGTCTAACTTATTCTCTTTAGGTCTCCTTTCTGCAGGCTGCAGGATTATAGTTCTTCTTGCTTCTAGTGTTTTCCCTCTGGTGGTTGAGTTTGGTTCAGGGGTTTGTATCAACTTCCTCATGGTAGAGACTGGTGTCTGCCCTCTAGTGAGTGGAATTGTGTCTTGTCCCTCTGATGCTCAGGGCCATATCAGGTGGTGTGTTTTGGGGTGTCAGTGAGCTTAGTATGTTTTAAGCAGCATGTCTGCTAATGGGTGGGACTGTGTTCCTGTCTTTCTGGTTATTTGACAGTGAGGTGTCCAACACTGGAGCCTACAGGCAGTTGTGTGGAGCCAGGTCAGTGTCAAGATGAATTCCAATGGGAGAACACAAACCAATTAATATTTCCTGAGCCCAGGAAGTCTCTGATGGTCCAGTATCCTGGACTCAGTGCTCCCATCCTGGAGGCCCCAGATTGATCCCTGGTCAGGCAACCAAGTGCCCACAAACTGTGAAGCATGGCCAGAGAATAAAAAGGAAAAAAGGAAAAGGAAACAAATATAGAAAACTCAGGACAAATAGCAAAAATAAAAAGAAACAGCAACAACAATGCACACACGTCACCCAAACTTACAAATCAAACACAAGACAAATGATAAAACAAAACCAAAGAAACACAAACAAAGAAACAGACATAAAACAAAGAAAGCAAAAAATAAGCAAAGAAAGAAGCAAATCAAATAATTTAAAAATGAAAACAGTCAATAAAGACTAAACTAACAAAAGCAAAAATTGCAAATCAAAACCAGAAAGCAAACTAAGAAAAGCAAAGAAAATAGAAAACAAAGTCATAAAAGTGATTTAAAAACAAAGCAAAGATCAAAAACAGGAAGATAACTAAAAAGTAAATAAAAATAGAAAAGTACAAAATATACATTAAGAAAACCTTTTAAAAATAATAAATAATAAAGACAATAACATTGGGTAGGCCTCTGGACCTGCTGTGGACACTGGGCAGTAGCTCAGACTTTGGCCTGGCCCATCTCCTGTGTGTACTACTTCCCCAACTTCCACTGCTACTAAAGATAGACCTGTCTCAGATTTGGCAACACTTGTTATATATTCAGATATTCCACAGACACAGGATTTAGAAAACTGATCACAGAATAATTTTTTTCAGATTCTATTTCACATCTTCCTGTTACCTTGCTATCTCTTTTTTGAGTTTCTGTATTCCTGTTTTATGATGGTTCCTCATACCTTTGGAATTCCCTGGTGGCTCAGATGGCAAAGAATCTACCTTCAATGTGGGAGACCTGGGCTCAATCCCTGGGTTGGAAAGATCCCCTAGAGAAGGGAACAGCTACCTACTCCAGTATTTTTTCTGGAGAATCCCATGGACAGAGAAGCCTGGCGGGCTACAATCCATGGGGTAGTGGAGTCGTGATCACAGAAATTTAAGCCACAGTTCATGCAGCTATATAGAGAGATTTCTATTCCTCTTCCTCATTCATACCACCCAGGGCCATGGAGCCCTCATTCTGGTCCCCTCTGTTCTATATTCAGAACAAGCAGTGGTCTTCTCCTCAGATCCACTCTCCTAACCCCACACTTTAGCACTCAGCCCCTGTCAGTATTAGCAAAGTCCCATCTCAGGCAGGAGTGCCTGAGACTGATTCCTGAGGAGGCTTTGGCATGGGCAATACTCAGACCCCAGAGCCTATGTGGGGAGAGGAGTCCTTGGTTTGAAGGATGGACGAGCTTCTCAGATGAGTGCCCCTCTCAGTGCCAACAGAAGCAGAAGTGGGTAGGTGGGGAAAGGGGTTGCAATGGCAGCCCCACCCATTGCACACTATTCAACAATGACCACTTGCTTCTGTGGTGTCCCAGGCTCCTTTTGCAAATATTACTGGTTATAGAGCTCCTTACTCCTATCCCTTCCAGTTGTCTTTTTGGAGCCAACAGCTGTTTCCACACTGGTTCTGTGCTCCAAATCCCACTTTCCAGCAGCCAGTCCCCATCTGCAACAAGAGACACATGACTCTGGCTGGGGTGTCCCAGTCTTTGCCATGAACCACATGCACAGTTCTTTTTCTTATTTTGTCCTGCCTTCCACAGACCATCCACTGTGTTCCCTTTCAATCCCCTGAAGATCCTTTTCTGTCCCAGTTGATTTCCCCACCATGAGAGGGTTTTTTCTGACTGCAAGAACCTCTCCTCACCTTTAGCTCTTTGCAGGTTCGCTAGTCCCTTTTTTGATTCTTCTTTTCTTTCTTTCACCCTATTTGGTTGTGAGGGGATTTTCCTTGTCCTTTTAGATGTCCAAAGTCTTCCACTAATGTTTAGCAGGTGCTCTGTGAGAACTATTCCACTTGTAGATGTATTCTTGATGTACTTGTAAGGAGAGACAAATTCCACATCCTCCTATTACACCATGTTAATTTCTCCCTCTCTTACTGAGTTTAGTATCCTTTCTTTAAATTTTTCCATTTTAATTATATGTCTTGGTTGAGTCTGTTTGGGTTAATTTTGGAGGGACACCATAATTTGTTCAAACACATTTTCAGCTCACTTCTTTCTCTCTTCTCCTTCTGGAACCCCTATTATGTACATTTATTATTATCCCAGGGATCTCATTTCTTACACTTGTTTTTTTGCTTGTCATTCTGTCTGCTCTTTGGATTCTGTGATTTCCAGTATTCTTTCAGATCACATATTTTCTCTTTTGTGTAATTTAGTCAGCTATTCATTGTTTTTAGATTGATTTTTACCTCTGAGGTTACATTACATATAGTTTGGCTCCTATTTCTTGTTTCTTGCTTCTTGCTGCAATGATCTGCATTTATATCAATAATCTTTCTTTCCTGAGTGTGTGCCCTACTTCAGGGAAATTATTGCTTAAGCAAGTGAGATCTATGCACTCACAGAAGACCTATGTGCCACCTGTGTGTGTAGGCTTCTGTGGCTCTGCTCAAAGGCAGCCTGAATTTGTATCTCTTACTCTGTTTTGTTCATCCCAGATCTAGTTGCAAGGCTGTGGTGTTTCTTTAGTTTCCTTTAATATAAAATAGCATCACTTGACTTTTATTGTCTTTCATAATATTAACATTTTTCAAGAGCCCACATAGTCGTTTTGCAAAATAATTTTCAATTTGGATTAGTATAATTGTTTCATTGTGATTATATACATCTTGTCAGCTATACCTCAAGGATACATCTTAATTAATCTTTGTCCATTAATTTTTGCCTTCATCTTTGGTATCCTAGCCCTATCCTTGATCCACTCTATTTTTCCAACAGCAGACTGATCATTTAAAAATGCCAACTGGATTTTATCACCCCATACTTAAAATCTGTCACTAGCTTCTTCTCCTCTTTAGAAAAATATCCAAACTTCGTAACATTTTACTCACTACTCCCCTCCCCTAGGACCTTATTGCCATTTAAAATTATATATACCAGTTTATACATGCTTTGGAATCTTTTCATTAACTGTATGTTCTTTTTTTTTTTTTTCCAGTGTGGAGAGACTTTTTTTTTTTTTTACTTTATTTTACTTTACAATTCTGTGTTCTTTTTGAAATGTTCTTCCTCATTTTTACCTGACTATCTCCTCCTCACCATTTGTATCTCACTTTAAATATATCCTTAGTGTCCAGGTGGAGAAGGAAATGGCAACCCACTCCAGTACTCTTGCCTGGAGAATTCCAAGGATAGAGGAGCCTGGTAGGCTACAGTCCATGGGATCACAAAGAGTCAGATATGACTGTGTAACTAACTTAGTGTCCAGGAAGAATTCTGAGCTTGCCAGAGAAACAAGGTACTGATTTGTCTTATCTTGATACACTGATTATAACTGGGAAGTGCGTATTTGTGTAATCACTTATTTAATGTGTATTCCATGAGAGCAATGTGAATCTTTTATTCACCACTATATTCCCATGGTTAGCCAATGCCTAGTATGTAGTAGTGATCTCAGTAAATAGTTAAATGAAGGGAAGAGTTTGATGGGAAATGTTGTGGACCTTCAAACTGCTTTTAAGCACACAATTACACTTATACACATCACTTGATTTGTCCATGAGGTAGAAATATTTGAAGAATCCTATTCACAAGTCTAGACTTTTCTATTGCACATGCTCATATTTTCTAAAAAACTTAAGTCAGTATCACAGTTACCTTGAAACCCAAAGGCCTATCTAAGTTATGTCAAAACTTTTTTTTTTTTAAACACTTCCATGTGACTTTCAGACCTCCAAGGGCATTGTCTCCCAAACTTAAATAATATCTGGACCCTCTTAAAAAATATATTATAACACCACCGTTGACTTAAATTATTTTTATTATGACAAGATTTAAGGGTGTACAAACATGAAACTATACATAAATTCTTTATGCTTTTAGTTCCAAAACTATAAAACAAATATATTTCTAAGTTAAATAAAGCCTGCACAGTTAGTAAAATTCAAAATAACAATGTTATTTTTGTTTACAATAATTTACCATTTGCAAAATGAATATATTACTGACTATTATGGAGCATGTTACTTTGAATGTTAATCCCTGTACCACTGAAGCTCTGTTTTCCCACCATATTTTTCTATTCCAGCTATTGCGGCACTATTACTTGTATAGCCAGCTATGATGACATTTAGTCTTCCCTTGGTGAGAATATGTTATTCTACTATTAACATACTGGAATATATAATTAAAATAATACGTATAAAACAGATTTCAAAATTGATGGCAGTATTGGTTTGTGAGGTGGTCAACCAGATGATCCAGAATGTGAGTTTATAAAGCTATATTATTAGAATAAAAATACATAACAATGAAATTATTATAGACAACTTGCTGCAACCTGTGATTATGTTCATGGATCCCAAGATGGTTCTGAGCACTTCAGAGAAACAGAACATATAAGGCTTAGAGATTTTACTATCCAGATGTAACATTTTAATAGCTAAATTCATATTTTTGAAAAGAGATTGCTTTTACTATCAAACAGATCAGCCTTGATGATGGGTTGAGCATTTGGACCTGAGAGTGTAACAGGCAGGAAGGCCAGGGGTCTCTAAATGGAGGAAATAGCCTGCAAGTGTCAAGCATTTTTATCTCTCTTAAGCGGTGGGAGGAAACAAACTAGCGATATTTTTTCCCCTTCTCTATACAAATTTAAAAGGAGGTTTCTCTTAAAATACTGTGTTGCCATAATGACACCTGGTTTCACCTGAAGTTAACTATTCTCAAACCTGGAATTAACCAATGCATTTTTCTTATGGAAATGTTTGTCTTAAGCTATGTTAATGTACTATGCATTTACCCCAGATTCTGTCTTCAAGTCAGTTCTGCCTAATGGCTCAGAACCTACTTGACAAACCAGTATGTTATACTCAGACATTGTTCCCCTAAACTATGTAAACGAAACTACTTGAATGGTAATCTGCCCTTCTACAAGATTCAAGTCAATCATTTTCGAGCTCCGGATGACTCACCTGGTGCCAAGATTATCCCAAAATACATCTTATGGATGAGGGGCCTGGTGCCATTCTGAGTTTTAAGATATGTCACCCTGCTTATTTAACTATATGCAGAGTACATCATGAGAAACGCTGGACTGGAAGAAACACAAGCTGGAATCAAGATTGCCGGGAGAAATATCCATAACCTCAGATATGCAGATGACACCAGCCTTATGGCAGAAAGTGAAGAGGAGCTAAAGAGCCTCTTGATGAAAGTGAAAGAGGAGAGTGGAAAAGTTGGCTTAAAGCTCAACATTCAGAAAACGAAGATCATGGCATCAGGTTCTATCACTTCATGGGAAATAGATGGGGAAACAGTGGAAACAGTGTCAGACTTTATTTTGGGGGGCTCCAAAATCACTGCGGATGGTGATTGCAGCCATGAAATTAAAAGACGCCTACTTTTTGGAAGAAAAGTTATGACCAACCTCGATAGCATATTCAAAAGCAGAGACATTACTTTGCCGACTAAGGTCCGTCTAGTGAAGGCTATGGTTTTTCCTGTGGTCATGTATGGATGTGAGAGTTGGACTGTGAAGAAGGCTGAGCAGTGAAGAATTGATGCTTTTGAACTGTGGTGTTGGAGAAGACTTGAGAGTCCCTTGGACTGCAAGAAGATCCAGCCAGTCCATTCTGAAGGAGATCAACCCTGGGATTTCTTTGGAAGGAATGATGCTAAAGTGGAAACTCCAGTACTTTGGCCACCTCATGAGAAGAGTTGACTCATTGGTAAAGACTCTGATGCTGGGAGGGATTGGGGACAGGAGGAGAAGGGGACGACCAAGGATGAGATGGCTGGATGGCATCACGGACTTGATGGACGTGAGTCTGAGTGAACTCCGGGAGTTGGTGATGGACAGGGAGGCCTGGCGTGCTGTGATTCATGGGATCGCAAAGAGTCGGACATGACTGAGCAACTGAACTGAACTGAACTCTTTCATTAACAAACTGTTAGTGACTATATAACATCCAGCTGAAGACTAGCAGGGGGGGTACTCTTTCTGCCCCCTTCTGATGCCTATATCAAGCTTTCTCTATATCCTTTATACTTTAATAAAACTTTATTACACAAAAGCTCTGAGTGATCAAGCCTTGCCTCTAGCTCAGGATTTTCTTCTTCTTCTCCAGGGCCAAGAATCCCAGCTTATTTTTGTGTTTCAACAACAACCTTTCATCTTGGGGGGTTCTCCGGGATCCTTCAGGACAAGGTAAGGATGCTTGGAGCTCTAGGTCTTTCTTCTCCTAGCAAACACATTTTTTGCTGTACTTTGCTAACTCTACAGTGTACTTGTGTGAATGAATGACACCCCCTGTGTGGAGGAAGTGAGGAGCCCTGCTCTGTGGTTCCACGGTGATCTCATATGGCTTATGGCAGAAACCTGTTATGTGTTTATACTGACCTGCCAATGCCAAAAGGCACCCAACATCTCCTTCTGGGACCAACCAGAAATGGGCAAAGTGTGTGGACCAAACTCTCCTTTCTTGGTCAAACTTTTTGGTCTCTTTGACCATTTCATAACTCCTTGGGAATTAGAAGTACTAACCTAATCTGTCAGATCATAGACTTTCAAGGGACTTATGATCTATGCTGTTACTGTGTATTGTTACTTATGTCCCAAACTTAGATTGGTAGTCAGGAAGCATCTAGCCTCGCCAGGAATCGAAAGTTTGGAAGTTAGATGGAGCTCTAGCTCCAAGAGCATCTATGGGGTTAAAGGTTACTCAGATTGGAATTACAATGTTTGTTTGTCTTTTCCCCCTTTGGTAACGTTGGCTCTTAGTGGACCAGAGGAGGCTCTTATATTGGTGTGGTGACACTTGGAAGGAACATCTCAGTTTTATGCTTGTACCAGTCTTATTGTGGTTAGGAATATACTCAGGGTTGTGCACAGGCACTCAGGTGATGAATGTTTCCCTCAGTGGTCTTAGCCTGGGAGGCATTCTGGAAGGTTACTCTGATTGCACCCTGGTTGGCATCAGAGGCAAGCAAGGTTTTAATGGTGAGGAGCTGGACATCAGTCAGGGATGCCATCAGGTCTACCCCTGGTGCATCCCCACCCCATCTCAGTGGTAGAACCAGGAGGGACGAGTATGATGTCTGCTTTGGTAAGGGACAGACTAAGTCCGACCAGGAAAGAAAAACTTTGGTGTAAAGTCTGTCTACACACCCATCTAGAGTAGGGAGGGATGCCTCCAGTAGAAAGATGGCGCTGGTCACTTTTTTCTCTCTTACAGATGGGACCTAACAATTCCAGCCTCACTCCTTTGAACTGTATCCTGAAAAACTGGGATAGATTTGATCCCCAAGGCTTAAAGAAGACACACCTGGTCGTCCTATGTGATACTGCATGGCTGTGGTACCCACTGGAGGATGACAAATGGTGGCCAGTTGGAGGGTCCCTTAAGTATATTAGAACTTTTAAAGGTGTTACTCTTCTTTATGACCTTACTTGAAAGGGTGTGATATATTTATCTTGGGACACATGCTGACTCCCGACTCAAAAAGTCGAGTCTTGGGTAAAAGTGGTTGTTTATGAAGATGAATGGCTTGGTAATGAATCAGTAGGGAAGAGGGAGGACGAGATAGCTGCCCTCCCCACTGGGAATCAGGCGGTCCCAATTACAGAACCAGATTGGGATTACAACATAGCTAAAGAAAGATGGGATCAGAATCATTTTGTCAGATGTATTCTGGAAGGACTCAAGCAGGCATGTGCTAAGCCTTTAAACTATGGCAAATCGGCAAACATAGAACAGGAAGAGTAGGAAGCTTCTAGTAAATTCCTAGACAGACTGAAAGAAGCCCTTTGCAGATTCACTGAGATTGATCCCAAAAGTGAAGAGGGAAAAGTGATCTTAAAGGTTAGATTTCTCACTCAGTCAGCTCCAGATATCCACCGTAAGCTATTAAAATGGGCATGGACCAAATCAGTCTTTAGATAATCTGTTACAACTGCATTAGACAATCTATTATGGTAAGGAATATGAGGAAAAGCAAGAAGGGCAGAAAAAGACAAAGGAACAGGTGGAAGCTTTCACAATGGCTGTTAAGAACCGTTTTTAAACAGTCTGAAAAAACTGCCCAGAGGGACCCAGGTGAAAAAGGATGGGCTTACTATTACTGTGGAAAGGAGGGGCACCTCAAGCGGGATTGCCCTCAGACATCTAAGCCACCTCCAGCTCCATGTTCCGTCTGCAAGTGACCACACTGCAAGAGAGACTGCCCCCAGAGGCGTAGGTTTCATGGGCCAGACACTCAAGACAATCAGGACTGAAGGTGCCTGGGGGTCTGCACACAAGCTCCCATCCTAATTATACCTGAGGAACCCCAGGTATTAACAACTGTGGGAGGCCAATCCATTGATTTCCTTTTAGATACTGGGGCAACTTATTCTATGCTTACTGAAGACCCTGGCTCACTTTCTTCCCGATCCACTTCCTTAATGGGACTGTCTGGACGAGCCAAAAGGTATTATTTCAGTTAATTCTTTAAGTTGTAACTGAGATTCTGTGCTATTTTCACACAAGTTTCTGATCGTGCCAGAGTCTCTCTCACCCCTTTTCAGGAGGGATATACTGGGCAAGGTCCATGCCTCTGTTTTAAAGAATATGGAGCCCTCCTTTTCTCTCCTTTTAATTGAAAAAAAAAAAGTAAATCCTAGAGTATGGGCTGATGGACAATCTGTGGGTTGAGCACAAAATGCTATTCCTGTAGTTGTCAAGCTCAAAGACCCACACTTGTTTCCACACAAGAAGCAGTATCCACTGAAACCTGAGGTTAAAGAAGGGTTAAAATCTATTGAAAATTTAAAGCAAGGATTATTAGTTTCCTGTAACAGTCCATGCAACACTCCTATTTTCAGTATAAAGAAATCAAATGGTAAATGGAGACTAGTTCAAGATTTACAAATAATAAATGAGGCTGTAGTTCCTTTACACCCCACAGTGCCTAATCCTTATACTCTATTGTTTGAAATTCCTGAAAGAGCCAAATATTTCTCAGTAATTGATTTGAAAGATGCCTTCTATTCAGTGCCCTTGGTGGAGAAAGTCAGTTTCTATTTGCCTTTGAGGACCTGAGAAAGCCAGCTTCTCAGTTAACCTGGACAGCTTTGCCCCCAAGGATTTTGTGACAGTCCTCACTTATTTGGACAAAGTTTGTCACGGGATCTACAAAACTTTAATAACTCTGAAGTGGTGGTGTTACAATATGTAGATGATATTTTGCTCTGTGCTGAGACAGAGGAAGCTTGGTCATGAGCCTCAGAAGATTTCTTAAACTTTCTAGCAGGCTGTGGTTACAAGGCATCAAGAGAAAAGGTTCAGCTTTGTCAACAATTGGTTAGATATCTGGGCCTAATCATATCAGAAAGAACTAGGGCCATAGACCCTGAGAGAATTAAAGTGAAAGTGAAAGTGAAGTCACTCAGTTGTGTCCAACTCTTTGTGACCCTGTGGACTGTAGCCTACCAAGCTCCTCTGTCCATGGGATTCTCCAGGTAAGAATACTGGAGTGGGTTGCCATTTCCTTCTCCAGGGGATCTTCCCGACCCAGGGATTGAACCCGGGTTTCCTGCATTGAAGGCAAACTCTTTATCCTACTAAATCATCCCCTACTTATGACTTTAAGACAATTGAGAAGATTTTTGGGAATCACAGGCTACTGTTGCATTTGGATTCTGGGTTATGGAGAACTTGCCTGGACTTTAGTATAAACTTATAGCTGAAACTCAGCAGGCCCAAACCGACAAACTGGTTTGGTCTCCAGATACTCAAAAGGCTTTTAAGGTTCTTCAGACCGCTCTTCTGCAAGCTCCCACTTTGAGCTTGCCCACAGGGTCAGAATTTAATTTGTTTATCACTGAAAGAAAAGGTATGGCCTTGGGAGTTTTGACACAATCCTGAGGGCTTCACTAGCAACCTATTGCTTATCTAAGCAGAGAATTAGATGTAATTTGATGTGGGTGGCCCCACTGTCTAAGAGTAATTGGGGCAGCAGGTTTATCAGCACCCGATGCTTTAAAAATAATTAATGGATGAAACCTCACTGTACTGACTTCTCATGATGTGAGTGGAATCTTAAATTCTAAGTTTAATATTTGGATGACTGAGAGTAGGCTTCTTAAATATCAGCCATTGTTGTTAGAAGGACCAGTAACTAAGTTTAAAGTTTGTGGAAATTTAAATCCTGCCACTTTCCTTCCTGAGAAGAAAAATGAAACGCATGATCACAATTGTTCCCAATTTCTAACTTTAAACTATGCAGCTTGGGAAAATCTAATGGATACTCCATTAGACAATCTTGATATGGAAATATTTACAGATGGCATTTCTTTTGTTCGAGATGGAAAGCATAATGCAGGTTACGTCCTGGTGAATGCTGTACAGGCTTTAAAAGCAAAATCTCTCTCCCCAGGTAACCAGTGCTCATTTAGTGGAGCTTGTGGCTCTGACCCGAGCTCTGGAGTTAAGCAAAGGCAGCAAGTAAATATCTACACTGCCCAGAATATTGGAAATATAAGCAAAAATAAACAAATAGGACCTAATTAAACTTAAAAGCTTCTGCACAACAAAGGAAACTATAAGCAAGGTGAAAAGACAGCCTTCAGAATGGAAGAAAATAATAGCAAGTGAAGCAACTGACAAACAACTAATCTCAAAAATATACAAGCAACTCCTGCAGCTCAATTCCAGAAAAATAAACAACCCATTCAAAAAATGAGCCAAAGAACTAAATAGACATTTCTCCAAAGAAGACATACAGATGGCTAACAAACATGAAAAGATGCTCAACATCACTCATTATCAAAGAAATGCAAATCAAAACCACAATGAAGTATCATTTCACGCCAGTCAGAATGGCTGCGATTCAAAAGTCTACAAGCAATAAATGCTGGAGAGGGTGTGGAGAAAAGGGAACCCTCTTACACTGTTGGTGGCAATGCAAACTAGTACAGCCACTATGGAGAACAGTGTGGAGATTCCTTAAAAAATTGCAAATAGAATTGTCTTATGACCCAGCAATCCCACTGCTGGGCATACACACAGAGAAAACCAGAATTGAAAGAGACACGTGTACCCCAATGTTCATTGCAGCACTATTTATAATAGCCAGGACATGGAAGCAACCTAGATGTCCATAAACAGATGAATGGATAAGAAAGCCGTGGTACATATACACAATGGAGTATTACTCAGCCATTAAAAAGAATACATTTGAATCAGTTCTAATGAGATGGATGAAACTGGAGCCGATTATACAGAGTGAAGTAAGCCAGAAAGAAAAACACCAATACAGTATACTAACGCATATATATGGAATTTAGAAAGATTGTAACGATAACCCTGTATGCGAGACAACAAAAGAGAAACAAATGTATAGAACAGTCTTTTGGACTCTGTGGGAGAAGGAGAGGGTGGGATGATTTGAGAGAATGGCATTGAAACATGTATAATATCATATATGAAACAAATCACCAGTCCAGGTTCGATGCATGATACTGGATGATTGGGGCTGGTGCACTGGGATGACCCAGAGGAATGGTATGGGGAGGGAAGAGGGAGGGGGGGTTCAGAATGGGGAACACGTGTATACCTGTGGTGGATTCATGTTGATGTATGGCAAAACTGATACAATATTGTAAAGTAATTAACCTCCAATTAAAATAAATAAATTTATATTTTAAAAATTAAAAAAAAAATCTACACTGATTCTAAGTATGCTTATTTGACCTTACAGGCTCATGCTGCACTATGGAAAGAAAGACAGTTTAAAACAGCAACAGGAGAACCTATTAAGCATTTCAGAGAGCTTGAGAGACTTTTAACTGCTATATATTGTCCTAAAGAACTAGCTGTTATGCATTGCAAGGGGCACAGCAGGGATGGGAGTAAAATTGCCAAAGGCAATCAGTTGGCTGACTGTCAAGCCAGAAAAGTGGCACTTTAAGAAACCCCTTCACTGCAGAGGCCTTTGATCTGGACAGGTCCTGTGGAACAGGAAAAACCACAGTATAATGAGGAAGAAATAGAAAGATATGAGAAAAGAAGAGCAAAGATTATTGATAAAGGATGATTACAGTCTGAGGATGGATGATTAATACTTCCTGAAAATGCTCAGTGGAAAATTCTTAAGGGTTTACACCAGAGTTTTCATTTGGGTGCAGAGAGTACTTACCAGATGGCTTCTTGTTTGTTTGAAGGTAAAAATGTAATGAAAACTTTAAAGAACATTATCAAAAGGTGTGAGGTTTGTCAGAAAAATAACCCAAAGACTGAAAAGCTAGCAAAATCTGGATTACAATGAAGTGGGAAGTATCCTGAAGAGAACTGGGAAATTGGTTTTACTCATATGCCAAAATCTAATGGATATTCCTGCTGACAGGTTTGGGTGGATACTTTTACTGGATAGATTGAGGCTTTTCCCTGTGGTGTTGCTAAGGAGGTTATAAAGATTTTAATCCATGAAATTATCTTCAGGTTTGGGCTGCCACGGAGCCTTCAGAGTGACAATGGCTCCGCCTTAAAGCTGCTGTAACTCAGTAGGTGTCTAAAGCTCTACGAATAGAATATCACTTACACAATTCCTGGAGACCCCAATCCTCAGAAAAGGTTGAGAAAGCTAATGACATAATCAAAAGACATCTGCGCAAATTAACTCAAGAGACACAGGACAATTGGATTAAAGTTCTACCCACACACAGCTTTAATGAGGGCTCAAACTTCCCCCCAAAAGGAGGGACTGTCCCCCTTTGAATGTATTTATGGATGGCCTTTCTTATGTACAGATATTGTTATAGACCCCGAAGCCTTGGAATTAACTAATTATGTAACTCAGCTCTCAGCATTTCAACAGGCATTAACAGAACTCCAGGAGACAACTCCTGACCCAGCCTCTGAGTCAAACAAGACTCTATTTGAGCCAGGAACCGAGGTCCTCATAAAAACACTGGGGTTTGGGGGCCCATCACTCTTGCCCCTCTGGAAAGACCCTTACCAGGTTATTCTTTCTTCTCCCACAGCTGTCAAAATGCCAGGAATTGATTCATTGGTACATTACACTCAAGTTAAGAGGTGGCACCCTGACCAGAACTGACTTCATTTTATGTCATTACTTTCTATGCTCTGACTTTGTACTTTTCAGATGGGCCTGATAATCTATGTGAGCCTACTTCTGCTGACTCCAAATACTCTGAGTCTGCAGTTTGATCCTCCAGACAATGCCTTCTTGTTCTGGGCTCACTCCTACACTGCATTCCACAATCAGTCTAACTGCTTAGTCTGTGGAGCACTCCCCTCTTCTTCAGTGAAAGACTTCCCGTGGTGGACATCTCCACTTCAAGGAAAAGACTTTCTCCAAGTCTTCGAATACTTTCTAGAATAGTCATATGTGATGCCTTTTCATCTAATGACATCTAACAACCCTAATAAGATGGACGGGTGCAACACTTTGTCCTTTAACTGTGGATATAACATGACTTTTAATTTTGATTACACATTGTCTCTGTTTAATGACTATTTTGCTACACATAAGACAATTAGGTCTAAATCTAATTTTTTTTTTTTTGTAACCTGAGGTTTATCAAATATGGAATGAGGTTATATGGCTAACTCCTGAAAAAGGACACCTAATGTCTATTGCCCCTATATGCTGGGAACAAACAGAGCCATCCCCAGAAGTTAGCCAACAACTTAATTACAATGACTGCAAACGATTGAAATTTTTGCCTCAGAAAATATACAATGTAATCATTCCCGTGTTCAGGTCCTCCCTTTGTCTGGCCAGGCACTAATTGGGATTGGATATCTCAGTCATGCTGGCTTGCTCCAAATGGGAATTATTGGATATGTGGCTCTTACCTATGGGCATGACTTCCCCTTGGTTGGATTCGGAGATGCACCCTGGGTCTAGCCTTTATGCATGGTTTTAAATTTTCAGAGCTTCCAGAAAAGCCTGCTAATTTACTCCACCTTAAAACTCGGTGGGCAAGGTCTCTATTTCACTGGTATGATTATTTGGCTCCAGTGTTTGTTCCCTCTTTGAGAACTACAGATGTTATGCTATGAGTGGATGCTCTGACTAATTTTACTCAACAGACATTACAAGATTCTCAAAAAGCTGTTTCAGCTCTTAATCCTTAACAAGCACAGATTAGAAAGGTGGTTTTACAAAACAGATTGACTTTAGATATTCTGACAGCTGTACAAGGAGGAACTTGTGCCATATTCATACCCAATGTTGTACATATATACCTGATATGAGCACTAATGTTACTCATTTTACTAAACACATGAACAAGATGATTGGGACTATGGCTACTCCTGAAGCCTCAATTGCCTCACTTTGGGAGATGTTAACTAGTTCCCCATAGTGGAAAACTATCTTAATTACAATAATTCTGATTGTTTTGTTTTTGCTGTTTGCTCCCTGCATCTATAACTGTGTAACTGGATTTGTTTCTAGTTGTGTGAAATCTTTTAAGTTACTAATGGTTGCTCAAATGCCTGCCACTGCTGCAGCTTCTTCCAACTACTACTTGGGGCCCCTGGATCAGAAATCCTCAGTATGAGGGTTAGGAGAATATGTTGCCTCACCAATTTGGGGACAACACCTCTTGTCAGCTCGGAAGCAGTTACAGAATGGAGATGATGCCCCTTTTCCCTAGACAACATAATTCTCTTAAAAGAAAAGTGGGGATGAGAGGGTAACAGGCAGGATGGCCAGGGGTCTCCAAACGGAGGAAAAGGGCTGCAAGTGTCAGGCATTTTTATCTCTCTTAAGTGGCAGGAGGAAACAAACTGGTGATATTTTTTCCCCTTCTCTATACAAATTTAAAAGGAGGTTTCTCTTAAAATACATAATGACACCTGGTTTCACCTGAAGTTAACTATTCTCAAACCTGGAGTTAACCAATGCATTTTTCTTATGGAAATGTTTGTCTTAAGCTATGTTAATGTACTATGCATTTACCCCAGACTCTGTCTTCAAGTCGGTTCAGTCTAATGGCTCAGAACCTACTTGACAAACCATTATGCTATATTCAGACACTGTTCCCCTAATCTATGTAAATTAAACTATTTGTATGGTAATCTGGCCTTCTACAAGATTCAAGTCAATCGTTTTCTGGCTCGGGTTGACTCACCTGGTGCCAAGATTATCCCAAAATACATCTTATGGATGAGGGGCCTGGTGCCATTCTGAGTTTTAAGACATTCCTTTCTTTAATTAACAAACTTCTAGTTTGATATATATATATACATACATATAGTTTGTTTATATATATATATATATATATATATATATATATAGTTTGTTAATATGTAACATCCAGCTGAAGACTAGCAGGGGGGTACTCTTTCTGCACCCTCCTGATGCCTATGTCAGAAGCTTTCTCTATCTCCTTTATATAATAAAACTTTATTATACAAAAGCTCTGAGCGATCAAGCCTCATCTCTGGCCCATAATTGAATTATTCTCCTCTGGAGGCCAAGAATCCAGGTGTCTTTTCGTGTTTCAACAACAACCTTTCAGATCGTACCTATAATAATTAGAAAAGTGTCTATTAACAATTTAGTGATCGTTGAAGTAGATCAAGAAGGTGCAGGAGTAGGATGTGAAACTCACCTACTCCCCACAGATACATTAAAAATACATCTACATGTGAAATGACTCTCACAGAACATCTAGTGAATACTGGCAGAAGATCTCAGACCTCTGAAAGGGCAAGAAAATCTCCATGTAGATGGGTAGGACAAAAGAAAACTGAAAGAGAAAGAAATTGCAATGTCACTTGTGCCCCTGAGAGGTAACAATGAAAGAGGAAAGGTTTCTACACACAGGGAAGTCCCCTCACTGGTGAGGAGGTCAGTCCAGATGGGGGCATATATTTTGAAGCCTCAGAAGAGAGCACAGTAACAGGTTTATGGAAAGCAAATAGAGAGAGACTTCACAGAGGATTTAGTGCTGACTGGCACTCCCCAGCCTGAGATGCTTGTCCGTTGGGGCAGGGCAAGCTGGGTAGTGAGACTGGGGCTTCAGAAGGTAGGAGAGGGGAGATGACTAGGATTGGCTGTTCAATGATAGCCTGAGGTGGCTGGGAGGTACTTCACCACAACAGAGGAAGTCTGGAAAGAATCTTGGACCCACCAGAGATGCAAGGTACAGTTGTTGAGGGGCACATGAGTAGATGGGCAGGACCATCATAGGAGTTTCTTTTGTGGCAGGGCACTGCCTGCATGAACTATGGGAAGACCATAAGCCACTGCTGCCATCTCAGACTCCAGAGGTGACAAGGAATGCTGCCACCACTGAGGGTCCTGTGAGCAGGTACAGGTCACAGCCTTCACCATTCCAGGAGTGTGCATAAACTGCCAAAATCAAGGGTTCTGTGACTTGGTGCTAATCTCTGCTCCTGCTTGCTCAGGAGTATGTGCAGCCAGCTACCTCTACCTAGGGACCGTCAACCAGCAGCCAACTGCTACCAGTACCTTCCTGGAAGCATGTGTTCTGACTATGCACTTGCACACCCACTATTAAGAGGATAATGGCTAACACATGCTGAGGAAAGGGAGGGCAAGCATCAAAACTAAAAAGAGCCCTCGTATCAAAAAATATTAATATTAAACTCACACAAGCTATTCAGGGATACTCACACATATAAATAGCCCTTCAGACTACAGTCGAAGTTTGTTTCTCCCAAACTCACAAAGTAGGAGAAATATAAGCAAAATAAAAAAGTAGGGGAATCACTCTCAGTTAAAAGACCAAAAGAATTCCCCTGAAGGTGCAAACAATGAAACAAACCTCTTCAATCTAGCAGATGCTGTAGTTGTTCAGCCACTAAGTTGTGTCCAGTTCTTTGCAACCTCATTGACTTCAGTGTGCCAGGCTTCCCTGTCCTTCACTATCTCCTAGAGTTTGCTCAAATTCATGTCCGTTGAATTGGTGATGCTATCAAATGATATCCTGTGTCACCCCCCTTCTCCATTTGCCTTCAGTCTTTCCCAGTATCAGGGTCTTTTCCAATGATTTGACCCTTTACATCACAAAGTATTGGAGCTTCAGTGTCACCATCAGTCCTTCCAAAGGATATTCAAGGTTGACTTCCTTTTGGGTTTACTTCCTTTTGGATTGAATTGTTTGATCTCCTTGCAGTCCAGGTGACTTTCCAGGGTTTTCTCCAGCATGATAGTTCAAAAGCATCAGTTGTTCAGTGTACACCTTTTTCTCTAGCTCAGCTCTCACATGCATACATGTGTACTGGCGAAAACCATAGTTCGACTATATGGACCTTTGTTGGCAAAGTAATGTCTCTGCTTTTTAATACACTGTCTAGGTTTGTCATAGCTTTCCTTCCAAGGAGCAAACATCTTTTCATTTCATGGCTGCAGTCGCAATCTGCAGTGATTTTGGAGCCCAAGAAGATAAAAATCTGTCACGGCTTCTACTTTTTCCCCTTCTATTTGCCATGAAGTGATGGGACTGGATTCCATAATCTTAGTTTTATAATGTTGAGTTTTAAGCCTACTTTTTCACTGTCCTCCTTCACTCTCATCAAGAGGCTCTAACAGATATCAATTTTTAAAAGGAGGTAATTAAAAATGAAAATACTGAATGAATTTAAAAAGGCTATTGACAGAAATACAAATTACTGTAAAAATGAACTAGAAACTATAAGGAGGAGACAAGAAAATTTTTAAAATTTATTTGCTGAGATGAAAGCTTAACTCAAGGTAATGAATAGTAGAATGAATAATACAGAAGAAAGAATAAGTAACCTGGAAGATAGACTAATAGATATTACTCAGTCAAAACAGCAGACTGATAGCCAAATGAAAAATGACAACAATAGGAGACATATGAGATAATATAAAGTGGACCTATTTATGTGTAATAGGGATTTCAGAAGGAGAATAAAGAGAAAAGGGGATTGAAAATGTACTTGAAGACATTATGACTAAAAATTTCTCAAACATAAAGAAGCAAACAATTATCCAGATACAGGAAGCATGGAAGGCCTCAGACAAAATGAAACCAAACGGGTCTACACAAAAATATATCATAATAAAAATGGAGAAAGTTAGAAATAAGGAGAGGATTCTAAAGGCAGCAAGAGAAAAACAAAGAGTAAATTATAAGGGAACTTCCATAAGGCTATCAGCTGATTTCTCTAGAGAAACACAGCATACCAGAAAGGAGTGTCAAAATATATTCAAAGCCTTAAAAGAGAAAAATCTGCAACCTAGAATATTCTAACCAGAAAGATTATCATTTAGATTAGGATACATAAAGGATTTATCAGACAAGCAGAAACTTGTCTGAGAAAAGAAAAGAGCAATACTAGGTTATCTCTTAATAGAAAAGAATCAAGAAGATATAAGAAAGAGGAAATCACAATAGGAAAGTAAATCACTTAAATTAGCCAGTATACAGATCAAAAATAAATAAATAAATAAATAAATAAAAAGCTATTTGTGAAAACAATAATGAACACAAGGAACAGCAAAAGGATAAATATGAAGATATAAAAAGGGACATCAAAATCATAATATATGGGAAGAAAGGTAAAGAAAAGTCAAAGAATTTTTCTTTTTTTATTTTTAGAATGTGTTTGAACCTGTATATGACTATCAGTCTAAAGCAAGCAGATACAGGAAAGGGTTAACATACTTGAAAAACAGGGCAATCACAAATCAGAAACATACAATAGATTCACAAAACTTACAAAGAAGAGAACACAAGCATAAAATAAAAGGAAATCATTAAACCAAAAAAAGGGAAAAAAAGGGAACAAAGAAGAAACAAAAAATCAACCAGGAAAACAAGGTTTGAAATGTCAATAAATATGTATGAATCAATAGTTACCTTAAATGTCAATGAACTGAAGCTCCAATCAAAAAAGACATAGTGTGGTGGATAATTTGCCAAAAATCACATAATGATACATCTTCATAAATAACTTTACTCACTTATCAACTGACAGTTCAGTTCAGTCCTCCTTCAACTTTGTTCGAGATAAAGAATTGCAAATTGCAGACTTGCAAAACAATTTATTACATAGTGTTTGGAATCATTCACCTTCTCAACAATGACACCAATATATTTCAAATTTCCCCTTTGTAAATAAACTCAAGGTTTTCATCCCCAGAGGCAATGCAATATTGTCAAATCTTAGATGCATGATAGAAATATCCCTTTAATTTATAAAGTGGGAACAGATAAACTGCAAAAGGAATCCATTTAACTGAGGGGCATTTTCTGGCAGATCAATTTTAGGAAAGAAACCGTATGGAAATTGAGTATCTAGAAATTGATTCTCTGTAAACTACTGTCTTTAATCTCCTACAACTTGAAAAGACTTTTTGAAGCCAAACTCAATTTGAAGTCTTGCTGTAGATAATATTGCTACCACTACTAAATCTGCTGTCAAAACTGATTTTCACCATTGAAATCAAGTAGAATCCTTTCGGGCTAAAATGGGGAAGAAAATAATCACCGAAGTCCAAGAAACCCAGAGAGTCCCAAACAGGATTAACCCAAGGTGAAACAGCCCAAGACACATATTAATCAAATCAACAAAGATCAAACATGAAGAACAAATATTAAAAGCAGCAAAGGAAAAACAACAAATAACACACAAGGGGATTCCCATAAGGATAACAGCTGATTTTTCAATAGAAACTCTTCAGGCCAGGAGGGAATGGCAAGACATACTTAAAGTGATGAAAGAAAATAACCTACAGCCCAGATTACTGTACCCAGCAAGGATCTCATTCAAATATGAAGGAGAAATCAAAAGCTTTACAGATAACAAAAGCTGAGAGAATTTAGCACCACCAAACCAGCTCTTCAACAAATGCTAAACGATCTTCTCTAGGCAGGTAACACAACAAGGGTGTATAAACTCAAACCCAAAACAATAAAGTAAATGGCAATGGGATCATACTTATCAATAATTATCTTAAACATAAATGGGTTGAATGTCCCAACCAAAAGACAAAGACTGGCTGAAAGAGACCCACCTCAAAACAAGGGACATATACAGACTGAAAGTGAAGGGCTGGAAAAAGATAGTCCATGAAGTAGAGACCAAAAGAAAGCAGGAATAGCAATACTCATATAAGATAAAATAGACTTTAAAACAAAGGCTGTGAAAATAGACAAAGAAAGACACTACATAATGATCAAAGGATCAATCCAATATGCTGACAAGTATGAAAGGAGAAATTAACAAGAACACAATAACAGTGGGAGACTTTAATACCACACTCACATCTATGCATAGATCAACGAAACAGAAAATTAACAAGGAAACACAAACTTGAAATGATACAATAGACCATTTAGACCTAATTGATATCTATAGGACATTTCACCTCAAAACAATGAATTTCACTTTTTTCTCAAGCACACACGGAACCTTCTCCAGGATAGATCACATCCTGGACCATAGATCTAGCCTTGGTAAATTCAAAAAAAAAAAAAAATTGAAATCATTCCAAGTATCTTTTCTGACCACAATGCAGTAAGATTAGATCTCAATTACGGGAGAAAAACTATTAAACATTCCAACATATGGAGGCTGAACAACACGCTTCTGAATAACCAACAAATCACAGAAGAAATCAAAAAGGAAATCAAAATATGCATAGAAAAGAATGAATGAAAACACAACAACCCAAAACCTGTGGGACACTGCAAAAGCAATGCTAAGGGGGAAGTTCATAGCAATACAGGCATATCTCAAGAAACAAGAAAAAAGTCAAATAAATAACCGAACTCTACACCTAAAGCAACCAGAAAAGAAAGAAATGAAGAACCCCAGGGTTAGTGGGAAGGAAAGAAATCTTAAAAATTAGGGCAGAAATAAATGCAAAAGAAACAAAAGAGGCCATAGCAAAAATCAACAAAGCCAAAAGCTGGTTCTTTGAAAGGATAAATAAAATTGACAAACCATTAGCCAGACTCATCAAGAAACAAAGGGAGAAAAATCAAATCAACAAAATTAGAAATGAAAATGGAGACATCACAACAGACAACACAGAAATACAAAGGATCATAAGAGACTACTATCAGCAATTATATGCCAATAAAATGGACAACGTTGAAGAAATGGACAAATTCTTAGAAAAGTACAACTTTCCAAAACTGAACCAGGGAGAAATAGAAAATCTTAACAGACCCATCACAAGCATGGAAATTGAAACTGTAATCAGAAATCTTCCAGCAAACAAAAGCCCAGGTCCAGACGGCTTCACAGCTGAATTCTACCAAAAATTTAGAGAAGAGCTAACACCTATCCAACTCAAAATCTTCCAGAAAATTGCAGAGGAAGGCAAACTTCCAAACTCATGCTATGAGGCTAGCATCTGCATAATACCAAAACCTGACAAAGATGCCACAAAACAAGAAAACTACAGGCCAACATCACTGATGAATATAGATGCAAAAATCCTTAACAAAATTCTAGCAATCAGAATCCAACAACACATTAAAAAGATCATACACCATGACCTAGTGGGCTTTATCCCAGGGATGAAAGCATTCTTCAATATCTGCAAATCAATCAATGTAATATATCACATTAACAAATTGAAAAATAAAAGCCATATGATTATCTCAATAGATGCAGAGAAAGCCTTTGACAAAAATCAAGATCCACTTATGATAAAAACTCTCCAGAAAGCAGGAATAGAAAGAACATACCTCAACATAATAAAAGCTATATATGACAAACCCACAGCAAACATTATCCTTAATGGTGTAAAATTGAAAGCATTTCCCCTAAGTCAGGAATAAGACAAGGGTGCCCATTTTCACCACTACTCTTCAACATAGCTTTGGAAGTTTTGGCCACAGCAATCAGAGCAGAAAAAGAAATAAAAGGAATCCAAATTGGAAAAGAAGAAGTAAAACTCTCACTGTTTGCAGATGACATGATCCTCTACATAGAAAACTCTAAAGACTCCACCAGAAAATTACTAGAGCTAATCAATGAATATAGTAAAGTTGCAGGATAGAAAATCAACACACAGAAATCCCTTGCATTCCTATACACTAATAGTGAGAAAATAGAAAGAGAAAGTAAGGAAACATTCACCATTCACCATTGCAACGAAAAGAATAAAATACTTAGGAATATATCTACCTAAAGAAACTAAAGACCTATATATAGAAAACTATAAAACACTGATGAAAGAAATCAAAGAGGACACTAATAGATGGAGAAATATACCATGTTCATGGATTGGAAGAGTCAATATAGTGAAAATGAGTATACTACCCGAAGCTATCTATAGATTCAATACAATCCCTATCAAGGTACCAATGCTATTTTTCATGGAGCTAGAACAAATAATTTCACAATTTGTATGGAAATACAAAAAAACTTTGAATAGCCAAAGCAATCTTGAGAAAGAAGAATGGAACTGGAGGAATCAACCTGCCTGACTTCAGGCTCTACTACAAAGCCACAGTCATCAAGACAGTATGGTACTGGCACAAAGACAGAAATATAGACCAATGGAACAAAATAGAAAGCCCAGAGATAAATCCACACACCTATGGACACTTTATCTTTGACAAAGGGGGCAAGAATATACAATGCAGAAAAGACAATCTCTTTAACAAGTGATGCTGGGGAAACTGGTCAACCACTTGTAAAAGAATGAAACTAGAACACTTTCTCACATCATGCACAAAAATAAACTCAAAATGGATTAAATTTCTAAACATAAGACCAGAAACTATAAAACTCCTAGAGGAGAACATAGCAAAACACTCTCTGACATAAATCACAGCAGGATCCTCTATGACCCACATCCCAGAATATTGGAAATAAATTAAAAATAAACAAATGGGACCTAATTAAACTTAAAAGCTTCTGCACAACAAAGGAAACTATAAGCAAGGTGAAAAGACAGCCTTCTGAATGGGACAAAACAATAGCAAGTGAAGCAACTGACAAACAGCTAATCTCAAAAATATACAAACAACTCCTGCAGCTCAATTCCAGAAAAATAAATGACCCAATCAAAAAATGAGCCAAAGAACTAAATAGACATTTCTCCAAAGAAGACATACAGATGGCTAACAATCACATGAAAAGATGCTCAACATCACTCATTATCAGAGAAATGCAAATCAAAACCACAATGAGGTACCATTTCACGCCAGTCAGAATGGCTGCGATCCAAAAGTCTACAAGCAAGAATTGCTAGAGAGGGTGTGGAGAAAAGGGAACCCTCTTACACTGTTGATGGCAATGCAAACTAGTACAGCCACTATGGAGAACAGTGTGGGGATTCCTTAAAAAACTGGAAATAGAACTGCCTTATGACCCAGCAATCCCACTGCTGGGCATACACACCGAGGAAACCAGAATTGAAAGAGACACGTGTACCCCAATGCTCATCGCAGTGCTGTTTATAATAGCCAGGACATGGAAGCAACCTAGATGTCCATCAGCAGATGAATGGATAAGATAGCTGTGGTACATATACACAATGGAGTATTACTCAGCCATTAAATAGAATACATTTGAATCAGTTCTAACGAGGTGGATGAAACTGGAGCCTATTATACAGAGTGAAATAAGCCAGAAAGAAAAATACCAATACAATATACTAACACATATATATGGAATTTAGAAAGATTGTAACGATAACACTGTATGCGAGACAACAAAAGAGACACAGATGTATAGACCAGTCTTTTGGACTCTGTGGAAGAGGGAGAGGATGGGACGATTTGGGAGAATGACATTGAAACATGTGTAATATCATATAAGAAATGAGTCGCCAGTCCAGGTTTGATGCATGATACAGGATGCTGGGGGCAGGTGCACTGGGATGACCCATAGGGATGATACGGGGAGGGAGGTGGGAGCAGGTTCAGGATGGGGAACTTATGTATACCCATGTCGGATTTATGTTGATGTATGGCAAAACCAATACAATATTGTAAAGTAATTAGCCTCCAATTAAAATAAATAATTTTTTTTTTAAAAAAGGAATCCTTTGGGGCTCCTGATCACAAAAGCCTTTCTGTGTCCCTTGTTTCTTTTTTGTAGAAAATAGGTTTCATTCCACCTCCATGAACTCCCCTGAGTTCCAAAGGGCTAATTCAAACAGATGCTAATCTGGGAAAGGAGAGGATGTAGAGACAAGGGAGAAGCAGTCAAGGAGCAATATGCAGTCCTGGGGCAAAATCTTAGTTTCCTAAAGAGATATACATAGCAATATACTTGAGATATTTTGCAGGTAATGAAACCCCTGCCAGGTGGAAGAAGTATGCTGCCCACAAGCACAAAGACTCCCGACTAGTTGGAACCAGGTTCATGATGCAGACTCCCAAGCACTTCATAATGAACCAATTAGAAGAATGTCTATGAATTGATTATGCCCTTCTCCTAGAACCATTACTATATAGCTCCTTACTACCTCCTCCAGATTGGGACACACAATTTTGAAAGCATTAGTTCATTGTTGTCTGCATTTGCCTGGCAAAGCAATAAAGCTATTCTTTTCTACTTCACTTAAAACTGTCTCTGAGATAAATTTGATACCAGATTATGGAGGCCAAGTTTTGGCTATACCATCAAAAATGGACCATACATTTGCAAGAGTTCACCTTTCTTAACTGTAGTATCTTTGTTTTATCCTCCAGCCATCTACAGACCACAAACTTTTCCTATAGTCATTGCATTCTCCTTGATTTGTACTTGCAAAATTTTGCTACTGAGTTCAAGCTTGCTCTGCTCACCACACAACAGGCCAATTAACTGAAAAAGGAAGTGTTAAAGCAAGGAATAATACTTTATTCTGAAGGCCAGTCAACCCAGAAGATGTCAGACTAATGTCTCAAAATAACCATCTTGTCTGAGTCTACATGCCAGGTTCTTTTATAGAACAGAGTGGTGGGTGGTGGGAAGGTGAGGAAGCAAATAAAAAGGCCACTAATCTTGTGACTATCTCCTGGAATGGCAAGCCCCTGGGGATGGGTATGTTAATTTCTCCTTTCCAGTAACCATTCACAGGTTGACACAGTCCTGAAAAAAGCCATTTTGGTTTAACATTCAAGCAGAGAAACAGGGTACCAGAAGCAGGCCATTATGTATAGACAATATCCTTTTATGAACAAAAGCAACAGAAAGCAAAGATTAAAGTAAAACAAACAGATCCAACATGGAGTCATAATTGGCTCTTTCCTGTAACACTTTCAGTATCTGATGGATTTTTGACTGCAACATTAAAATTCATTAATAAATGTCATCTACAGATGTCAGTCTGAAGACTTTAGGCTATTTAAAAGTAAATACCCATAGTCTTCTTTAAAATTTACTTGTAATTGGAGGGTAATTGCTCTACTTCTGCTTGATTGACTATGCCAAAGCCTATGACTGTATGGATCACAACAAACTGGAAAATTCTTCAAGAGGTGGGAATATCAGACCACCTGACCTGCCTCCTGAGAAATCTATATATAGGTCAAGAAGCAACAGTTAGAACTGGACATGGAACAACAGACTGGTTCCAAATTGGGAAAGGAGTTCATTAAGGCTGTATATTGTCACCCTGCTTATTTAACTTATATGCAGAGCACATCATGAGAAATGCTGGGCTGGAAGAAGCACAAGCTGGAATCAAGATTGCCAGGAGAAATATCAATAGCCTCACATATGCAGATGACACCACCCTTATGGCAGAAAGTGAAGAGGAACTAAAAAGCCTCTTGATGAAAGTGAAAGAGGAGAGTGAAAAAGTTGGCTTAAAGCTCAACATTCAGAAAACTAAGATCATGGCATCTGATCCCATCACTTCATGGCAAATAGATGGGGAAACAGTGGAAACAGTGACAGATTTTATTTTGGGGGGCTCCAAAATCACTGTGGATGGTGATTGCAGCCATGAAATTAAAAGATGCTTGCTCCTTGGAAGAAAAGTAATGACCAACCTAGACAGCATATTGAAAAGCAGAGACATTACTTTGTCAACAATGGTCCATCTAGTCAAAGCTATGGTTTTTCCAGTAGTCATGTATGGATGTGAGAGCTGGACAATAAAAGATGCTGACCACTAAAGAAGAGATGCCTTTGAACTGTAGTGTTGGAGAAGACCCTTGAGAGTCTCTTGGAGCACAATAATTTCAAAGTAGTGAATCCTACAGGAAATCAGTCCTGAATATTTATTGGAAGGACTAATCCTGAAACTCAATCTCTAATACTTTGGCCACCTGCTGGGAAGAACTGACTCATTGGAAAAGACCCTGATGCTGGGAAAGATTGAAAGCAGGAGGAGAAGGGGATGACAGAGTATGAGATGGTTGGATGGTATCACCGACTCCATGGACATGAGTTTGAGCAAGCTTCGGAAGTTGGTGATGGACAGGGAAGCCTGGTGTGCTTCCATGAGTTCACAAAGAGTCGGGTATGACTGAGTGACTGAACTGAACTGATGGTCTCATAATTTTCACAAATATACCCTTATAATTAAATCAACTTATGGAATTCTAGTGTTCATGTTATCTTGTTGCTCCTTTCTTAAGTTTCAACTAATTAATGTTGTACTTCTCAGTAACTGAGGCATGTTAGTTTAACTGCTGAAATGTTCATTTTATTTAGTTGTAATTTAAAACATTAAAATTGATAGATTTTGGAATAAAATGCAAAAAAAAAAAAAACCATGATATTTAAGTTAAGGAAGAGAACTCAAGAGAATGTGCTTTTGGCCAAATGTGTTGAAATGGAGAGTTAGAATAATGGTTACCAGAGGCTGGCAGATGAGGGGAGATGGGGAGATATTGATCAAAGGGTATGAACTTACAAGTTCCAAGGATCTAATTTACACCATGGTGATTGTGGTTAATAATCCTGTATTGTATATGTGAAAGTTACTGAGAGTAGATCTTAAGTGTTATCTCCACAAACAAGAAAAGGTAATTGTATGATGAAAATAAACAAGAGTGCATGTGCCCTTGTCTTTAGGGGCTTCCCTGGTGACTCAGTGGTAAAAATCTGACTGCCAATGCAGGAGACACAAGTTTGATCCCTGGGCTGAGAAGATCTCCTGGAGAAGGAAATAGAAACCCATGCCAGTATTCTTGCCTGGGAAATCCCATGGACAGAGGAGTCTGGTGTACAGTCCATGGGGTGTAAAGAGTCAGAAACAACTGAGAAACTGAACAACAATAGCCCTTCTCTTTGACCAACTTAGCCAAAAGCAAACAGATATTGGAGATATTTTCTGAAGACTTTAATAATTTGTTGAAGTGTTTCAGGCCCTAACTCTGGTCTATGATTTAATTTGGAAGGATGTTCAAGTAGTTCTACCTACTTGTTTCACCTATGAGGAAAAACAGAGAATCTGCTCAGGGGAAGCTTGCCAGAGACCAACCCGAATGTTATGCTATGGGTGGAGATGCAGTCCCAAATAGGAATCCCTCTGAAATTATAATTCCCTGGAGGGAACAGAAACCAGCAAGTACATGATCAAATGTGTATTAGAAGGTATGAGGAAGTGTATGAAAAAGTCAGTTAACTATGAAAAGGTTAAAGGAATGACCCAAGAAGAAAAAGAAAATCCAGTCCTTTTTCATGGGTGGCTTGTGCAGGCCTTTAGGAAATATACTAATATAGATCTCTTCACTTCTGAAGGTCAGTGCCCTACTGGGACAGCTCTTTATTAGTCAATCTTCCCCTGATATTAGGCAAAAACTCCAAAAGTTATAATTTAGCACCCAAATGCCCATGCCCCAATTCTTAAATGTAGCCTTTGGAGTATTCAAAAATTGAGACCAAGCTCAGCAGGAAGAGAGAACCCAATGTGAGGAAGGATAGGCCAAGACTAATGAAAAGCTGATAGCTGTTGCTGTCAGCCATGCTTTGTGATCTCAGGACAACCTGAGGGAGCCAAGAACATCCAACTATCTCTATGGGGGTAAGCCCAATAAGAGGGAATGTTACTAATGCAAGTCAATAGGCCACTTGGTCTGAGATTGCCAGAAAGAACTCCCCAGGCTATGCCAATCCTGCAAACAAATAGGTTGTTGTGAGAGGGATTGCCCTCACCCCCGAGATAGCCATGTTGGACTACTGAGGCTGCCCAGGGATTCTGGCAGCTTCCCATAACAAGATGTCTATTTCCATCAGGGAGTTCTGGGTAATCTTTGAAGTGGCAAGTAAGAAAATTGATTTTTTAATTGATACGGAACCCACTTACTCTGACTTAATTTCTCACACTGGACCTCTCTCCTCCAAAAGCTGTACTGTGACTGGTGTCAATGGAAAGCCTCACACCCACCATTTTACTTGCCCTCTCACTTGCCAATTTGAGCAGAGGTTGATTTCACATACCTTTTTAGTTGTACCTGAGTAACCCACCCCACTACTGGAGAGAGACCTGAGATCCCTCAGGGCCATACTCCGGTTAGGAGGCTCTAAGCAAGCCCCTTATCTTGACTCTGACTAAAACAGACCAGCTGGAAAAGCAAGGTCTTATTCCTAGCCATATTCTACAAGCAGTGAAACTTTCAGTATGGGACAAAGAAATCCCTGTAAAGGCCATAAATGCCCAAACTGTAAGAATTAGTCTTAGCCACAAGATGCTTAACCTAAGAGGAGACAATATCCTGTAAAGTTGGAAGTGAAAAAGGGTTTACAACCCCTCATAGATAAAATCTTAAGGTATGGCTTCTTAGTGCCCTGCCAGTCTCCATGTGATTCTCTTATTCTGCCAGTTGTTAAGCCAAATGGATTACTTAGGATGGTTCAAGACCTTAGAGCAGTGAATGCAGTGGTCCCTATATATTCCCTCATGGCCAATCCTTACAGCATATTAACCCAGATCTTAACCCAAATCCCTGAGGATGCTAAATGATTTACTCTACTCATCCTCAAGGATGTCTTCTTTTGCATCCAAGTTCATTTCTTATCACAATGTCTGTTTGCCTTTGAGTGGACTAACCCCAACTCAGGCCAAATGCAACAATATACCTGGGCAGTATTGCCTCAGAGTTTTGGGGACAGTCCCACACTTGTTCACCCAGGCCCTAGGAAAGGAACAAAGTGAAATACACCTAAAAGAAAGTGCTATTCTACAGTATATAAATTATATTTCAATATTTAGTCTTTCCATAGAGACCTCAGATCAAAATACCATTGAAGTACTTAATTTCCTTGGGACTCGGGGTTACAGAGCCTCTCAGACAGAGGCACAAATCTCAAAGCAGTGGATTAAATATCTGGGATATATTATAAACCCTGGAAGTAGACAGTTATCTCCAAATAGAAAACAAGCCATATGAGGCCCAAGCAATCCAAATACAAACATCTCCATACCTTTTGGGCATGTCAAGATTTTGTAGAAATTAAACCTAGGCCAAGTCCAGAAAGCTATACAAGAATATGGCAAGAGAGTACAGCCTGCCCTAGATGACAGTCCCAGTTAAAAACCCTGGAGACTAGGTATTTTTAAAGACCGGGTGGACAGCTACTCCCAAAATAGAAGGGTCCTTACCATGTCCTGTTGAGCACCCCTACAGCAGTTAAACTCCAAGGAGTCATTACCTGGGTTCTTCTGTCCAGGATTAAACCTGTCTCCATTGATACGTTACAGGAACCTGAAGTTCCACATTCCAGCCATTTCTGTGAGTCCATCCCTTCCTCTGAGTCTCTACAGGACATGGAATTCACAGGACAGCCTGAAAATTCCTAGGTGAGCCACTACAAGACCTGAAGCTCCTATTCAAAAAGACAAAAGGAGAAAAAAAAAACCTTCTTAGACCCTAGGCTAAGTACCCATAGCTACTATTTTCCTTTTGCTTCTAAGTACTTTAATTAACTTACAGAATAATTGATATGCTCTGGTGCGTGCATGCTAAGTCACTTCATTCATGTCCGACTCTTTGCGACCATATGGACTGTAGCCCGCCAGGCTTCTCTGTCAATGAGATTCTCCAGTCAAGAATACTGGAGTGGGTTACTATGTTCTCCTCCAGGGAATATTCCCGACCCAGGGATCAAATCCACATCTCTTATGTCTCCTGTGTTGGCAGGCTGGTTCTTTACCACTAGTGCCACCTGGGAAGCCCATTTCCTGGTAGATTCAGATAACTACTGTTTCCTTTGCTCTTACCCGTTCTCTTTGAATTCACTGAACTTCTCTGCTCATGCTGGGTGATTTATATATGACCATGATTGGTGTTACTATTAATTAGTAATCTATTAATTGCTTTAGCTTTTCTGTGCAGACTTCCTGCCACAGGATGGGCAGACAACTTTCTGGTTTGCATTGCACAAACTCTTGCTTCCACCACTTGGTTGACAGAATGCTGGATTTGTTTACCCCAAGGTAAGACCATTATGGGTCATAGCGACCCCATTTTCCATCCCATAAGGAATTTTAAACAAGTTCTTAATGGAAAAAGTGGTTTTCTACCAAGAACCCAAGGCTCAGGAACAGTAATGTAGAGTCAGAATTGTTCATTTTCCTATTCAAGAAAATTCTAATGTCTCTTGCCTAACCCTTTCCTTGGAAATATGAAGTCAAATTGGAAGGATGAAGAATTGGCATTTAAACATCCAAGAGTTTTATAAAGGCCCCTCATAAGCAAGAATTCTAGTTACCTATTTGTGCTGAAACTCTAACTTGCTACCCATTGGAAGAAGGATCCACATTTAAGGAACAGTTATCAGGACTGACATGGATGAAAAGTTTTCCGTATGTAGTTGAAGAACATTTTCATAATTATAGCATTAAATGGCTAGGTTTTAAAACCTTGGCTGAGTTAGTCTGTTTTGCTTCACCAGGATACGTGTTCATATGTCAGATAGATAAGAAACCATGGCCAATAATTGCCTATGCAATAACTGCACTCTCACATAGTGTATGCTGGGAACTTTCATTATTTTTATCTTAATCCACTCCTTAAATGAATCCAAGCACTGGGCAAGTTCATTAAAAGTGTTTACTCAATTAACCTGGTGGCATCCCAGACAGTGGTGCTTATTTCTTTGGATACATCTTCTTACAATGGTAGGGGGTAGCTGCCCACCAACATGTTCTTCAAAATTTATCTCTTACTGCCATAACTAATACTGCTAATTCTCTTACTAATTTACAGAAGTCTCTAGATTGTCTGGTCAAGGTGACACTTGACAGCCATCTGGCCCTGGATTATCTGTTGGCAGAACAGGGAGGAATACGTGCAATTGCCAACATTTCTTTTTGCACATACATTAACACCTCTTTCTAGATAGAGACCAACACTGAGAAAATTCAACAAACCACCTGGCTTCAACAATTGACCATCAATCCTTGCAATTCAGTATGGGCTAGGAAATTGAAAACTGGTTCTCTAACTTGTTCTCCTTGATCCCAAAAGGTATTAAAACTTTCTAATGGGAGGTTTCCATTTTCTTATAACCTTCCTTTTCTCAGCCATACAGCTTTATGTTATATTTTGCCTAGTGCTTTCTTGTCTTTCATACTATTGCAAATCTGCAACTAATACCTTTCAGTCTAAGAAGAAGGTCTGGGACAAACAGGTTCAGACCTTCCATTTTAGAAATAGAGAAATACACTGAACTTTAAGCCCGAGATTAACAAAGATATGCTGACCTTGTATAACCAGATTCCTACACTTGCTTGAGCCTCTGGTTATAATAGTCTTTAACTGGTCTTCAGCCCCAGCTTCTTTAATCTAATTATTTAGTTTGTTTTCTCTAGGACATCACAGGACAATGGTGATGTAGGGACTCCAGCCACTCCCCACAGCATATCCTGCTGAAATAACAACAGAAATCACTCTGGGGCCAATTTAAAGAGACAGGGTGAGAGCTCTGTGACCCCAGCTAGGTAGGATCTATGAGTCCCTGGCTAGCCTGAAGCTACAGAAGACAGACTTTCACTTTTTATCCTCCCAATAAATATTTCATGACACCTATGTCTCTCAAGGGGGGTTTGAGGCAAGAAGTAGCTGTCCCTACACCAGGGTAAAGTGATTGGAGATTCATTCCCTGTGAACTAAAACTCCAAAATATCAGTAGCAGGACAATTGAGAGAGGAGGCTGGGCCCTGCCCAGATAGAAGATAAGAGACCACATATTTCTCATTCCTGAAGTCATGGGACCTCAACAACTATACATTCACAGAAAATCTTGGAGTTTGGAAGAGGACTGATGCCAAGCTACTTATAGGCTTCTTTGGTGGAATCCATCTTGTATAAGCAATGTGTGTGCATTGCTTATTAGCTATGTGATTGCTATTTAGCTATTTATTGTTCGTTCACATAGTACCCAGTAAATTAAATACCATTAAATTGAAGCTTGGTAAGAATGCAGATTTCTGAGCACCATTTATATTTTGATAGGTTTGGGGTGGGGTCTAGAAATCTGTATTTTTAAATGAGATCCTCAGATCACATATAGGGAAATCCCATCATATTATGAACGTTTATGTTCTCATTACTACTATTTTATTACTACTATTTTCCTACTACTATTTTCCTAAATTCACTCTAAGAACTTTCACTTGTACTTTGTCCCAAAAGTGTTTAAGTCTGTTTTAATTTTCAAGTGGTTGAGTTTTTCATTCACACTTTCATTAATGTCTAGTTTTATTCGACTGAGATCAAAGAAGATGACCTGTGATATTTGCTTAATTTTTTCTTTTTTGAAAATTCAAAATCTCAAAAAGCACAACAGTTTAATCAAAAAATGTCCCTATCACCTAGAATTAATTCTTGCTTTTTTGCCATATTTGCTTCAATATAAAAGAGGAAATATATTTTTAGAGATTTATTTAAATTTCCTTTTAAATACTGTCCTGTGTCCTATTTGATTCCCTCTTCCTCATGGGTGCAAATTTATAGTATGAGCCATAAATTTGTTCATAGAATGGTATGAACCGTTAAATATAAATACCATATAAATATATATACCATAGAGTGGTTGTTCTATTTAATTAGGTTTTTGAGATCTACATATATACATTTATTTAGATCTAGTTCATTCCTTTTATCTGTATTCTAATGTTAATCACACTATATTAATACATTCCCCTCTTGATAGACATCACATACCTATTTTTTTTCCTTGAGGGTTACTAAAGTATTTGTGTCCTAATGCTTCAAATGCTATTAAATGCTGGCAGAAAACTAGGGTGGAAAGTACGTTTTTGCATGGTATAAACCAGAATTAGAAATTTATACATAAATTTGAAGTTATTTGTTCTACTATTCAAGTGCTAGATCTTTATTATTTCTACTTAATCTGTAATTAAGTTAGATAAATGTTAATAGCTGCCACTACTATTGTATGCCTGTCAATTTCTACCTATAACTTCCCACCGAAATAACTTCTCACTTTAAAATTGAAAAGGCAGAGCATACTTATAAAAGCTGTCAGAAAATTAATACTTTTATTTTAAAAAAGGAACAATTATTCATAATTTCAGTACCAAGTAATAACCACCGTTAACATACTGGTGTATAGTGTTTCAGGGTTCTTTTTACACATTCACCATCTTTAAAGACAGTTTACACATACTAACTGCTTAGAAATAGTTTTAAAATAAGAATATATTTGCTGTATTTTTTGGTATTGAGACATAATGATTGTATGATTTCTAACTGTACAGAAATATAAAATAAAGCTGACAGTGAAAATACTATGTACTTTCCCTATTTCTTGTACACTTTGTATCATACCAATAACCACCTATTTTTTAAACAGTGCATATTTGTATGGTAATGTAATATATCTGACCAATCCTGTGTAAAGATATACTGATTATCTTTTAAAATAATTTTTTGAATACTGTAGTGCATGTACATTTTTTACGTATGTATTTTTGCATCCTTATCCAATTATTTTCATAGGTGAGGTCTCTAAATGAGGCACTTCCAAATAAAGGTAGAAATATTTAAAATATTGATATATATGTTAAAATTGCCTTATAACAACCTACACTTCAAAATTAACATTAGAGGACATTTTCTCAGTTTTCTCTCTCTCTCCTGAAGATAGGGCTTATTATTAGTTTTCATCGTTTCCAATATAAGACAGAAGAAGAATCTCATTGTTTTAATTTGAATTTCTTTGGTTGCCAGTGAGCTTAATCATTCTTTCATATGCCCATTGGCCATTTGCATTTCTTTTGTAAAATGCAGGTTCCTGCCCAGTCCTCTTCCCTTCTAAGGGTGGTGTTCACCTTTCCCTTTTCGCTTTGTCAGTGCTCTTTATTATTAATTGGGGTCGGTTCGATTCAGGCTTTCACCTGTTCACTTTACTGCCTAATGGAATATATATATGTATATATATTTTTTTCCATTAGCTTTTAATGTCCTTTATAGAAGCTGGCTTCCCTTCCTCTCTTTCTTTCCCTCTCTTTTCGCTTGTCTGCTGTTGTCCTTTCGTTTCTTTCTTTCTGTTTATCTCTCTCATTTTCTTTTTTTACTACATAAGTTTTAATTTTGACCAAGTTGCATCTATCATTCTGGGCCTGGCGCCGCCTCAGTAGGGGGAGCAGCGGGGAGGAGACCGCGGAGCTGGGGGAGGGGAAGGGGCGGGGAGGAGCGGGCGGAGCAGTTGCAGAAGCTGCTGGGAGAGCGCGCGGTGGGATCACACGGCGGCCCGGCGGCGGCGGCGGTGGCGGCGGCGGCGGCGGTGGCGGCGGCGGCGGCGGCGGCGGTGGCGGCGGCCCAGAGACCGGAGCGCTGATACCGCGGCCCGCGGCCTACACGGAGCCTTCTTTTCACCGGAGGACCAGTGATCCGCAGTCTTCAACACAGAGGTACCGTGCTCCGCGCTCCCCGCCCGGTCCGGCCCAACCTGCTGTGGCAGTGCCTCCTTCTTTCCTCTCTCTCTCTCGCCTGCCGGCGCCTTCCCTGACTGCCTGCGTCACCGCGGCCGCCATGGCTGAGAATGGCGAGAGCAGCGGCCCCCCGCGCCCCTCCCGCGGCTCTGCTGCGGCCCAAGGCCCAGCCTCTACCCAGGCCGAGCCCAAAATCATCAAAGTCACTGTGAAGACCCCCAAAGAGAAAGAGGAGTTCGCAGTGCCCGAGAACAGCTCAGTCCAGCAGTTTAAGGAAGCGATTTCGAAACGCTTCAAATCCCAAACGGATCAGTTAGTGCTGATTTTTGCCGGAAAAATCTTAAAAGATCAGGATACCTTGATCCAACATGGCATCCATGATGGACTGACTGTTCACCTTGTCATCAAAAGCCAGAACCGGCCTCAGGGCCAGTCCACACAGCCTAGTAATGCCGCGGGAACTAATACTACCACCGCGTCGACTCCCAGGAGTAACTCCACACCTACTTCCACAAATAGCAACCCGTTTGGGTTGGGGAGTCTTGGAGGACTTGCAGGCCTTAGCAGCCTCGGCTTGAGCTCGACTAACTTCTCTGAGCTCCAGAACCAAATGCAGCAGCAGCTCTTGTCCAGCCCTGAGATGATGATCCAAATCATGGAAAATCCCTTTGTTCAGAGCATGCTTTCGAATCCTGATCTGATGAGGCAGCTCATTATGGCCAATCCACAGATGCAGCAATTAATTCAAAGAAACCCAGAAATCAGTCACCTGCTAAACAACCCAGATATAATGAGGCAGACCCTCGAAATTGCCAGGAATCCAGCTATGATGCAGGAAATGATGAGAAATCAAGACCTGGCTCTCAGCAATCTTGAAAGCATCCCAGGTGGCTACAATGCTTTACGGCGCATGTACACTGACATTCAAGAACCCATGCTGAATGCCGCACAAGAGCAGTTTGGGGGTAACCCATTTGCCTCGGTGGGGAGCAGTTCCTCCTCTGGGGAAGGTACACAACCTTCCCGCACAGAAAATCGTGATCCACTACCCAATCCATGGGCGCCACCACCGGCTACCCAGAGTTCTGCAACCACTAGCACAACAACTAGCAGTGGCAGTGGATCTGGCAGTAGCTCCAGCAGTGCTACCGGAAACACAGTGGCTGCAGCCAATTATGTCGCCAGTATCTTCAGCACCCCAGGAATGCAGAGCTTGCTGCAACAGATAACCGAAAACCCCCAGCTGATCCAGAATATGCTGTCTGCACCATATATGAGAAGCATGATGCAGTCTCTAAGCCAGAATCCAGATTTGGCTGCACAGATGATGCTGAATAGCCCTGTGTTTACTACAAATCCTCAGCTGCAGGAGCAGATGCGTCCACAGCTCCCTACTTTCTTACAGCAGATGCAGAATCCAGAGACGCTATCAGCCATGTCAAACCCAAGAGCAATGCAGGCTTTAATGCAGATCCAGCAGGGGCTACAGACATTAGCCACTGAAGCTCCTGGCCTCATTCCAAGCTTCACTCCAGGTGTGGGGGTGGGGGTGCTGGGAACCGCTGTGGGCCCTGTAGGCCCAGTCACACCCATAGGCCCCATTGGCCCCATAGTCCCGTTTACTCCCATAGGCCCCATTGGGCCCATAGGACCCACTGGCCCTGCAGGTCCCCCTGGCTCCACTGGCACAGGCGCCCCCCCTGGGCCTACTGTGTCTAGCACTGCACCCAGTGAAACCACGAGCCCAATATCGGAATCTGGACCCAACCAGCAGTTCATTCAGCAAATGGTGCAGGCTCTGGCTGGTGCAAATCCTCCGCAGCTGCCAAATCCAGAAGTCAGATTTCAACAACAACTGGAACAGCTCAACGCAATGGGCTTCTTAAACCGGGAAGCAAACTTGCAGGCTCTAATAGCAACAGGAGGCGACATCAATGCAGCCATTGAGAGGCTGCTGGGCTCCCAGCCATCGTAATTACATTTCTGTACCTTGAAAAAATGTATCTTATTTTTGATAATGGCTCTTAAATCTTTAAACACACACAAAATTGTGCTTTACTTTCAGTTTGATTTTTTTCAACTCTGTCTAGTTATAAATTTAATATGCATTTTAAGGTGGAGTCCTTTCCTCCCTCTTTGTTTCCTCCCTCCCTCCCTCTCTCCTTCCTTCCCTCCCTTCCTCTGTTTTGAATGGTGAGAATCAATGCTGTTTTACTCAAAGGTGTTGCATGCAAACACTTCTTTATTCTGCATTTATTGTGATTTTTGGAAACAAATCAACCTTTACAGTTGGGTGAACAAGTTTTGTCCTACGGATGTCCAATTTATTTGCATTTTAAACATTAGCCTATGATAGTAATTTAATGTAGAATGAGCATATTAAAAACAGAAACAGATTAACTGAAACTCTATAATTTGTGGTACAATATTGCTTATTGTGACTTTGGCATGTATTTTTGCTAGCAAAATGCTGTAAGATTTATACTATTTGATCTTTTTTGATATATTTATACACAGTACAGTAAGCACAATTGGAACTGTACATCTTGATAAATTACAGCAGAATCTCTGAGCAGATATGTATAACCAAAATGAGAAAGAATATAAGAAATATGTCTGGAGCTCGGTATATCTCACAATTTTGTAGAATCTTACAGCATCTTTGATAAACTTCTCAGTGAAAATGTTGATTAGGTAAGTTCAGTTAAAATATAGTAGAAATGTTTATCCTGGTATCTCTAAGTATACATTTAACTGTACAGAAAACAGTGTGATGTGTCAACATTTGCAAATTGATTGTATATGATCTTAATCTTAGTGCAGCCTGAAGGATCAGTATAGTAATGCCAGGAAAGTGCTTTTTTAAGACTTCCTTCTCAGCTTCTCCCATAAAGAGATCCTAATACGCATTTTGATTTGTAATTGGAAATGTAACTTTCACTGAAAGTGTCATGTGATGTTTGCATTACTTTTAACTGCTGTGTATAAAGAAAACTGTATCTTTTGACTCCATCAGTTATTTCTCTTGTGCACAGGGAAAATGCATTAAAAATGACTAAAAAAATAAAAAATGAATAATTTTTTTTTTTGCCTTCTGTCCATAGGATCATATTTAGAAGGATTGCCCAACCCCAGGATTATGTAAATCTTGTCCTGTATTTCTCTAATTTAAATGGTTTAGTTTTTTATAAAAGTACCTTTGCCCTGTCTGGAATTATTTTGGTGTATAGATTTAGGTATTTTACCATTTTTCCCTCAAGTTTAGACTGTTGTTACCTAGTATTTATTTCATTGTCCACATTCCCCCTCCATTTGAAATGTCATATATATATATATACACGCACACACATACACACTTTATTCTGTTTGAATTCTCTTTAGTACCACTGAACATTGTAGCCCCAGTACACCAGCCTGTAGTTATTGAATTAGAAATATGACTTCATATCTCTTAGGGCACATCCTCCTTTTGATCTCTTTTTCACAATTTTCTACTGATTCCAACAGGTTTCTATTACCAGATGAACTTTATAGTTACTAGATAACCACGCCTCCCCAAAATAAATTGGTAATTTGGTTAGGATTGTCTTAAATTGATAGGATAGTGAGAAGTACAGAATTATGATGCTTTCCAGAAACATGATATATTGCCTCATTAAAAAAAAAAAACACTTTTTACATCCTTCAAGAGTTTTATTTATTTAAGCCCCATATAATTTGTAATAAATATATTCCTAGTAATACAGATATATAGGAAACAATTCTGCACTTGGGAGTTCTTACTCAGTGTGTTACCCATGTTGTACATTTTTGCTTTATAAGGGAAGAATGTATTTTCATAGATTAGTTTTAAGTTGACAGCTGACTGAAATCTATTAAAAGGTTTTCAGTTGATCCTTTTGAGTGTTTCCTGGTAATCATATTAATGGTAAAATTATAATGATAGATTATTTTCAAAATTTATAACAGATTCTAACAGCATGGGTTAAACAATTCCTGCTAAAGAAAAACTTAGTGGCAGTGACATTCTTATTTCTCATTTTAACCAGACTATGTTTGCTGCAGCAATTCTAAATTGCATTTTTGAAAAGCCATTTCTCTGGGACATGGTCTAATGAGTTTGCAAAATGCTGTATACTATAGCCCCTCTCGGACAGTCATTATGTAGTAAATTTTGACTAGTATTGTTTTCTTAAAAGGAGTATGTTCTTCAGTTTAAAAGAGTAAAAACTATTTAAACTTTTACCTAACTCAACGTTGCCTAAACTTGCTTGAGTAAAGAACTACTTTTTCCCTTTTAAACACAATAACACTCAGCATATCAATATTGCTTAGAACACCAACTGAGAAAATGGTGTTTTATTATTTCACTGCTGTATGAAGCTGTGTGTTTATGGTAATTACAATAACAAAGTCTTCCATAGTAAGTTAAAAAATTTTCATGACATAAATGATTTTATACATCAAATCATATCAGTACAAAAATAAGCCAATAACATAGAAAATAGCAATAAATCAATAGCCATAGGAAAAAGTGGATGGATGTTTTCTGAGGCCTGGCTCAGACAATTTAGCAGGTAAAATTCTTTCAGGTGTTGAAGGAATTACCCTTGCCAAATGTTTCTCTGCCTTTTAATACTTTTTGTTTTCTCCCTGAAAAAGTCCATGTCTTTACTTTATTAATGCTATTTTTTGTTGTATTTTTGCTTTCCAGTTTATTAATTTTTCTTTGTAACTCTACTCCCTCTTTTAAAAATTTTTTATACTGTTCTTCCTCCATATCTTACATGATATAATTTCCTCATTATCTTCCAAGTTTGTTTTATAGGCTCTGGTTTTGTTTTGGGTTTTCTGTATTTACTTTAATTCATAATTTATCCATTTATTCATCATTGAATAAGAAGGGTATATCCTAACCTGCTTTCTGTCCCTCCAATAAGAGTTGGGTAATTATCTTATGCTTTCATTATTTAAGTGGTTGTCACCCCCCTCCCTAAGCTTACACTAGATGGCTAAAGTGTATGTTTATAGTACTGACTTTGTGATCCAGCAGGATGAAATAGTGGGGAGGGAGCTAGGCTCAGGGGCAATCCCAGCAGGAATGGTTCACCTTAAGATTGCATTCCTCATTTGTTCTTTTAGCCTCTACTTCAGGTGTGTGATGTGATGTATAGTCACCACTTGTGTGTGGCCATTTGAGGATGGAGTCGGGGAATGGATATACAACATTGAAATAAGTCCTGCTGGTTTATTAATGAGGGCTCACATCAGGTTGAGACCATCTTGTCTAATGATATACCATGGTCAGAGACACTGAATTTGCCTTCTGAGAAGGGGCAGCCTGCTCCAAAATCTCTTCATGTACAATGTCAAAATAACAACAAGAGGAGTAATTCCTGTCAGAGCCTAGCCCAAGGATTGGGATTAGGGTATTAGGAGAGCCCTTTGGCCTGTGTTTCATGTCCACAAGAATACCTCAAATTCAGAATTTTAACATTATTCTCTAATGAATTTATTATTCTAGCCATACAACTAAGACAGACCTGATAGAAAATGTTCATAATACAGCTTAATTTAGTAAATATACACTTTTAAAACTTTGTGGCAATTTTTATATTCCCAACTTGGCATTATTTTATTAAAGAATATATTGGGAGACTTAGATAAAGGAAGTTACTCAGGCTTACCTCAATTTATGAGTGGTTCCCATTCCAATTTTTTCACTGCCTGCCCCCACCTTCAATTCTTGCTCCTTTAAGCTAGATTGTATTAGTGGTTTTCTGCCAGGATTTTCTTGATTTGTAAATATATCACAGAACTTCAGATTGGTGATATCTTTCAATATGGCCCCATCAACATCATGTCTTAAAGAAATTCCTTGAGAATTTGAATGCCCTTGTTTGTACAGGTTTTGCTCAATTTTTGTTTGCCTGTGGTAATTTCTATTGATTTGTGAGAGAAAGGGCAAGAACTGGGGACCTGTTCCATTGCTACCATCTTCCTAGAAGTCTGTTAGGAAACTTAGGGGAGAAACAATTTTCTAAAAATAGAAAGGAGCAAAATGATTTGGCAGACATCAGACTGAAGCCACCTCAAAGAACAACATTGTCAGGTGGTGTACATTCTTACAAAGGCTTTAAACATTTTGATATTAATTACCATTGGGAAAAGTTAATTCTAAACCAGCACCTCCAAAGTTTGAGTAAGCCACTCTCAAATAAGGAATTTTTTGTCCTGATGTACATAGACAAAATTATTTATCAGATGGATATGTATTGATGCATATAGCTTCAGCTATACTGAGATATCTATGCACAGATTTGGATTCCCTAAACACTTCCAAAATTCAGCTTCAGAACTTCTCAGCCCAATGTGAGGATTAGCGAGTTTAAGGTAATTTCAGGGAAGATGCTGTAATTTATTATTAAAAAATAGTTGATGAGCTTGATTACTCAGCTCTAGCATGGATTTCATAAGATTGTTTCTGTCAGATTAGAAGGACAATAATAGCTAATTATTCATGCTTATGTTCAATTTTCATAGCAATCCTATAAGGTAGTACTACTATTATCTTCCCCAGTTTACAAATAAGGAAATAAACTAAAAGAGGTTAATTTTCTGGGGTCTCATAGCTATTAAGTGATAGAATCAAAATTTGAACCAAATTCTGAGATTCCAGAGTGTGTACTGAACCAGTTGACTCTTTTGCTCTCCCCTGAACTTATTAAAATATACTAGTCTATTTATAAAAGAGATTTTATTATAAATTATGTACTCACTTGCCTCCTGGGTGTTGTGGCAACATATTAGTTGTTTTTAAATGAAGCATCTCTGCTGCTGTTCACCCTGGTACAGGTTACATAAAAATGCGTGTGTGAGAATCAACTCTGTCATTATCAAAACTGCAGTTTGGAGGTTTGGCTTTCTGACTTTTGAGTTATGGCTAATATTTGAGACTATCCTTCATTACATCTGACCAGTGTCCTAATACATATGGTATGCCTTCAAATTGGCAATCACATGGGCCACTTGTGCTTCAGCTGCTCTGGAGGATGCCTGCCTTTTTGTTTAGCTGCCTCCCAGAGACCTCACAAGGCAATAAACATGGTGTACCTCACCATGGTATTTGGCAGTTTCTCAAAATGCCCTTAAGAGCAAAAATGTAGTAACATGAGCTAGATAATAACAGGCCAGTAGATGGGTTAGTAAATTGAAAGTGTCAGATGATATGTCAATGTAAACAAGAGGTTTCTAACTTCAGTTCTGTCCCATTGAAGTTATTTTTCTATGACTAGGTATGAAAGTATAGCTTGCCCATCCCATGGCAAATAGTATAGCATTAGAAGGCAGAATAAATGCACTGGATGTCACTAACAAGATCCAAAAGTCCTTAGTAGAATGAAGAAAAAAATATAGACAAATTTAACAGGATTAAATTGAATAGGATAAAATGTAAAGTCCTGTGCTTGTATCAAAATTTCAGTTAATAAAGGAAAAGGATTATATAGCTTAAAAATAACATTTGTGAAGAAGACTCAGTGGTTTTAATTTACTGTAAGTTTAACATGAGCCCACCATGTGAGCACACAAATGTACTAAAGTCTCAGGCTTCATTAATAGAGGCATGATGTCCAGCACAGGGAAGTCCTTCCTAATGTTTTATTCTGTACTTGACCATTCATGTTGGGAGATTTGGATCATTTCAGAGTGCCACAATTAAGATGGACACAGATAACATGAAAAGTGAACGAGATGGTAACTCACTTACAAATAGACCCAGAACAATTTTTAAAAGCTTAAAGAGTGCTTTAGTGTAAAGACTGGGGTTGTGGATATTTTTCTTCAAATAATTGAAGGCCTTGTCAGATAGAAGAGGGGTAACATTTACTTGGGTAGCTCCAGAGGGCAAATCATTTCATATTTCATTTCATTAAATAAGTCAGATTTTTGGCTTACTTTTAGGAACTTTCTAGCAATAAATTGAAGATTCCCTCTTCACTGGAGCTGTTTAAATGGAAGGAAGCCCATTTGCTGGAAATGTTCAAGAATAGTTTTATACATTAGGTAGAACTCTGGATTAGAAGACCTTCAAGATTCCTTCTAAAGCTAATATTTTCCCAATGGACTCTTCAGCTTTTCACTGAATTTGCAAGGTCTGAGTTCAAAGTTGTTCTGAAATGAAGTCACGTTACAAACTTCTATCCTGAATTTCCTACTTTAATAAATACAAATCAGACAACACATTTGTTGACAACAAATTTAGATAAACTCACTATTTTATTTCATGATGCTACCATGGGAAAAGGACTCAAATACAATCTTAAAATGAATGTCGGAACATGCTAAGAGCTTGGGGGAAGGAAATAGGAGTGGATGCCTGAAGTTAAAGGATTCTGGTTTGAAAATGAAGATTACAGTGGCATTCTGACCTCCTGTTTCTCTTGATAATATTCTCCTACCTTTGTGATTCACCATGGTGGTTAAAGTGATATGCAGAAGTTGAAATTAACAGTAGTATGTAAGATGTAATATGATAGCAGTGTGTGTATGTGTGTGCATATATATATATATATATATATATATATATATATATATAAAATCAGTTCAGTTCAGTCGCTCAGTCATGTCCGACTCATAAAAAGTTTATTTAAAAACTATCTAGACATAGGAATACATCCAGAAATGGAAGCAGGGGTGTAAGAGAAGCAAGAAGGCCAAGACAATTTTGCCATAGCCTCTGGTCACATGATATGTGGTTAATCCAGGTTAAGGCTCATGGAGAAGGCAAACATCTACATGGGAAATGTATCAGAATTTATCAGTAAAGCGTATGTGGAGGGGACCTTAATTTAGCTGGCAAAGCAGTTTTACACACACACATACACACACACACACATTTGAGATTCAGTTTACATTTGTTTAATAAGGAAACTGATATGTTTCCAGTATGAGGATACTATTTTCTAGACTCTTTGGAGTCCTAGGGTAACATAAATGATACAAAGCATAATAACTCAAAATATTGATGTCATTCATCTGATGGAATAAAATCCATGATATCATGTAAAACGTATCAGTACAAACGTTTTTCTGCTCCAAAAGGATCACTCTAACTAAAGAGTTATATATGGAATTCCATATATATATATATATAAATATATATGTATGCTGCTGCTGCTGCTAAGTCGCTTCAGTCATGTCTGACTCTGTGTGACCCCATAGACGGCAGCCCACCAGGCTCCCCCATCCCTGGGATTCTCCAGGTAAGAACACTGGAGTGGGTTGCCATTTCCTTCCCCAATGCATGAACATGAAAAGTGAAAGTGAAGTCGCTCAGTTGTGCCCGACTCTTAGTGACCCATGGACTGCAGCCTACTAGGCTCCTCCGTCCATGGGATTTTCCAGGCAAGAGTACTGGAGTGGGGTGCCATTGCCTTCTCCAATATATATGTAATTCCATATATAATTTCTTTCATCAGTGTCTTATAATTCTCTGTGTTCAGTTCAGTTCAGTTCAGTTGCTCAGTCGTGTCTGACTCTTTGTGACCCCATGAATCACAGCACACCAGGCCTCCCTGTCCATCACCAACTCCTGGAGTTCACTCAGATTCATGTTCATCGAGTCAGTGATGCCATCCATACAGTTCTTTTATCTCCTAAGGTAAGTTTATTCCTAGATATTTAATTCTTTATGTTGCAATCGTGAATGAGATTGATTTCTTAATTTTTGGTTCTGATTTTTCATTGGTAGTATATAGAAATCCAAGTGATTTCTGTGTATTGATTTTATATCCTGTGACTCTTCTAAATTCACTGATTAACTCTAGTAATTTTCTGATGCTATCTTTAGGGTTTTCTGTATACAGTATCATGTCATCTGCAAACAGTGAGAGCTTTACTTCTTTTCTGATGTGGAATCCTTTTATTTCTTTTTCTTCTCTGATAGCTGTAGCTAGGACTTCCAGAACTATGTTGAATAATAGTGGTTAAAGTGAACACCCTTGTCTTGTTCCTGATCTTAGGGGCAATGCTTTCACTTTTTCACCATTGAGAGTAATGTTTACTGTACGCTGGCTCTTGAGAATCCTGTATGCATGTCAGAAAGCAACAGTTAGAACTGGACATGGAACAAAAGACTGGTTCCAAATAGGAAAAGGAGTACCTCAAGGCTGTATATTGTCACTGTGCTTATTTAACGTATATGCAGAGTACATCATGAGAAATGCTGGGCTGGATGAAGCACAAGTTGGAATCAAGATTGACAGGAGAAATATCAATAACCTCAGATATGCAGATGACACCACCCTTATGGCAGAAAATGAAGAAGAACTAAAGAGCCTGTTGATGAAAGTGGAAGAGGAGAGAATGTTGACTTAAAGCTCAACATTCAGAAAACTAAGATCATGGCATCCGGTCCCATCACTTCGTGGACAATAGATGGGGAAACAGTGGAAACAAAGTCTGACTTTATTTTTTGGGCTCCAAAATCACTGTAGATCATAATTGCAGGCATGAAATTAAAAGATGCTTACTCCTTGGAAGGAAAGTTATGACCAACCTAGACAGCATATTAAAAAGCAGAGACATTACTTTGTCAACAAAGGTCCATCTAGTCAAGGTTATGGTTTTTCCAGTAGTCATGTATGGATGTGAGAGTTGGACTGTGAAGAAAGCTGAGCACTGAAGAATTGATGCTTTTGAACTGTAGTGTTAGAGAAGACTCTTGAGAGTCCCTTGGACTGCAAGGAGATCCAACCAGTCCATCCTAAAGGAGATCAGTCCTGGGTGTTCATTGGAAGGACTGATGTTGAAGCTGAAACTCCAATATTTTGGCCACCAGATGAGAAGAGCTGAATCATTTGAAAAGACCCTGGTGTTGGAGAAAATTGAAGGCAAGAGGAGAAGAGGACAACAGAGGATGAGATGTTTAGATGGCATCACCGACTCAATGGACAGGAGTTTGGGTAAACTCCGGGAGTTGGTAATGGACAGGGAGGTCTGGCGAGCCGTGGTTCATGAGGTCTCAGAGTCAGACATGACTGAGCGACTGAACTGAACTAAATTATCATATATGGCCTTTACTACGTTGAGGTAGTTTCCTTCTATGCCCATTTTCTGAAGAGTTTTAATAATGAATGGGTGCTGAATTTTGTCAAAGTCTTTTTCTGCATCTATTGAGATGATCACATGATTTTTATCTTTCAATTTGTTAATATGGTGTATCACATTACTTGATTTGCATATATTGAAGAATCTTTGCATTGCTGGAATAAACCCAACTTGATCATGGTGTATGAGCTTTTTGATATGTTGCCGAATTCTGTTTACTATTATTTTGTTGAGGATATTTGCATCTATGTTCATTAGTCATATTGTCCTCCAGGTTTCTTTTTTGTGTTGTCTTTGTCTGGTTTTGGTATCAGGATGATGGTGGATTCATAGAATGAGTTTGCAAGTGTTCCTTCCTCTGCAATTTTTAGAAAGAGTTTTAGAAGGATAGACATTAGCTCTTCTCTAAATGTTTGGTAGAATTCTTCTGTGAAACCATCTGGTCCTGGGCTTTTGTTTTCTGGGAGATTTTTGATCGCAGCTTCAATTTCAGTGCTTGTAATTGGGTTGTTCATAATTTCCATTTCTTCCTGGTTCACTCTTGGAAGATTGAACTTTTCTAAGAATCTGTTGATTTCTTCCAGGTTATCCATTTTATTGCCATATAGTTGTTCATAATAGTCTCATAATCCTTTGTATTTCTGCATTGTTGTAACCTCTCCTTTTTCATTTCTAATTTTGTTGATTTGATTCTTCTCTCTTTTTTCCTTGATGAGTCTGGCTAAAACTTTGTCAATTTTGTTTATCATCTCAAAGAACCAGCTTTTAGTTTTATTAATTTTACTATTGTTTCATTCATTTATTTCTGCTCAGATCTTTATGATTTCTTTCCTTCTAAAATTTTTGAGGTTTTTTTTGTTCTTCTTTTTCCAGTTTTTAGGTGAAAAGTTAGGTTGTCTCTTCTATGTTTTTCTTGTTTCCTGAGGTAGGATTGTATTCCTATAGACTTCCCTCTTAGCACTGCTTTTGCTCCATCCTATAGGTTTTGAGTTGTCGTGTTTTCATTGCCATTTGTAGAAAATTTTTTATTTCCCTTTTGATTACTTCACTAACCTGTTGGTTATTTAGAACATGTTGTTTAATCTCCATATGTTTGTGTTTCTTACAGTTATTTTTCTTATAACTGATATCTAGTCTTATAGAATTGTTGTCAGAGAAGATGATTGATACTATTTCAGTTTTCTTAAACTTACTGAGGTTTGATTTGTGATCCAAGATGTGGTCTACCCTGGAGAATGTTCTATGTGCACTTGAGAAGGTGTATTCTTCTGCATTCGGGTGGAATTTCCTCAAGATATCAATGAGATACATCTAATCTAATGCATCATTTAAGACTTGTGTTTCCTTATTAATTTTCTGTTTTGATGATCTGTCCATTGGTGCGAGTGGGGTATTAAAGTCTACTATTATTGTGTTACTGTCAATTTCTCCTTTTATGTCTGTTAGTGTAGGTCTTATGTATTGAGGTGCTCCTATGTTGGGTGCATAGACTTTAAAAAAATTTTTTTTTTAATTTAAATTTATTTATTTTAATTGGAGGTTAATTACTTTACAATATTGTATTGGTTTTGACATACATCAACATGAATCCACCATGGGTGTACACGTGTTCTGCATCCTGAACCCCCTTCCCACCTCCCTCCCCGTACCATCCCTCTGGGTCATCCCAGTGCACCAGCCCCAAGCATCCTGTATCCTTCATCGAACCTGGACTGGCGATTCATTTCATATATGATATTATACATGTTTCAATGCCATTCTCCCAAATCATCCCACCCTCTCCCTCTCCCACAGAGTCCAAAAGACTGTTCTATACATCTCTGTCTCTTTCGCTGTCTCACATACAGGGTTATTGTTACCATCTTTCTAAATTCCATATATATGTATTAGTATACTGTATTGGTCTTGTTTTTGTTGACAGTATAGAGCTTTTCGATTTTTGGCTGCAAAGAATATAATCAATCTGATTTTGGTATTGACCATCTGGTGATGTCCATGTGTAGAGTCTTCCCTTGTGTTGCTGGAAGAGGGTATTTGCTATGACCAGTGCATTTTCTTGGCAAAACTCTATTATAGTCTTTGCCCTGCTTCATTCCGTATTCCAAGGCCAAATTTGCCTGTTACTCCAGGTGTTTCTTGACTTCCTACATTTGCATTCCAGTCCCCTATAATGAAAAAGACATCTTTTATGGGTGTTAGTTCTAAAAGGTCTTGTAGGTCTTCATAGAACTGTTCAACTTAAGTTTCTTCAGCGTTACTGGTTGGGGCCTAGATTTGGATTAACGTGATATTGAATGGTTTGCCTTGGAAATGAACAGAGATCATTCTGTCGTTTTTTAGATTGCATCCAAGTACTGCATTTCAGACTCTTGTTGACCATGATGCCTACTCCATTTCTTCTGAGGGATTCCAGCCCGCAGTAGTAGATATAATGGTCATCTGAGTTAAATTCACCCATTCCAGTTCATTTTAGTTCGCTGATTCCTAGAATGTCGATGTTCATTCTTGCCATCTCCTGTTTGACTGCTTCCAATTTGCCTTGATTCATGGACCTGACATTCCAGGTTCCTGTGCAATATTGCTCATTACAGCATTGGACCTTGCTTCTATCACCAGTCACATCCACAACTGGATATTGTTTTTGCTTTGGCTCCATCCCTTCATTCTTTCTGGAGTTATTTCTCCACTGATCTCCAGTAGCATATTGGGCACCTACTGACCTGGGGAGTTCCTCTTTCATTATCCTATCATTTTGCCTTTTCATACTGTTCATAGGGTTCTCAAGGCAAGAATACTGAAGTGGTTTGCCATTACCTTCTCCAGTGGATCACATTGTGTCAGACCTCTCCACCATGTGGTGTTGGAGAAGACTCTTGAGAGTCTCTTGGACTGCAAGGAGATCCAACCAGTCCATTCTGAAGGAGATCAGCCCTGGGATTTCTTTGGAAGGAATGATGCTGAAGCTGAAACTCCAGTACTTTGGCCATCTCATGTGAAGAGTTGACTCATTGGAAAAGACTCTGATGCTGGGAGGGATTGGGGGCAGGAGGAAGAGGGGACGACGGAGGATGAGATGGCTGGATGGCATCACTGACTCAATGGACGTGAGTCTGAGTGAACTCCGGGAGTTGGTGATGGATAGGGAGGCCTGGCGTGCTGCGATTCATTGGGTCGCAGAGTTGGACATGACTGAGCGACTGAACTGAACTGAACTGAACTGATACTGTATTGATGTTTTTCTTTCTGGCTTACTTCACTCTGTATTAGAGGTTCCAGTTTCATCCACCTCATTAGAACTGATTCAAATGGATTCTTTTTAATGGCTGAGTAATATTCCATTGTGTTTATGTACCACAGATTTCTTATCCATTCATCTGCTTTTGGATATCTAGGTTGCTTCCATGTCCTAGCTATTATAAATAGTGCTGCAATGAACATTTGGGTACATGTGTCTCTTTCAATTCTGGTTTCCTCGGTGTGTATGCCCAGCAGTGGGATTGCTGGGTCATAAGGCAGTTCTATTTCCTGTTTTTTAAGGAATCTCCACATTGTTCTCCATAGTGGCTGTACTAGTTTGCATTGCCACCAACAGCGTAAGAGGGTTCCCTTTTCTCCACACCCTCTCCAGCATTTATTGCTTGTAGACTTTTGGATCACAGCCATTCTGACTGGCGTGAAATGGTACCTCATTGTGGTTTTGATTTGCATTTCTCGGATAATGAGTGATGTTGAGCATCTTTTCATGTGTTTGTTAACCATCTGTATGTCTTCTTTGGAGAAATGTCTATTTAATTCTTTGGCCCCTTTTTTGATTGGGTCGTTTATTTTTCTGGAATTGAGCTGCAGGAATTGCTTGTATATTTTTGAGATTAGTTGTTTGTCAGTTGCTTAATTTGCTATAGATATTTACAACTGTTATGTCTTGCCCTTGGCAATGGCAATCCACTCCAGTACTCTTGCCTGGAAAATCCCATAGATCGAGGAGCCTGGTAGGCTGCAGTCCATGGGGTAGCCCAGAGTTGGACACGACTGAAGCAAGTTAGCAGCAGCAGCTCTTCAATTGATCCCTTGATCATTATGTAGTGTCCTTTCTTATCTCTTGTAATCTTTATTTTATGGTGTTTTTGTCTGACATGAGGATTGCTACTCCAGCTTTCTTTTGCTTCTCATTTGCATGGAATATATTTTCCATCTTCTCACTTTCATTCTGTGTGTGTCTTTCGGTCTGAAGTGGGTTTCCTGTAGACAGCATATGTATGGGTTTTGTTTTTTGTATTCATTCAGCCAGTCTGTGTCTTCTGGTTGTAGCATTTAGTCTGTTTACATTTCAAATAATTATTGATATATATGTTCCTATTGCTATTTTCTTAATTGTTTCAGGTTGATTTTTTAGATCTTTTTTCTTCACTTGTATTTCTTGGTTATATAAGTCCGTTTAACATTTGTTGTAAAGCTGGTTTGTTGGTACTGAATCCTCTTAACTTTTGCTTGTCTGAAAAGCTTTTTATTTCTCCATCAATTTTGAATGAGATCTTTCCCGGGTATAGTAATCTTGTTTGTAGATTTTTTTCCTTTCTGTACTTAAAATATATACTGCCATTATTTTCTGGCCTACAGAGTTTCTTCTGAAAGATCAGCTGTTAAATGTATGGGGCTTCCCTTGTCTGTTATTTGTTGTTTTTCCTTTGCTGCTTTTAATGTTCTTTTTTGTGCTTAGTCTTTGTTAGTTTGATTAGTATGCGCCTTGGGGCGTTTCTCCTTGGATTTGTCCTTTATGGGACTCCTTGTGCCTCTTGGGCTTGATTGACTATTTCCTTTTCTATGTTGGGAAATTTTCAACTATAATCTCTTCAAAAATTTTCTCATATACTTTTTTTTCTCTTCTTCTGGGACCCCTATAATTCAAATGTTGGTGCATTTGATATTGTCCCAGATGTCTTGGAGACTGTCCTCAGTTCTTTTCATTCTTGTTACTTTATTCTGCTCTTCAGAAGTTATTTCCACCATTTTATCTTCCAGATCACTGATTCATTCTTCTGCTTCAGATATTCTGCTATTGATTCCTTCTAGAGTGTTTTTAATTTCGGAGTTGTGTTGTCACTGCATGTTTATTCTTTAATTCTTCTAGGTCTTTGTTAATTGATTCTTGAATTTTCCCTATTTTGTTTTCAAGGTTTTGGATCATCTTTACTATTATTATTCTGAATTCTTTTTTCAGGTAATTTGCCTATTTTCTCTTCACTTTTTTGGACTTCTGTGTTTCTAGTTTGTTCCTTCATTTGTGTAGTATTTCTCTGCCATTTAATTATTTTTTTTTAACTTGTAGTGTTTGAGATCTCCTTTTCCCAGTCTTCAAGGTTGAATTCTTTTTTCCTTTTGGTTTCTTCCCTCCTAAGTTTGGTCCATTGGTTTTTATTAAGCTTCCTATAGGGTGAGATTTGTGCTGAGTTTTTGTTTGTTTGTTTTCCTTTGATGGACATGGCTGAATGAGGTGCTAATCCTTTCTCCTGATGATTGTATTTGTATTTTTGTTTTGTTTACTGTTTAGATGAGGCATCCTGTAAAGGGTGCTACTGGTGGTTGGGTGTTGCTGGGTCTTGTATTCTAGTGGTTTCCTTTGTGTGAGTTTTCACTATTCGATACCCCCTAGGGTTGGTTCTCTGGTAGTCTCAGGTCATGGAGTCAGTGGCCCCACTCCAGAGGCTCAGGGCTTGATTTATCAAGAACAGTTTAGTTCTGTGATGTCTGAGGTTTGACTGTTCTATATCTTCTGAGATTGGAATTTGGGGGATCTTCAACAAGATGGCCTGGGTTTATTAGCAAAACCTCTTTTCTTATCCAGTTCTCCTTTTTTTTTTTTTTCAACTTTTCCTTTGTGCGTCTTGTAGTTTTACTTGCTCATAGGATGCTGCATGCAGCGATCTCCACCTTGTGCTCAGACCACAGTTACAAGTATGAAGGGCCGAGGCTGACCTATGCAGTTTGGGTGTGTGCTGAAGTACTGTGCACGGCACTGCAACTCAAGATAGCAATGGCAGGCCTTGCACCAATGAATTTTTGAAACGTGAACAGTTCAGTTCAGTTGCTCAGTCATGTCCGACTCTTTGCAACCCCATGAATCGCAGCATGCCAGGCCTCCCTGTCCATCACCAATTCCCAGAGTTCACTCAGACTCATGTCCATCAAGTCGGTGATGCCATCCAGCCATCTCATCCTGTGTTGTCCCCTTCTCCTCCTGCCCCCAATCCCTCCCAGCATCAGAGTCTTTTCCAATGAGTCAACTCTTCGCATGAGGTGGCCAAAGTACTGGAGTTTCAGCTTTAGCATCATTCCTTCCAAAGAACAAATCCACATAAATGAGCCCACAGATAAAGAAACAAATATTACTACCTACCCAGAAGCCTTTCATGCCCCTTCCAGTCATTGTCTCCTGTGTTACCTCTATTTTGTTCTCTAACCGAAGTTTTGCCTGTTTTCGAACTTTATATAAAAGGAATAATCAATTGTTTATTTTTGTGTCTAGCTTCATATAATCACCATTATGTTTGTGAGATCATCCATGTTGTTGAAATTGGGTGCATTTACTTTTATTGAAGTGAAAATCACATAACATAAAACTGACCATTTTAAAGTGCCATGTGTGTCAGTGATATTTAATGTGTTCAATATTGTGTAACCATCTTATCTATCTCATTCCAAAATATTCATGTCACTCCAAAAGGAAATTCTCTATCCATTAACCAGTATCCCCCCCTTCCCCACTCCCCTCCTACCTCTGGAAGCTATTGGTCTGTGTCTAGTCTCTATGGATTTGCTTATTTTGGATGTTTTATATCAACTTTTTGGTTAGTTCCTAAAGTCATGTCTGACTCTTTTGTGACCCCATTGTCTGTAGCTTGGCAGACTCCCCTGTCCACGGGATTTCCCAGGGAAGAATTCTGGAGTGAGTTGTTATTTCCCCCTTCAGGGAATCTTCCTGACCCACAGATCAAACCTGAGTCTCCTGCAGTAGCAGGTGGATTTTTTACCACTGAGCCACCAGGGAAGTTCTTCATATCAGTGGAATCATATAAAATGTGATTTTTTATGTTTGGCTTCTTTTCACTTAATGTTTCAAGGTTCATTCATACTGTAGCAAGAATTCATTTTTATAGCTAAATATTCCATCATATTGATGTATAATACTTTCTTTGTATATGAATCAGTGTAATGATGGGAATTTGCATGGTTTCAACCTTTTAGCTATTGTGAATAGTGCTGCTATGAACATTTGTGTGCACATTTTTATTTGAACACTTGCTTTAAATTCTTTTGGGTATATAACTAAGAGTGGAATTCCTGGGTCATATGGGAATTCTTAGCTCAACTTGTTGGGAAGCTACCAGAATATTCAACAGTGCCTGCATCCATTTACCTCCCCAATAGCAATGTCAAGGGTTCAAATCCCTACACATCCTTGCCAATATTTGCTATTTTTCATGGTTTCTGTTTTTAACAATCCTAACGGATATGAAAGATATCTAATTGTAGGTATGATTTGCATTTCCTTAATGACTAATGATATTGAGCATTTTTTCATGTGTGTTTTGGCAAACCTAGACAGTGTATTAAAAATCAGACTTTACTTTGCCAACAGAGGTCCATATATTCAAAACTATGGTGTTTCCAGTAGTCATGTATGGATGTGAGAGTTGGACCATAAAGAAGGCTGAGTGCTGAGGAACTGATGCTTTGGAACTGTGGTGTTGGAAAAGACTCTTGAGAGTCCTTTGGACTACAAGAAGATCAGACCAGTCAATCCTAGAGGAAATCAATCATGAATATTCATCAGAAGGACTGATGCTGAAGCTGAAGCTCCAATACTTTGGCCACCTGATGTGAAGAGAAAATTCACTGGAAAAGACCCTGATGTTGGGAAAGATTGAAGGCAGAAGAAGGCGATGACAGAGGATGAGGTGGTTGGATGGCGTCACCAATGCAGTGGACGTGAGTTTGAGCAATTTCTGAGAGATGATGAAGGACAGAAAAGCCTGGTGTGCTGCAGTCCATGGAGGCACAACTGAGCAACTGAACAACAACAGCAATATCCTCTCACAGAAACATCTATTGAAGTCCTTTGCCTATTTTTAAATTTGATTGTCTCTTTTGTTTTTGACTTATAAGAGTTCTTTGTATATTCACTGAATATGAGACCATTATTAGATATTTGATTGTATTAGTTTGCTAGTGCTGCCATAATAAAATAATACTACAGACTAGGTAGTTTAAGGAACAAAATTTTATCTTTGCACAGTTCTGGAGGCTTGAAGTCTGAGATCAAGATGTCAGGATGTTTGATTTCTTAAGGCCTCTTTCCTCAGCGTACAGATGGCTACCTCCTCACTGTGTCCTCACCGTATACTTCCTTGTATGCTCACATTCTTGGTGGTTCTTTTTATGTGTCCTGGTCTCTTTTTATAAGGACACTAGCTATATTGGATTAGGACATACTTTAAGGACCTCAGTTTAAGTCAATCATGACTATAAAGGCCCATGGACTTCCTTGGTTGCTCAGTGGTAAAGAATCCACCTTCCAATGAAGGAGACATAGGTTTGATACCTGGGTTGGGAAGATCCCCTAGAGAAGGAAATGGGAACCCACTTCAGTATTCTTGCCTTGGAAATTCCATGGACAGAGGAGCCTGGTGGGCTATAGTCCATGAGGTCACGAAAGAGTGAGACATGACATAGTAACTGAATAACAACAACAATAATGTAAACTTACTGTTGTGTCAGCATTATTAATTTAAGAGATAATTCTTCCCTGATTGAATAACCTTGACACTTTTGTTTTTGGGGGGACTTTGAGTAAATAATTTATTTTTTATTTTTGACAAAGATGTTCCTTTTTATTTGTAAGTGAATACTCACACTTGTCCATTTTTTATTGTCTGTTTTTTAATCACATTGCTTTTGTTGTTGCTTTAGTTGTAGATGTTCTTTATATAGTCTAGATATTATTCTTATCAGATATGATTTGAAGATATCTTCTACCATTGCATAGGCTACCTTTTCACTCTGTTGATAGAGCCTGAAAGTTTTTTTTTTTTAATTTTAATGAGCTCCAATTTATCTATATTTTTCTTCTCTTGTCTGTGTTTTTGTTGTTATGTACAAGAAATTATTGCCAAATCTATTGTCGTGAAGTTTTTTCCTATGTTTCCTCCAAGAGTTTTACTTTTAGCTCTTATGTTTAGGTCATTGATATGATTTGAGTTCATTTCTTAATATTAATATGATGTCAGGTGAAGTTCCAACTTCATTTTTCTTTCTTTCTTTTTTCTTGAATTTGATTACCCAGTTTTTCCTGCACAATTTGTTGAAAAGACTATTTTTGCTCTATTAAATGGTCTTGGAACTTAGGTTGAAATTATTTGACCAGTGTATGAGATTTAATTTTGGTCTCCTTTGTTAAATTAATATATTTATTTTAATTGGAGGCTAATTACTTTACAGTATTGTAGTGGTTTTTGCCATAGATTGACATGAATCAGCCATGGGTGTACGTGTGTTTCCAGTCCCATCCCTCAGGATCATCCCAGTGCTCCAGCCCTGAGCACCCTGTCTCATGCATCAAACCTGAACTGGTGATCTTTTTCACATATGGTAATATACATGTTTCAATGCTAGTCCCTCAAATCATCCCACCCTCGCCTTCTCTCACAGAGTCCAAAAGTCTCTTCTTTACATCTGTGTTTCTTCTGCTGTCTCACATATAGGGTCATCATTACCATCTTTCTAAATTCCATATATATGCATTAATATACTGTATTGGTGTTTTTCTTTCTGACTTACTTCATTCTATATAATAGGCTCCAGTTTAATCCACCTCATTAGAACTGATTCAAATAGATTCTTTTTTAATAGCTGAGTAATATTTCATTGTGTATATGTACCACAGCTTTCTTATCCATTTGTCTGCAGATGGACATCTAGGTTGCTTCCATGTCCTAGCTATTATAAACAGCACTGCGATGAACATTGGGGTACACGTGTCTCTTTCAATTCTGGTTTCCTCAATGTGTATGCCCAGCAGTGGGATTGCTGGGTCATATGGGAGTTTTATTTCCAGTCTTTTAAGGAATTTCCACACTGTTCTCCATAGTATACTACTATGCATACTAGTTTGCATTCCCACCAACAGTGGTCACTTTTCTGTAGTCTATTGGTCTATTTATGAGTCTTTGGTGCCAGTTGTTGTTGTTGTTTCTGGTCAGTCTCTCAGTCGTGTCCAAATCTTCTCAACCCCATAAACTGCAGTACGCCAGGCTTACCTGTTTTTCACTTGTCATCTTTTTGCCTTTTCTTTGTGCTCATGGGGTTCCCAAGGCAAGAGTATTGAAGTGGTTCGCCATTCTCTTCTCCAATGATTGGTGCCAGAACCACACTGTTTTGATTACTGTAGCTTTGTAGTAAATTTTAAAATTAAGAAGTGTTGAAATCTCCAGCTTTTCTAAAAAATTGTTTTGACTATTTGGGATCCTTTGAAATTCCATATAAATTTTAGGATGTGGTTTTTTTATATACACAAAGATGGCATCATTGGGAATTTTATAGGAGTTACTTTTAATCTACAGATAGTTTGGGGTAGAATTGACATCTTAACAATATTAAACCTTCTAATCCATAAGAATGGAGTGTTTCCTACATATATAGTTTTTCTTTAATTTCTTTCAGCAATGTTTTGTATGTTTAGGTGCACAAGTCTTTCATTTCCTTGGTTAAATTTATTCCCAAGTATTTTATTATTTTGTCTATGTGTTTCTAAAGGAACTTGTATCTTAATTTTATTTTTGGATTCTTCATTGTTACTGTATACATCTTGTGTCATTTTCTAAATTCACTTATTAGCACTACTAATCCTTTTATGAAATCTTTGTGATTTTCTCTTTGCAAGATCATGTCTTAAGTGAATATAGTTTTACTTCTTCCTTTCCAATTTGGATATCTTTTATTTCTTTTATTATCTAATTGATCCAGCTAGAACTTCAATGCTGTGTTTAATGGAAGTGACAAACTAGGAATTCTTATCTTGTTTCTGACTATGAGGTTACTTGTGGGTTTTTATATAATTTCTTTATCATGTTAAATAAGTTTCCTTCTATTCATCATTTGTTGCATGCTTTTATTATGATAGAGTGTTAAATTTTGTCAAATATTTTTTCTGCAACAAGTGAGATTATTGTGTTTCTTTCACATCAACTTCCCCATTTTCTTAGCATCAGTTCAGTTCAGTTCAGTTCAGTTCAGTCGCTCAGCCGTGTCCGACTCTTTGCAACCCCATGAATCACAGCACGCCAGGCCTCCCTGTCCATCACCAACTCCCGGAGTTCACTCAAACTCAGGTCCATCGAGTTGGTGATGCCATCCAGGCATCTCATCCTCTGTCGTCCCCTTTCCCTCCTGTCCCCAATCCCTCCCAGCATCAGAGTCTTTTCCAATGAGTCAACTCTTCGCATGAGGTGGCCAAAGTACTGGAGTTTCAGCTTTAGTATCATTCCTTCCAAAGAACGCCCAGGGCTGATCTCCTTCAGAATGGACTGGTTGGATCTCCTTGCAGTCCAAGGGACTCTCAGGAGTCTTCTCCAACACCACAGTTCAAAAGCATTAATTCTTCAGCACTCAGCTTTCTTCACAGTCCAACTTTCACATCCATACATGACCACTGGAAAAACCATAGCCTTGACTAGATGGACCTTTGTTGGCAAAGTAATGTCTCTGCCTTTCAATATGCATATTACTGTCTAATTTTATATTCTAAAAATAAATTTATTTATTTTAATTGGAGGATCATTGTCATCTATTTACATATAGCAATATATATGTTTCAATGCTATTCTCTCAAATTTTCTTCTGATGTGTTTATCTGACTTTGTTATCAGGGGAATACTGGCTTCATAGAATGAGTTAGGAAGTGTTCTTTCCTATTCAATTTTTTTGAAAGACTTTGAGAAGAATTGATGTTAATTTTCTTTAAAATTTTGGTAGACTTCAAATGTGAAGCCCTGTGGTGCCCAGTTTTTCTTTGTTGGTAGGTTTTTGACTAATGACTCAATTTCCTGTTATAGGCTTAATTACATTGACAATTTTTTTTCTTGAGTCAGTTGTGGTAGTTTCTGTGTTTTAAGAAATTTATTCGATCATCTATGTTACTTAAAATATTTGTATACAATTTTTTCATTGTATTTTCATAAGCTTTTAAAAGATTATATAATATTTACACTAATGCCCTTGTTATGTTCAGTCACTCAGTCGTGTCTGACTCTTTGTGACCCCATGGAGTGTAGCATCCTAGGCTTCCCTATCCATCACCAGCTCTTGGAACTTACTCAAACTCATGTCCATTGAGTCAGTGTTGCCATCCAGCTATCTCATCCTCTGTTGTCCCCTTCTCCTCCTGCCCCCAATCCCTCCCAGCATCAGTGTCTTTTCCAATGAGTCAGTTCTTTGCATGAGGTGGCCAAAGTACTGGAGTTTCAGCTTTAGCATCAGTCCTTCCAATAAATATTCAGGACTGATTTCCTTTAGGATGGACTGGTTGGATCACCTTGCAGTCCGAGGGACTCTCAAGAATCTTCTCCAACCCCACAGTTCAGAAGCATCCACTCTCTGGTTCTCAGCTTTCTTTATAGTCCAAATCTCACATCCACACATGACTACTGGAAAACCCATAGCTTTGACTAGATGGACCTTTGTTGGCAAAGTAATGTCTCTGCTTTTTATTTTTCATTTTGTTTAATTTAAATTTTATTTTTTTACTTTACAATACTGTATTGGTTTTGCCATACATTGACATGAATCCACCACAGGTGTACATGAGTTCCCATGCTATCTAGTTTGGTCATAACTTTTCTTTCAAGGAACAAGCGTCTTTTCATTTCATGGCTGTGATCACCATCTGCAATGATTTTAGAGCCCCCCAAAATAAAGTCTCTTTCTGTTTCCATTGTTTCCCCATCTATTTGTCATGAATATATGGTGCTAGATGCCATGATGTTAATTTTCTGAATGTTATGTTTTAAGCCAGCTTTTTCATTCTCCTCTTTCACTTTCATCAAGAGGCTCTGTAGTTCTTCATTTTATGCCATAAGTGTGGTGTCATCTGCATATCTGAATTTATTGATATTTCTCTCGGCAATCTTGATTCCAACTTGTGCTTCATCCAGCCCAGCATTTCACATGATGTACTCTGCATATAAGTTAAATAAGCACAGTGACAATATACAGCCTTGACGTACTCCTTTCCCTGTTTGGAGCTAGTCTGTTGTTCTATGTCCAGTTCTAACTGTTGCTTCTTGAACTGCATACAGAAGCAGTATCAAGAGGCAGGTCAGGTGGTCTGGTATTCCCATCTCTTTCAGAATTTTCCACAGTTTATTATAATCCACACAGTCAAAGGCTTTGGCATAGTCAATAAAGCAGAAACATATGTTTTTCTGGAACTCTCTTGCTTTTTCAATAATCCAGTGAATGTTGAAAGTTTGATCTCTGGTTACTCTGCATTTCTAAATCCAACTTGAGCATCTAAAAGTTCACCGTTCACATACTATTGAAGCCTGTCTTGGAGAAACTTGAGTATTACTTTGTTAGCGTGTGAGATGAGTGCAACTGTGTGGTAGTTTGAGCATTCTTTCAAATTGCACTTCTTTGGGAATGGAATGAAAACTCACCTTTTCCAGTCCTGTGGCCACTGCTGAGTTTTCCAAATTTACTAGTATATTGAGTGCAGCACTTTCACAGCATCATCTTTTAGGATTTGGAATAGCTGAGCTGGAATTCCATCACTGCCACTAGCTCTGTTCCTAGTGATGCTTCCTAAAGCCCACATCACATTCCAGGATGTCTGGCTCTAGGTGAGTGATCATAGCATCATGGTTATCTGGGTCATGAAGATCTTTCTTACATAATTCTTCTGTGTATTCTTGCCACCTCTTCTTAATATCTTCTGCTTCTGTTAAGTCCATACCATTTTTGTCCTTTCTTGAGCCCATCTTTGCATGAAATATTCCCTTGGTATCTCTAATTTTCTTGAAGAGATCTCTAGTCTTTTCCTAATGTTTAGTAATTTGAGTCTTCTCTCTTTTTGGTTTCTGGTGTTGTTAAAGTCTTTTATTTCCTTAAGAAATGTCTTCATGATTGTCTTATCCATTATTATAAATGGAATATTGAAGCCTCCAACTATTATTTTATACCTCTCTATTTTTCTTTTCAGTTCAATTAGTGTTTGCCTCATGATTTGGGTTTCTCATATTTAATGCACATATAATTGTAATTTTTATATTTTCTGGTAAATCGATCCATTTATCAATATATTATATGCTACTTAGACTTTTGAGACAGTTTTTTACTTAATTTTTTGTCTGATATTAATATAACCATCACAGGTCCCCTGTGGTTACTATTTGCATGGACTATATTTTTCAGTCTTTTCACTCTCAACTTATGTGCCTTTTTATTCATTTACTTAATTTTATTTTTTTACTTGGAGGATAATTGCTTTATAATGTTCGTTGGTTTTTACCATACAACAATGTGAATTAGCCATAATTATATTATATGTATATGTGTGTGTGTGTGTGTGTGTGTGTGTGTGTGTGTGTGTGTGCATCCCCTCCCTCTTGAGCTTCCCTCCTCATTCCCTTCCTGAGGTAGGAAACAGTGGGCCACTGAGCCAGATTCCTGGTGATTGTCAAATGGAATAAAACTGAGCCATTTTTTTAAAACTGAGGCTTTGTTGTCACCCAGATACTCCAAGGACAAAACTAATGGTAAAAACTGGGCTCTGCTAAAGGAAGGAGATAAGGTGTCCACTCCTGATATCAAGGAAGCTTCCTTGTCTGCACATGCACAAGGTTTTTTGAGGGTCACCAAAGGAGGGGGCCCCACCTCATAATAAGCATGAATGTGCACCCATAGGCCTCTACACAGTGAGATCCATCATAGCATAAAGTTACACATGCATCTTGGGGGGATCCATGGACCAGTCAGGTGTGAAGAAAGAAACAAGATATTTGGCCAAAGGTAAACAAAGACTCAGGAGAACTGTCCAATATTAGTGATTTATGTCACCTCCATACCATGCTCCTACTCACTCAAGACACCTGCACTCCTCTCTGGTGTGTATCTCTGCCTAGTTTCTGACCTACTGCTCTCCTCCTCATTAGAGAGAATGCCTATACCCTTTCTCTCTGGGTGTGTATCTCTGCCTTGCTTCTGAGCTGAAAAAACTGTTTTCTTGTCTTCTTTCCCCAAAGCTGTGCTGTGTCTCTAATAATAAAATTTGTACCTGCTTTTACAGTTTTTACCTCTTTGAAACATTCTTGCTTTCAAACAGGGGCAAGAGTCAAGACCACTTTGCTTCTAGCCTCTAGCTCCTGGTGACCCAGTGGCTAAGACTTTTGCTTTTCATCCAGGCTACTCAGGTTTAATTCCTGGACAGGAAACTAAGACTTCTCTTCAAGACTGCTCACTGTTCTCCCCTTGAGAGCAATCTCACCCATCTAGGTCATCATAGAGCACCAGGCTAGGCTCCCTGTATTATATAGCAGATTTCCACTAGCTGTTTTACGTATGGTAGTGTATATATGTCAATGCTACTTTCTCCATTCATCTTACCCTCTGCTTCCCCCACTGTGTCCACAAGTTCATTCTCTAGATCTATTTCTCCATTGTATCCCTGCAAATAGGTTCATCAGCACTATTTTTCTAGATTCCATATATATGCATTAATGTATGATATTTGTTTTGTTTTTCTTTCTGATTCACTTCACTCTGTGTAACAGGCTGTGGGATCATCCACCTCACTATAAATGACTTAAATTCATTCTTCTTATGGCTGAATAATATTCCATTGTACATACATATGACATCTTCTTTATCCATTCATAAGTCAATAGACATCTAGGTTGCTTCCATGTCCTGGCTATTGTAAATAGTGCTTCAGTGAACATTGGGGTACTTATGTCTGTTTGAATTGTGGTTTTCTCAGGGTATATGCCCAGTATTGGGATTGTTGTGTCATATGGTAATTTTATTCCTAGTTTTTCAAGGAAACTCCATGTTATTCTCCCTAATGGCTGTATCAATTTACATTTCCCCCAGCAGTGTAGGAGGAACACTTGTATATGACATTTGCTTTTTTTCTTACTGCTTTCCAAATTGTCTCTTTGTCTTTCAGTAATTAGATTTTAATGGTTCAATGTTTGTCTCTTTGGTTTTATCTTACTTAGAGTTATTAGGTTCATACAAAAGTAATAGAAATATTGGACCCTGAATTTTAAATCATTGTAACTAGACTCAAGCACATCTTTGTTAATAAAAATAGGAACCATTACAATCAACCCATTTTTGCCAATGAGAAATAAGTTTGTTCCTGTAGCAAAAAAATCCATGCTTCAGGATTTGATGAATGCTTGGAAAATATTTTCTGTGTCCTGCTGGTTGTGGAAAAATTTTCCCTGCAAAAAGTTTTTGAGATGATTGAAGAAGTGGTAGTTGGTTGGGGAGAGGTCAGGTGAATGTGGCAGATGAGGCAAAATTTCATAGCCCAAATCACTCAACTTTTGAAGCATTATTTGTGTAACATGCAGTCGGGCATTGTTGTGGAGAATTTGACCCTTTCTGTTGACCAATGCTGGATGCAGACATTGCAGTTTTCAGTGCGTTTATTGATTTGCTGAGCATACTTCACAGATTTAATGGATTTGCCAGGATTCAGAGAGCTATAGTGGATCAGACTGCCAACAGACCCCCAAACAGTGACCATGACCCTCTTTTTGGTGCAAGTTTGGCATTGGGAAGTGCTTTGGAGCTTCTTCTCCATCCAACCACTGAGTTGGTTGTTGTATAAAATCTAGTTTTTGTCACAATCCAATTGAGAAATGTTTCATTATTATTGCATAGAATAAGAGAAGGCAACACTTCAAAATGACGATTTCTTTTGATTTTTGGTCAGTTCGTAAGACATCCATGTATCCAGCTTTTTCACCTTTCTAATTTACTTCAAATGCCAAACAACCATAAAATGGTTGACATTGAGTTCTTCAGCAACTTCCCATGTAGTTGTAAGATTAGCTTTGATGATACTCCCAGTTCGTCATTGTCAATGTCCAATGGCCAGCCAATACACCATTCATCTTCAAGGCTCTCATCTCCTTTGCAAAACTTCTTGAACCACCACTGTACTGTATGTTTGTTAACAGTTCCTGGGCCAAATATTTTGTTGTTTGTGAGTTTTCTCTGGTGATTTATGACCCGTTTGAACTCTAGTAAGAAAATTGCTTGAATTTGTTTTTGTCTAACATCATTTCCATAGTCTAAAATACATATAAAATAAACAGCAAGTAATAATTCATTAGCAAAAAAAACATTAAGCAATAAATGCACATTAAAATGATGTATAACATAACCACATGTATTTAAGAATGTATTCCAATATCAAATGGTAAATTTCAACAATGCAGAACTGCAATTACTTTGGCACCAACCTAATAATTTAGCTCCTTGGATTTGTATTGTCATATATTTCATCAAATTTGGGGTACTTTCAGCTAACATTTCTTGAAATAATTTTTCTACTCTTTTCTCTTTCTCTTCTTTTTGAGATTCCCATACTGAATGTTATATTTCCATTTTTCTTGGTGTCCCACATAGTCCATTGGCTGTGTTCATTTTTCTTCATCCTTTTTTTCTTTCTCCTCCTCAGACTTGAGAAATTTAATTGACTTGTCTACTGATTCATTGATTCTTTCCTCTGCCTGATCAAATCTGCTCTTGAACCTCCCTAGTAAAATTTTTATTTCAGGTATTGTACTTTTCAACTTGACAACTGCTGTTTGTTGTTTTTTTTTAATCATTTGCATCACTTTGTTGCTAGTTCTACTTTTTCTATATGTCATTTTTCTGATCTTTTTAGTTCTTTGTTTTCTCATGGCTCTTTGGGCTTTTTAAGAAAGATATTTTAAAGTTTTTATCTAGTAAGTCCAATAGCTACCCTTCCTTAAGGATGTTTCCTGTTCTTTTCCTTTGAATGAGCCATCTTCTCCTGTTTCTTTTCTTTTTTTTTTTTTTTTGTAAGCCTTGTTATTTTGTGGAAGTTGGACATTTAATACTCATAATGTGGTAACTTTAGAAATCAGATTCTCCTCCTTTCCATGATTTTCTATTTATTTTTTGATTGTTGAAGGCTACAATAGTTTGTTTTGAGACTTTTTCAAACACTCTTATAAGATTATTCCTTTTACTGTGTGCTCAATGAAATTGCACTTCCTTTAAGTCAGTTAATCTTTTGAGAGATTTTCAGATTTGCCAGGAGCTGGAACACATAACCAAATTTAAAAAAAATACAAAAATGTAAAAGATAAAACAATAATTTTTTTTTTCAAATTTTTGCAGACTGACTCTGCTTGGATGGTCCTTCACTGTCTAGCTAAGCTTGCCCTGAGCCCAAGAATCTGCATGAGGTGAAAGATTAAGTCATTCTCAGTACTTTTCTCAGTGTTGCTGTTGCCTAAACACGTCCTTAGCTTTCTTATTTTTTTCTGAATTCTCCTATATAGGTTATATTATCAGTCATATGTGATCACTGAAGTCTGTATTTTATTACCTTAGTTGTCAGTTAGTATTTTGACAGAATTTCCTTAAATAGCTGGAGCCAAAACAAGAAAAGTAAAAAGATAAAGAAAAAGGGGGAAATACTGTCTCAGTCTTTGTAGATTAAATATTTGTTTTGGCGATATTCCTTCAACATTTACCCTGTCCATTTACAACTCTGCCTTAGGCTTCACTTCCTGAATGTCTAGAGCATGAAGGTTAACAAGAGGTGAAAAATGGGGATTTCTCAGGCCTTTTCTGAACATGCATCCAGCCGTGGTCATGTACATGGCTTCATGATTCCTCAGTATAACAGAGGAGCTTTTCAAAACATTTATTTCACCATATATTTCCTTTCCAAACCTCTTCCCTTCTAGATCTTTCATAGTTTCATTGCTTCTTCTGACTGTTAGCCCTAGTCTCAGTTTGCATGGCCAATGGTTTTCCCTTTAAATGTTTTGAACACATGCTGCTAGGGAAGGTGCCTCAGTCTTGGGAATGCTCAGAGTGAGATGAAACAAAGGCAAACCCTTTTACTGTTTTTTTTCAGGTTTCCACCAGACAGGCCAAAACAAACACAATTCTTTGAGAAAATGTCTTTATTACTTCCTTTGGCACTAGCAACTTGCACCATGAGTGCAGTCTGTTAACTCCATAGACACTGCAACTCTGAAGCTGTAGGACTTTCTTACCACAATGCAAGCACTTTTATCTTCATTAAGCTTTCGAAAACTTAAGATTGTAAGTTTTTGACTAGTTCCCAGAATCCTGGAAAAGTTGATTCTGACAGTTTTTTCCCACTTTATTAATTGGTGTTGTATTACTCTGGCATTTTTGGTAATGTAACCTCCTGGAATTTGTTATGTTTTAAAACAGCTTTAATTATTGGGAAAATCTTCCTTGGGTCAAACTTAGGTAAGTTTTATAGTTTTCTACTATGTATTCAAGTTATACTATTTAGGTAGTATAAAGTACATCTCATTTATTTTCCTTTGTCTGGCAGACCTCCTAATTTTTGAAGTCAGTAATTACGTACATACTAAAGTTTCTGCTTTGCAGTCTTGGCAGAATATAGTTCCTTTCACTGTTGCTCCTAATGCTGTGGTTTCAAATGTATTTCTATCCTATTTGTGTTACTCTGTTTTTCCTTAGTGTGACATCTTAAAGAACAGAACACAATATTCCAGGTGTGGTTAACAAGCAGGGTGAAACTTCCACTAGTTTTATTGAAGTTACTCAAGATCACATTCACCTTTTTGGTAGCAAAATTACACTATTGATTTACATTAAATTTAATCAAGTAAACCCCTAAGTATAATTCATACATGTTGCTGTTAAATTCAGCCCCACTTCCATTGACTATGTGTCTATATGTCAAGTTGATTGGTCTAGTCTGAATTTCCTTGCATGAAACATAGGGATAGTCATATTCATTGTTTCATTGCTTGCAATACAAAATACTGTGAACACATACAAAGTATTTTTTCTGTCTTTCCTTTACCCTCAACTAATTTCTTAACTTTCTTAATCCCTACCTAATCTCTTAATTTAAAAATTTTGATGACTAGGTACAACCCCAAGATTCAGATTTTTTGTCTGAGGTGTGTCCTGATTTTTTAAATTACTTCATATTATTCTAATGTACAACCAAAGTTGAGATTCACTTTCCTTGCTGTGCTGTGTCTGACTCTTTGTGATGCTGCACACCATAGCCCGCCAGCCTCCTCTGTCCATGGGATTCTCCAGGCAAGAATCCTGGAGTGGGTTGCCATGCCCTCCTCCAGGGGAATCTTCTTGACCAGGAATCGAACCCACATCTCCTGTGTACCTTGTGTTATAACAGATTTTTTACAGCTGAGTCACTGGGGAAGCCCCCAATTGCCTTGAGGAAGAAACAGAAAACCAAACAAAAGAAATAGCTAACATTTACCATGTACTCCAATGTATTAATCTTCCAACTGTTTTTGAAAGTAGATACTGTTTGTTGTTCTCACCCACGTTTTATACTCAAGAAAGCCACAGCACAAAAAGGTTTAAGAAATTTGCCTGTGTATGTCATACAGCAGGTAAGTCCAGAATGCAGATTCAAATTTAGGGAGTCTGATTCTGGAGCCCAAGAGATTAATCACTCTTCTAGGGTATCTCCTTCTGGTCTCCAGTGTTGATTTCTGTCACTGCTCCTCTGGTGTGTGTGATTCTCAGTTAGCTTTGGGGCCTATTATTTATTGGACATTCATCAGATAAGGCTTGTTTGCATGCATCTCAGTCATGTCCGACTATTTGTGACCCCATGGGCTGTAGCCCACAAGGTTCCTCTGTCCATGGGATTTTTCAGGCAAGAATACTAGAGTGGATTGCCATTTCCTTCTGTAGAGGATCTTCTCATTCCAGGAATCGAACCCACATCTCCTGTGTTTCCTGCATTGGCAGGTCAATTATTTACCACTGAGCCACCTGGGAAGCCCCCATATAAGGTTTAATATAGTCTAAAATGCCTGTCATAAGTGGGTAAACAGCCAGACAGTTAAACTGGGAGAACAGTCTCACAAGCTAAATTAACAGCAGTTAAAGGCACTAGCAGGGGAATGGATAACAGAAACCATGCAAATACTATGATGTCCAAAAAAATGATGATAGGAAAAAAAGGTAGAGTAAGATCCATGAAAAGCAATCAGGATTCCTGAAATTGTAGGAAGCAAAGAGTCGCTGCATCAGAAAAAAATTATATACCTTTGTTCAGGATTTGCACAGGAGATTAAAAGCAGATTAATTTCTTTGAGTTGGGCAAACTATGCAAGTACAGACTAGAGGCTAGAAACTTAGAAATTTTGAGTGAGCCCTAGCATTCTGACTCCTAAGAAGAAAAGAGTAAGGGAGATGTGACCATGAATTGCAGAAAAAGGAAATGTTCTATTGTACTTAATTTTTTATAGTAAAATACATATGACATAAAATTTCCCATTCTAACCATCTTAATCAGTAACATTAAGTACAGTCACAATGTTGTGCAACTAGCACCACTATCTAGTTCCAGACATTTTGCATAATCCCAAAGAGAAATACCATAATCATTAAGCAGTCACTCTCCCTTCCTCTGTGTCCCCAGCCACTGGAAACCATAAATCTACTTTCTGTCTCTGAGGAATTGCTTGTTTTGGATATTTCACATGAATGGAATCATTTATAATGTGGTCTTTTGTGTTTGGATTTTTTCAGCATAATGTTTTCAACATTCATCCATGTTGTAGCATGTATCAGTATTTCATTTTATAGCTGAATAACTTTACATTCTATAGATATATCAGTATAACACTTTGTATTTTCACTCATCCATTGGTGGAAATTTGGATTGTTTTCACTTTTGAGCCATTGTGAATAATACTGCTATGAATATTTATGTAAAATATTTGAATACTTGTTTTCAACTATTTTGTGTATATACCTAAAAGTGAAATTGCTGGATTATACAATTCTATTTTTAACTTTAAGAACCACCAAACATTTTTCCCCCTTTTACATTTTCACCAGCAATGTAAGAGTGTGTCATTTTCTCCACATCTTGCCAACATTTGTTCAATTTTTAAAATGATAACCATCCAACTGTGTATAAAGTATTATCTCACTATGACTTAGATTTATATTTCTTGAATGATAAATGGCATTTATCATTTTTTTATATGATTACTGGCCATTTGTATAACTTCTTTGGACAAGTGTCTATTCAAGTCCTGTGTCCATTTTTTGTTGGACTTTTTCTGGTTTAATTGTTGAGTTTCAGGTAATTTTAAATATATATTTTGGATAGTAGACCTATATATATATATATATAGTTTTTATATTATACATATATATATAGTTTGAAACTGCTTACTGCCATTCTGTTGTCTTTTCATTCTCTTGACAATATCCTTTGATGTTCAAAAGTTTTAAATTTCATGAAATCCAATTTATCAATTTTTTCTTGTTACTTTTGATTTTTAGCCACTGCCAAAGCCAAGATCATAAAAGTTTACTCCTGTATAAATTTCTTAGAAGAAAACATAGATAGTACACTCTCTGACATAAATCACAATAAGATTCTGCCATTTACTTTATTGTTTGGGGCTTGTTTTTGTAGGTCTTTTCTTTTTTTGTGTTTCCTGGATAGAGAAGTTCCTTTAGCACTTGTTGTAAAGCTGGCTTGATGGTGGTGAATTTTTTTTTTTTCTTATCTGTAAAGCTTTTGATTTCATGGATGAATATGAATGAGACTGTTGCTGAGTAGACTAATCTTGGCTGTAAGTTTCATTTCCTTTCATTACTTTAAATATATCTTACCACTGCCTTCTGGGCTGCCATGTTTCTGTTGAAACATCAGCTGTTACTCTTATGGGAATCCCCTTGTTACTTACTGCTTTTCTCTTGATGTTTTTAATATTTGTTCTTTGTGTTAATTTTTGTTAATATGATTAATATGTCTCTTGGTATGTTTATCTTTGGGTTTATCCTATATGCAATTATCTGAACTTCCTGGACTTGGGTTGCTGTTTCCTTTAACATATTATGGAAGTTTTCAAGTATTATCACCTCAGATATTTTCTCATGTTCTTTCTTTTTCTATTCTTCTGGGACCCTTATAATTCTAAGGTTGGTGCATATAATTTTATTCCAGAGAATCTCTAAGATTGTCCTCATTTTGTTTCATTCTTTATTCTACTCTACTTAGTTTGGTGCAAAAATAATTGCAGTTTTTCATTGTTGAAATTTGCCATTTGATACTGGAATACATTTTTAAATAAATGTGGTTATGTTATACATCATTTTAATGAATATTTCTTGCTTTATGTTTTTTTCTGTTAATGAATATTGCTGTTTATTTTATATGGATTTTAGACTATGGAAATGATGCTAGACAAAAAATAAATTCAAGCAATTTTCATACTAGAGTTCAAAATAGGTTGTAAAGCAGTAAGACAATTCACAATATCAAAACGCATTTGCCCCAGAAACTGCTAATGAACGTACAGTGCAGTGGTGGTTCAAGAAGTTTTACAAAGGAGGTAGTGTCCAGTCATTGGTAGTTAACAACGACCAGCTGAGAGCATCATCAAAGCTGATCCTCTTACAACTACATGAGAAGTTGCCAAAGATCTCAACACCAATCATTCTGTGGCCGTTTGGCATTTGAAGTTAATTGGAAAGGTGAAAAAGCTCGATAAGTGAGTACCTCATGAGCTGAATAAAAATAAAAAAAAAAAACATTTTGAAGTGTCATATTCTCTTATTCTATGCAACAACAATGAACCATTTCACAATCAGATTGTGACATGTGATGAAATGTTGATTTTATGCAACAACCAGCGATTACCAGCTCAGTAGTTGGACAGAGAAGAAGCTCCAAATCATTTCCCAAAGACAGATTTGCACCAAAATAAAGGGTCATGGTCACTGTTTGGTTGTCTGCTGCTGATCTGATCCACTATAGCTTTCCAAATCCCAGTGAAACTATTACATCTGAGAAGTATGCTGAGCAAAATCGATAAGATGTACTGAAAATGCAACACTTGCAGCGAGCACTGGTCAACAGAATGGGCCCAGTTTTTCTCCACAATGCCTGACCACACGTCACACAACCAGTGGCCATGGAGCCAAATTATCTGGGGTGGAGTCTTAGCTGGACCATTTACCATCTATGTGACCTTGAGCTAGTTATAACTTCTTTGTATCTCAATTTATTTCATGTAAATTAGGATAATAATATTACTGTCTACAAAGGATTGCTTTTTTTCATTTTTGCTTTCACCTTGTTCTTTTTATGTTGAGATATAGTTGATTTACAATATTATATGAGTTTCAGGTGTGCAACATACTGATTCACAATTTTAAAAGATTATATTCCATTATGGTTATTATAAAATATTGGCTATATTCCCTGTTTTGCACAATTGATCCTTGTAGCTTATTTATTTCATACATAGTAGTTTGAACCTCTGAACTCCCTACCTCTATCTTGCCGCTCCTCCATTCCCTCTCGGCACTGGTAACCACTAGTTTGTTCTCCATATCTGTGAGTGAATTTCTTTTTTTCTTTCTTTCTTTTTAATCTTGGCTGCACTCAATCTTTGTTTCAGAATGGGGGCTTCTCTTATTGCGATGCTTGGGCATAGTTGCCCCATGGCATGTGTGATCAGAGTTCCCTGACCCAGAGGTCAAATCCATGTCCCCTGCATTGGAAGGCAGATTCGTAACCACTGGATAAGCAAGAAAGTCCCTCTATTTTTGTTGTTGTTGTTATACTCACGTTTATTTTTTATATTCCACACATAAGTGATATCATACTATAATTGTCTCTCACTGACTTATTTAACATTTTACCCTCAGTGTTAATCCATGTTGTACAAATAGCAAAGTCTCATTCTTTCAGAGTTGCATTGCATTGTGTATATATATGTGTATGGTATGTATGTATGTGTATATATATATATATATATATACCAAATCTTTTCCATTCATCTGTTGATGGACTGTTAGGTTGCTTCTATATCTTGGCAATTGTAAATAAGGCTGCTGTGAACATTGGAATGCATGTATCTTTTTGTATTAGTTTTTTTTTTTTTCAGATATATTCCCAGAAGTCCAATTGCCGAGTCATACAGTAGCTCTATTTTTAGTTTTATTAGGAACTTCCATTTTGTTTTCTGTAGTGGCTGCATCAATTCACATTCCCACCAACAGTTCCCTTTTCTCCACATCTTCACCAACATTTCTCATTTGTATATTTTTGTTGTTGTTGTTGTTGACAACCATTCTGAAAGTTTTGAGGTGATATCCCATTGTGGTTTTAATTTTTGTTTATCTTATAATTAATAATATTCAGCATCTTTTCATGTGCCTGTTGGTCATCTTTGATGTCTTCTTTAGAAAGGACTTCTGCTCTTTGTCAGCATTTTTTTTTTTTTGGAAGTTGAGTTGTATGAACCAATCATATATTTTGGGTGTTAACTTCTTATTGGCCATGTCATTTGCAAAATTTTCTTCCATTCAGTAGGTTTTTTTGTTTGTTTGTTTTGTCAATGTTTTTCTTTGCTGTGCAAAAGTTTTTATGTTAATTATGTCCCATTTATTTTTGCTTTTTATTTACTTGTGTATAGTTGATTTGCAATATTGTGTTAGGTACACATCAGAATGATTCAGTAACTTTTCCCCAATTATATACCACTATATGTTATCATTGGAGAAGGTGATGGCACCCCACTCCAGTACTCTTGCCTGGAAAATCTCATGGGCAGAGGAGCATGGTAGGCTGCAGTTCATGGGGTCTCAAAGTGTCGGACACGACTGAGCGACTTCACTTTTACTTTTCACTTTCATGCATTGGAGAAGGAAATGGCAACCCACTCCAGTGTTCTTGCCTGGAGAATCCCAGGGACGGGGGAGCCTTGTGAGCTGCTGTCTATGGGGTCGCACAGAGTCGGACATGACTGAAGTGACTTAGCAGCAGCAGCATATGTTATCATAAACTATTCAGTAATTTTTTTATTGCTTATATATTGAATATATAGTAATTTGTGTTAATCTCTTACTCCTAATTTATTCCTCTCCCTTCTTCACCCTTTTGGTAACCAAAGTATTTTTCCTATCTAAGAGCTTCTTGCTCTTTTGTATATAGATTTATTTGTATTGTTTTTAGATTCCACATGTAAGTGAAATAGTATTTGTCTTTCTGTATGACATACTTCACTAAGTGTAATATTCTCTAGGTTCATTTATGTTTCTGCAAATAGACTATTACATTATTTTATAACATTCATATATATATATATATATAATATTCTACATCTTAAACAATCATGTTTTGTCTTAAACAATCATCTTTTGATGTGCACCTGAGTTGTTTACATTTCCTGGCTCCTGTAAATAATGATGCTGGGAACATTAGGGTGCATATATCTTTTTGAAATAGGGCTTTTGTCTTTTCCAGATATATGCCCAGTGGTTGGATTGCTGGATGATATGGTAGCTCTATTTTTAATTTTATGAGGAACTTCAATAATGTTTCCCACAGTGGCTGCATCAATTTACATTACATTCCCACCAGTAGTTAGGAGGGTTCCATCCATTTTCTCCACACCCTTTCCAACATTTATCTGTAGATATTTTGATCATAGCCATTCTGTTTTGAGCTGATATTGTGGGTTTTGATTTGCATTTCTCTAAGAGGTAGTGAAATTGAACATCTTTCCATGGGCTTATAGCACATCTGTACATATTCTTTGGAAAAATGTCTACTTAGGTTCTATTCATTTTTTAAAAAATTGGGATGTATGTTATTTTGGTATTGAGTGATAAAAAGAGCTCTCTGTATATTTTGCCTATTAACCACTTGTGTATTGCATCATTTGCAAATGTTTCTCATTTTCTCTGTTATCTTTTTGTTTTGTTGATGGTTTCTTTAGCTGTACAAAAGTTTTTAACTTTGATTATGCCCCATTTGTTATTTTTTGCTTTAATTCCTTTTGCCTTTGGAGGCTGATCTAAGAAATTATTGCTATGAAGAATGTCAGAGAATGTTTTGTCTATATTCTCTTTTAGGAATTGTATGGTGTCATGTCCTATATTTTTATTTTTAAACCATTTTGATTTTATTTTTGTATAATGGCATGAGGAAGTGTTATCTTTTTGTTGATGTATATGTAAAGTACAGTTTTCACATACGACTTTTTGAACAGACTGGCTTTTCTCTATGTATATTATAGCCTCTTTCATTATAGATTAATTGATCATCAGTGAGTAAATTTATTACTGGTCTCTCTGTTCTGTTCCAATTATCTACATGAATGTTTTTGTGCCAGTTTCATGTTACTTTTACTGTAGCTTTCTGTTATAGTCTGAAGTCTGGAAAGATTATGCCCCCAGCTTTGGCCCTTTTCCTCAGGATAGCTTTAGCAATTTTGCATCTTTGTGGTTCCATATAAATTTTAGAACTATTCATTTTAGCTCTGTGAAAAATGTCATTGGAATTCTGATAGGAGATAGCATTAAAACTAGATTTATTTGAGTAGTATGTCCATTTTAACAATATTAATTTTTCAGATCCAGGAACATGGCATAGCTTTTTAATTCATTGAATCATCTTCAGTTTCCTTTATCAGTGTTTTATAGTTTTCAGCAGATGGGTCTTTCATCTCTTTGGTTAAGTTTATTTCTAGGTATTTTATTATTTTTGATGCCATTTTAAATGGAATTTTTTTCTTAATTTTCTCTTTCTGATGAAATCCAATAGACTTCTGTATATAAACCTTGTATCCTGCTATCCTGCTGAATTCACATATTAGATCTCACAGTTTTTGTGTGATAGCTTTAGGGTTATTTATATAGAGTATCATGTCACCTGCAAATAGTGGCAATTTTGCTTCTTCCTTTCCAATTTATATAACTTTTGTTTCCTTTTCTCAGCAGATTCCAATACTATGTTGAATAGAAGTGGTAAGAATAGGCATCCCTGTTATGTTCCTGAATTTAATGGGAAGGCTGATTGTTTAATACTGAGTATGATATTAGCTGCAGCATTGTAATATATGACCATTACTACATTCAGGTATGTTCTCTCTGTGTTCACTTTCTGGAATTTTTAATGTAAATGGAAGGGTGTTGAATTTTGTCAAAAGAACCTTTCTGCCAATGCAGGTGATGAAGACTGGGTTCAGTCCCTGGGTCAGGAAGATCCCCTGAAGTAGGAAATGGCAACCCACTCCAATATTCTTGCCTGGAAAACTTCATGGACAGAGGACCCTAGTGGACTACAGTCCATAGGGTCACACAAAGTCAAACACAGCAAAGTGACTGAACACATACTGAAATAATCACAAGGTTTTTATTATTCAGTGTGTTAATATGGTATATCACATTGATTTGTCAATATTGAAAAATGTATGCATCCCTGGAATAAACACCAGTTGATCTGGGTGAATAATTGATTTGACATATTGTTGGATTTGGATTACTAATATTTCTTGAGGATAGTTGCATTATGTTAATAAGTGATATTTACCTCTGATTTTCTTTCTGTTTTTGTTATGTCTTTGTTTTTGATATTGAGAGAGTTAAAAATTAGGGCCTTTTAAGGAGGAGGTGAATATTCTCACTCATGCTTTCCTTAAACCATGTGCAACAATATATCTTGTTTGAGAACTGGCTTTTTTCTTTAGGAGCTAATGATCACACAGCACAAGGTCTTACTCATGAAAATTCTTTTCTTAGACTCATGTTAATAATTATAATTGTAACAAATCTTGCCTTGAAACCTGTTTCTCAAGACTTGTACCCCTGATTACATAGCAACAGTATATCTTGCCCAGAGACATTGCCCAGAACACATTCTCCCTGGCTAATCTTGTGTCAAAGTTATCTCAAGATGTATGCCTTGGGAAAGGGTCTAGTGGAACTCTTACAACCTTGATATATTCTTTTTATCTCTTTTCAGCAGCTAGCAGAAGAGTATATACTGCCCTACCCAAATTAGCAATGTGGATACTCTCTTGCTCCCTTCTGATGTCTATATCAGAAGCTTTTTCTGTCACTTTCACTTTAAATAAAAACCTACACAAATCTCTGAATGACTGAGACTGTCTTTGGTTCTGGAGTTAAATCTTCTCCTTCAGAGACCACTAATCTGATGGCACTATTCACCATACACATAAGCTATCAATATCAGGGTAATGCTGGCCTCAGAAAGACTTTGGAGGCATTTTTTCCTCTGTAGTTTTTTTTTTTTTAATCATTTGAGAAAAATAGGTTTTATCTCTTCTCTAAATGTTGTACTCACAGAGAAGTACAGTCTCTAAAGAATGGGCCAGTGAGCGTTAGAAAATATGAACATAACAATGGCTAGTAATGAAATCAAATCAGCAATTATAAAAATGCCCCAAAAACAGAAGTACAGGAACGATGGCTTCACAGGTGAATTCTGCCAACATTTAGAGATGTTCAGCTTCTTTTCAGTTGTTTATTAGCTATCTGTATGCCTTCTTGGGAGAAATGTCTCTTTAGGGCTTTTGCCCCCTTTTTGATTGGGTTGTTTGTATTTCTGGTGTTGAATTATATGGGCTGTTTGTGTATTTTGGAAATAAATCCTTTGTCAGTTGTTTCAGTTGCTATTATTTTCTCCCATTCAGTGGGTTGTTCTTTCACGTTGTTTATAGTTTCCTTTGCTGTGCAAAAGCTTTTAAGTTTAATTAAGTCCAACTTGTTTACTTTTGTTTTTATTTTCATTACTCTAGGAGGTAGATAGAGGATCCTGGTGTGATTTATGTCATAGACTGTTCTGCTTATGTTTTCTTCTAAGAGTTTTATAGTATCTCATCTTACATTTAGGTCTTTAAACCATTTTGAGTTTATCTTTGTGTATGGTGTTAGGAAGTGTTCTAATTTCATTCTTTTACATGTATCTGTCCAGTTTTCCCAGCACCACTTATTGAAGAGACTATCTTTGCCCCATTGTATATTCTTCCCTCCTTTGTCAAAATTAAGGTGCCCATAGGTGCATGGGTTTATCTCTGGGCTTTCTATCTTGTTCCGTTTGTCTATATTTCTGTTTTGTCCCAGTACCATACTATCTTGATGACTGTAGCTTTGTAGTATAGTCAGAAATCAGGAAAGTGAATTCTTCTGGTTCCATTCTTCTTTCTCAAGATTGCTTTCACTATTCAGGGTCTTTTCCATTTTCATATGAATTATGAGATATTTTTGTTCTAGTTCTGTAAAAAAAATGCCATTTGTAATTTGAAATCTGTACTTCTTGTTTCAAAATAACAAAGTATCTCTGCAATGCTGCTGCTACAGTGATTTTGTTAAAATGCTATGGTCAATATGCCAGCAAATTGGGAAAACCCAACGTTGGCCACAGGACCAGAAAAGGTCAGTTTTCATACCAATCCCAAAGAAAGCCGATGCCAAAGAATGTTAAAAGTAACACATAATTGCACTCATTTCACACACTAGAAAGTAATGCTCAAAGTTCTCCACACTAGCCTTCAACAAGATGTGAACCAAGAACTTCCAAACGGTCAAACTGGATTTAGAAAAGGCAGAGGAACCAGAGATCAAACTGCCTATATCTGGCGGATCATAGAAAAAGCAAGAGAATTCCAGAAAAACATCTACTTCTGCTTTATTGACTACTCTAAAGCCTTTGATGGTGTGGATCACAATAAACTGTGGATAATTCTTCAAGAGATGGGAATACCACCTTACCTACCTCCGGTGAAACCTGTATGCAGATCAAGAAGCAACAGCTAGAACCAGATATAGAACAAGGGACTGGTTCCAAATTGGGAAAGGAGTACATCAAGGCTGTCTATTGTCACCCTGCTTATTTAGCTTATAAGCAAGGTACCTCATGCAAAATGCCAGGCTGAATGAAGCACAAGTTGGAATCAAGATTGCTGGGAAAAATATCAATAACCTCAGATATGCAGATCATCCTTATGGCAGAAAGTGAAGAGGAACTAAAGAGAGTAGTGATGAAGGTGAATGAAGAGGTTGAAAAACTTGGCTTAAAACTCAACATTCAAAAACTAAGATCACAGCATCTGGTGCCATCACTTCATGGCAAGTAGATGGGGAAACAATATAAACAGTAACAGACTTTATTTTCCTGGGCTCCAAAATCACTGCAGATGGTGACTGCAGCCATGAAATTAAAAGACTCTTGCTCTTTGGAATAAAAGCTATGACCAAACTAGACAGCATATTAAAATGCAGAGACATTACTTTGCCAACAAAGTCCATCTAGTCAAAGCTATGGTTTTTCCATTAGTCATGTATGAATGTGAGATTTGAACCATAATGAAGGTTGAGTGTCGAAGATTTGATGCTTTTGAACTGTGGTATTGGAGAAGACTCTTGAGAGTCCCTTGACAGCAAGGAGATCCAACCAGTCCATCCTAAAGGAAATAAATCCTGAATATTCATTGGAAGGACTGATGCTGAAGCTGAAGCTCCAATACTTTGACCACTTGGTGAGAAGAGCTGGCTCATTAGAAAAGACCCTGATGCTGGGAAATATTGAAGGCAGAAAGAGAAGGGGATGACAGTGGATGAGATGGTTGGATGGCATCATCAATTCCATTGACATGAGTTTGCACAAGTTCCAGGAGTTAATGAAGGACAGGGAAGCCTGGCGTGCTACAGTCCACAGGGTTGCAAAGAGTTGGACATGACTGAGTAACTGAACAACAACAGTGCATTTGACATTTCTTTTAATGATGACTTGATGGTGCTCATCTCTTTCAGCTTTTGTTTATCTGGGAGGCGTTTTACCTTTCCAACAAATCCAAATGAGATCCTTGACACACAGAGTGTTCTTATTTGTACATTTTCTTCTTCCATTACTTTAAATATATTTTGCCACGTACTTTTGGCCTGTAGATTTTCTGCTGAAAAGTCATCTGAAAGCCATATGAAAGTACCTGCATATGTAGTGTGTTTCTTTCCTCTTGCTGCTTTTAATATTTGCTCTTTATCTTTTGTTTTTTCTATTTTAACTACAGGGATTCTTGTTGATTTCCTTTTTAGGTTAATCCTATTTGGCACTCTCAGTGCTTCTTGGACTTATATCTGTTTTTGTTTTGTTTTCCCATGTTAGGGAATTTTTCTGCTATATCTTCAGTTATGTTTTCAACCCATTTGTGTCTCTCTTCTCCTTCTGAAACCCCCCTAATGCAAATATTAGTGCCCTTGATGTTTTCCCAGAGGTCTCTTAAAAACACCACCTTTCTTTTCATTTTTAAAAATATCTCTATTCAGCATCAGTATTTTCTGCTATTCTATTCCACCTCACTGGTTGGTTCCTCTATACCATTTAAAGTACTATGGTTTCCTTCTAGTATATTTTCTTTTGCATTTGTTGTATTGTTCATCTTTGGTTGTTCTATATGTTTTCTAACTCATTGTCAAAATCTACTTAGCTACTTTCTCTGTGCATCCATTCTTCTGAATGTTTTGTTCACTTTGTGATCATCATTCTGAATTCTTTTCTGGGCAGATTGCCTGTGTCCACTTCACTCATCATTTTGAGTAGGTTCCTCTATAAGCAAACTTATAGGTTACACAAACTTCTAATTGCTCTTAAGGGAAGGTTAAGTAGAAATACACAGGTGAGACACTGTGGTGAAGATGAGTAGCTGCAGTCTTTGGACATTCAGCAGAAAGTCCACAGAACATTCTCCAGGAGGACTGGTAGTGATATTGGTGGATCAGGCCTCTGTGCCCAGTGAAATTCACAAGATATAGCAATACAAGGTATCTGGTCAAGGTAGTACTATAAGGAATAGTATCACTGTAGCAGCAGCATTGCAGAGATACTTTGTTATTTTGAAACAAGAAGTACTTCAGGATTTCAAGTCAAAAGGCACTGCTTTGCAAAATTCCAATTGGATATATTGGGTTATTTTACTGGAGACATTAAAGTGTGTGGTGTGCATGGTATGGCATAAAACGGGTTATGTTTCCTGCAGTTTGTGAGCAGAGTATCCATTTTTATTTTCTTTTTAAGGACAGGGTCTTGGTAGGGAAGACCATGAGAACCTAAGTCAAATAAGTCTGTCACTGCACTTCTTAGGAATAAGGCTGCCTATTTTATTCTATACATGTGAGTGCCTTGCCTGGGAAAATAATTTGTGTTGGTAGCTAACTTAGACATGCATAAAATTAATTTATATGGAAATCCACCTAACTCATTTAACAGAGAACTAAAGAATGGACCTATTTTATAAGCATTAGTATGAGTTGAGGTTTACATGGTATATTAAAATTTTGGAGACTTTCAAGTTGGCAGAGGAGTAAGATGGGGAGATCACCTTCCACCCCACAAACATATAACAAAAATTTATCTGCATGTAGAACAACTCCTACAGAACACCTTCTGAATGATGGCAGAGGACCTCAGACTTCCAAGAAGTCTAGCCAGTCTCAGAATGAGGTAGGGCAAAAGATAAAGATTAAAAAAAAAAAATGGCAACAGATTTCAGGAAGGAGACCTGAGGTTGATCGTGAAGCAGGAAAATTCTCCACATACTTGGAAACCTGCTCACAGATGGGGTCAGGGGAGCTTGGGAATCTCAGAGGGGAGCATAGTGACAGGTGTTCTAAAGGCAAACTGGAAAGAATTCATGACAGAGATAATTTGTGAATGGCACTTTCCAGCCATGAAACCACTTTCAGCAAGTGGTGGCTTGGAGCTCAGTCTCATGCTTTGGGAGTCAGACATCAGGAAGAGGACTGGGGTTGACTGCCGTGATGATACTCTGAGGGGGCTAGTATGACATACCTGAAGGAGTCCAGGGAAAAGCCTGGGCCTGTCAGAGAGGCAAAAGATCATTGCCGCAGGAGTATTCTGACACAGTAAGCACACAGAACGTAGGACTGTGCATTCACAAAGCCTGTAGGGGGACGAGCCACCTGTGGTCTGCAACTCCAGATGTAAAAAAGATGGCACCAGTCCCACAGGTAGAAAACAGGAGGCCACTATGGTCTTGACTTTAGGGCTTTCAGCAGCAACCAAGCTATGAGTGGGCATGGGCCACTGCCCACATCTTCCTGGGAGTCAGATCAGCTTGGCTCTGCCAAGAGAACTACAACCAGGGGCCAACTCCCTGGGGGAGGCACACGAACCATCTTGGTCTGTAGCAACTTACAGTAGGTCTCAGCTGGAGCAGGCACTCCCCATATATCCCAGCTGAGTCTGCCATATCTCTCCCTCTCCCCAGCCCAACTGATTAAGTGAGCCCTAAAAGCTGCTACATTCCCTCCCTCATGTCTGCACCGAGAACAGACAACAGAGGGTGGCTGACAAGCAAAGGCAAGCTGAAAGCCAAAGTGTAGCACCAGGGGCTGCATGAGCAATGGAGAGAAGGGGAAAGTGCTCCTTCAATTACATGTGCAACTGATTAAATTGCTGCAATTAGCCTGAGATTGTGGAATTTAGGCGCAACTGTGGACTATGGGAAAAAGCACAAACTGGTGTCATGCAAGATGTGAGTCTGAGCTAAACCCACACTGCCCACAATGTTCCAGAGACCTTCCTAAAAATATTGGAGGACGTTCTGAGTAGACAGATTGACTGGAGCACACTATGTGAAGAGGAAAAGAAAGGAATCACAAGGACATTCTTACTACCAGTCTCTCTATATATTTCTCTCTCTTTTTCCTCTATCCAGGAAGGATCATCACCCAGATTCAAAGGAGAAATAAAAAACTTTACAGATAAGCAAAAGTTAAGAGAATTCAGCACCACCAAACCAGTTTTAAAACAAATGGTAAAGGAACTTCTCTAGATAGGACATACAAAAGAAAGAAAAGGCCTACAAAAACAACTAAAAATAAAATAAATGATAATAGGATCACACATATCAAGAATTACCTTAAAATGTTAGTGAACTAAATTCTCCAACCAAAAGAAAGACACAAATTGTGTGAATGGACACAAAAACAAGACCCCTATATATTCTGTCTAAAAGAGACCAACCTCAGACCTAGGGACACATACAGACTGAAAGTTAGGACTTGGAAAAAGATATTCCATTCAAATGGAAATCAAAAGAAAGCTGGAGTAGTTATATTCATGTCAGATAAAATAGAGTTTATTTATCTTTTTATTTTTTCTTAATTTTTATTTTTACTTTATTTTACTTTACAATACTGTATTGGTTTTGCCATACATTGACATGAATCCGCCATGGGTGAACATGAGTTCACAATCCTGAATCCCCCTCCCGCCTCCCACCCAATATCATTTCTCTGGATCATCCCCATGCACCAGCCCCAAGCATCCTGTATCCTTCATCGAACATAGAGTGGCGATTCGTTTCTTGCATGATAGTATACACGTTTCAATGCCATTCTCCCAAATCATCCCACCCTCTCCCTCTCCCTCAGAGTCCAAAAGTCAGTTCTATACATCTGTGTCTCTTTTGCTGTCTCACATACAGGGTTATCATTACCATCTTTCTAAATTCCATATATATGTGTTAGTATACTGTATTGGTGTTTTTCTTTCTGGCTTACTTCACTCTGTAAAATCGGCTCCAGTTTCATCCATCTCATTAGAACTGATTCAAATATATTCTTTTTAATGGCTGAATAATACTCCATTGTGTATATGTACCACAGCTTTCTTATCCTTTCGTCTGCTGGTGGACATCTAGGTTGTTTCCATGTCCTGGCTATTATAAACAGCACTGCGATGAACATTGGGGTACATGTGTCTCTTTCAATTCTGGTTTCCTCTGTGTGTATGCCCAGCAGTGGGATTGCTGGGTCATAAGGCAGTTCTGTTTGCAATTTTTTAAGGAATCTCCACACTGTTCTCCATAGTGGCTGTACTAGTTTGCATTGCCACCAACAGTGTAAGAGGGTTCTCTTTTCTCCACACCCTCTCCAGCATTTATTGCTTGTAGACTTTTGGATCGCAGCCATTCTGACTGGTGTGAAATGGTACCTCATTGTGATTTTGATTTGCATTTCTCTGATAATGAGTGATGTTGAGCATCTTTTCATGTGTCTGTTAGCCATCTGTATGTCTTCTTTGGAGAAATGTCTATTTAGTTCTTTGGCCCATTTTTTGATTGGGTCATTTATTTTTCTGGAATTTAGCTGCAGGAGTTGTTTGTATATTTTTGAGATTAGTTGTTTGTCAGTTGCTTCATGTGCTTTTATTTTCTCCCATTCTGAAGGTTGTCTTTTCAGCTTGCTTAGAGTTTCCTTTGTTGTGCAGAAGCTTTTAATTTTAATTAGATCCCATTTGTTTATTTTTGCTTTTATTTCCAGTATTCTGGGAGGCGGATCATAGAGGATCCTGCTGTGATGTATGTCAGAGAGTGTTTTGCCTATGTTTTCCTCTAGGAGTTTTATAGTTTCTGGTCTTACGTTTAGATCTTTAATCCATTTTGAGTTTATTTTTGTGTGTGGTTTTAGAAAGTGATCTAGTTTCATTCTTTTACCAGTGGTTGACCAGTTTTCCCAGTACCACTTCTTAAAGAGATTGTCTTTACTCCATTGTATATTCTTGCCTCCTTTGTCGAAGATAAGGTGTCCATATGTGTGTGGATTTATCTCTGGGCTTTCTATTTTGTTCCATTGATCTATATTTCTGTCTTTGTGCCAGTACTATACTGTCTTGATGACTGTGGCTTTGTAGTAGAGCCTGAAGTCAGGCAAGTTGATTCCTCCAGTTCCATTCTTCCTTCTCAAGATTGCTTTGGGTATTCGAGGTTTTTTGTATTTCCATACAAATCTTGAAATTGTTTGTTCTAGCTCTGTGAAAAATACCGCTGGTAGCTTGATAGGGATTGCATTGAATCTGTAGATTGCTTTCGGCAGTATACTCATTTTCACTATATTGATTCTTCCGATTCATGAACATGGTATATTTCTCCATCTATTACTGTCCTCTTTGATTTCTTTCATCAGTGTTTTATAGTTTTCTATATATAGGTCTTTAGTTTCTTTAGGTAGATATATTCCTAAGTATTTTATTCTTTTTGTTGCAATGGTGAATGGAATTGTTTCCTTAATTTCTTTTTCTACTTTCTCATTATTAGTGTATAGGAATGCAAGGGATTTCTGTGTGTTGATTTTCTATCCTGCAACTTTACTATATTCATTGATTAGCTCTAGTAATTATCTCGTACAGTCTTTAGGGTTTTCTATATAGAGGATCATATCATCTGCAAATAGTGAGAGTTTTACTTCTTCTTTTCCAATTTGGATTCCTTTTATTTCTTTTCCTGCTCTGATTGCTGTGGCCAAAACTTCCAGAACTATGTTGAACAGTAGCGGTGAAAGTGGGCACTGTTGTCTTGTTCCTGACTTTAGGGGAAATGCTTTCAATTTTTCACCATTGAGGATAATGTCTGCTTTGGGATTGTGATATATAGCTTTTATTATGTTGAGGTATGTTCCTTCTATTCCTGCTTTCTGGAGAGTTTTTATCATAAGTGCATGTTGAATTTTGTCAAAGACCTTCTCTGCATCTATTGAGATAATCATAGATTTTGGTAGATAAATCATGGCATTTATTTTTCAATTTATTAATGTGGTGAATTACATTGATTGATTTGCAGATATTGAAGAATCCTTGCATCCCTGAGATAAAGCCCACTTGGTCATGGTGTATGATCTTTTTAATGTGTTGTTAGATTTTGATTGCTAGAATTTGGTTGAGGATTTTTGCATCTATGTTCATCAGTGATATTGGCCTGTAGTTTTCTTTTTTTGTAGCATCTTTGTCAGGTTTTGGTATTAGGGTGATGGTGGCCTCACAGAATGAGTTTGGAAGTTTACCTGCCTCTGCAATTTTCTGGAAGAGTTTGAGTAGGATAGGTGTTAGCTCTTCTCTAAATTTTCGGTAGAATTCAGCTGTGAAGCCATTTGGACCTGGGCTTTTGTTTGCTGGAAGATTTCTGATTACAGTTTCAATTTCCGTGCTTGTGATGGGTCTGTTAAGATTTTCTATTTCTTCCTGGTTCAGTTTTGGAAAGTTGTACTTTTCTAAGAATTTGTCCATTTCTTCCACGTTGTCCATTTTATTGGCATATAATTGCTGATAGTAGTCTCTTATGATCCTTTGTATTTCTGTGTTGTCTGTTGTGATGTCTCCATTTTCATTTCTAATTTTGTTGATTTGATTTTTCTCCCTTTGTTTCTTGATGAGTCTGGCTAATGGTTTGTCAATTTTAATTATCCTTTCAAAGAACCAGCTTTTGGCTTTGTTGATTTTTGCTATGGCCTCTTTTGTTTCTTTTGCATTTATTTCTGCCCTAATTTTTAAGATTTCTTTCCTTCTACTAACTCTGGGGTTCTCCATTTCTTCCTTTTCTAGTTGCTTTAGGTGTAGAGTTAGGTTATTTATTTGACTTTTTTCTTGTTTCTTGAGGTTTGCCTGTATTGCTATGAACTTTCCCCTTATCTCTGCTTTTATAGTGTCCCACAGGTTTTGGGTTGTTGTGTTTTCATTTTCATTAGTTTCTATGTATATTTTGACTTCTTTTTTAATTTCTTCTGTGATTTGTTGGTTATTCAGCAGCGTGTTGTTCGGCCTGCATATGTTGGAATTTTTAATAGTTTTTCTCCTGTAATTCACATGTAATCTTAATGCATTATGGTCAGAAAAGATGCTTGGAATGATTTCGATTTTTTTGAATTTATCAAGGCTAGATTTATGGCCCAGGATGGGATCTATCCTGGAGAAGGTTCCGTGCACACTTGAGAAAAAGGTGAACTTCATTGTTTTGGGGTGAAATGTCCTATAGATATCAATTAGGTCTAACTGGTCTATTGTATCATTTAAAGTTTGCATTTATTTGTTAATTTTCTGTTTAGTTGATCTGTCCATAGTTGTGAGTGGGGTATTAAAATCTCCCACTATTATTGTGTCATTGTTGATTTCCCCTTTCATACTTGTTACCATTTGTCTTACATATTGCAGTGCTCCTATGTTGGGTGCATATATATTTATAATTGTTATATCTTCTTCTTGGATTGATCCTTTGATCATTATGTAGTGGCCTTCTTTGTCTCTTTTCACAGCCTTTGTTTTAAAGTCTATTTTATCAGATATGAGTATTGCCACTCCTGCTTTCTTTTGGTCTCTATTTGCGTGGAATATCTTTTTCCAGCCCTTCACTTTCAGTCTGTATGTGTCCCTTGTTTTGAGGTGGGTCTCTTGTAGGCAGCATATATAGGGATCTTGTTTTTGTATCCATTCGGCCAGTCTTTGCCTTTTGGTTGGGGTATTCAACCCATTTATGTTTAAGGTAATTATTGATAAGTATGATCCCATTGCCATTTACTTTACTGTTTTGGGTTCGGGTTTATACGCCCTTTTTGTGTTTCCTGTCTAGAGAATATCCTTTAGCATTTGTTGAAGAGCTGGTTTGGTGGTGCTAAATTCCCTCAGCTTTTGCTTGTCTGTAAAGCTTTTGATTTCTCCTTCATATTTGAATGAGATCCTTGCTGGGTACAGTCATCTGGGCTGTAGGTTATTGTCTTTCATCACTTTAAGTATGTCTTGCCATTCCCTCCTGGCCTGAAGCGTTTCTATTGAAAGATCTGCAGTTATTCTTATGGGAATCCCCTTGTGTGTTATTTGTTGTATTTCCCTTGCTGCTTTTAATATTTGTTCTTTTTGTTTGATCTTTGTTAATTTAATTAATGTGTCTTGGGGTGTTTCACCTTGGGTTTATCCTATTTGGAACTCTCTGGGTTTCTTGGACTTGGGTGATTCTTTCCTTCCCCATTTAGGGAAGTTTTCAACTATTATCTCCTCAAGGATTTTCTCATGGTCTTTCTTTTTTTCTTCTTCTGGGACTCCTATAATTCGTATGTTGGAGTGTTTCATATTGTCCTGGAGGTCTCTGAGATTGTCCTCATTTCTTTTAATTCGTTTTTCTTTTTTCCTTTCTGATTCATTTATTTCTACCATTTTATCTTCTACTTCACTAATCCTATCTTCTGCCTCCGTTATTCTACTATTTGTTGCCTCCAGAGTGTTTTCTGATCTCATTTATTGCTTTATTCATTATATATTGACTCTTTTTTATTTCTTCCAGGTCCTTGTTAAACCTTTCTTGCATCTTCTCAATCCTTGTCTCCAGGCTCTTTATCTGTGATTCCACTTTGATTTCAAGATTTTGGATCATTTTCACTATCAATATTCGGAATTCTTTCTCAGGTAGATTCCCTATCTCTTCCTCTTTTGTTTGCTTTGATGGGCATTTCTCCTGTTCCTTTACCTGCTGAGTATTCCTCTGTCTCTTCATCTTGGTTATATTGATGCATTTGGTGTGGCCTTTCTATATTCTGGGAATTTGTGGAGTTCTCTTTATTATGAAGTTTCCTCACTGTGGGTGGGATTGTATCAGTGGCTTGTCAAGGTTTCTTGGTTAGGGAGGCTTGTGTTGGAGTTCTGGTGGGTGGAACTGGATTTCTTCTCTCTGGAGTGCAATGATGAGATGTCAATGGTTTTGGATTAACTTTGAGCTACCTGTATATTGAAGCTCAGGCGTGTGTTCCTGTGTTGCTGGAGTATTTGTGTGGTATGTCTTGCTCTGGGACTTGTTGGCCCTTGGGTGGTGCTTGGTTTCAGTGTAGGTTTTGAAGCATTTGATGAGCTCCTATCGATTAATGTTCCCTGGATTCAGGAGTTCTCTGATGTTCTCAGGATTTGGACTTAAGCCTCTTGCTTCTGGTTTTCAGTTTTATTTTTACAGTAGCCTCTAGTCTTCTCCATCTATACAGCACCAATGGTAAAACATCTAGGTTAAAGATGAAAAGTTTCTCCACATTGAGGGACACCCAGAGAGTTTCATTGAGTTACATGGAGAAGAGAAGAGGGAGGGGGTAGTTAGAGGTGACTAGAATGAGATGAGGTGGGATCAAAAGAGGAGAGAGCAAGCTAGCCAGTAATCACTTCCTTATGGGCACCCCTCAGTCTGGATCGCTCAGAGATGTTCATGGAGTTATACAGGGAAGAGGAGAGGGAGGAAGTAGACAGAGTTGGCCAGGAGGATAAAAGAGGGAAACGAAAAGGAGAAAGACAGATCCAGCCACTAACCAGTTCCCTAAGTGTTCTCCATTTTCTGGAATACACAGAGATTCACAGAGTTAGGTAGAAAAAAGAAGGGGGAGGGAAGAGACAGAGGCCACCTGGTGGAGAAAAAAGAGAGTCCAAAGGAGAAGAGAGTAGTCAAGCCAGTAATCTAGCTCTCAGGTAAAATTGGGTCCTGAAGATTGGGTTTTTTAATGTATAAAACTGACAAGAAATACCAAAAAACAAAGATTAAAAATCTAGAGTAGAGGTTGGATTTTCAAAAATACAATATTAAAGTAAAGAAGAAGAAGAAGGAGAAGAAAGAAAAAAAAAAGCCACAAGAATTATTAAACAACAATGACAACAACCACACAAAGAGTATATATGGCGCTTGCTTTAAAAATAGGTTTTTTTTTTTTTTTAAGTAACAGTAGGTTATAAAAATAAAAATTAAGGGAGAAATAGAGGACTTAAAATTTTAAAAAGGTTAAAAAAAAGGAAGAAAAAGAAAAGAAAAAACAATCACAACAATATCAACAACAACAACAAAAAGAATGATCATAAAAATAGTAAAGATATATCTGGCGCTTTCTCTGGTGTTGTGGGCAGTGTGGGGTCACTTCCAAGGCGGTTCCCTCTGTTTAACTTCTTCTGTTTGCTGGTCTCTTCAGTGTCTGATTTCCGCCCTGTCACGGTGGGCGGGGGGGGCAGTAGTGGACACTTTTTTTTTTTTTTTTTTAGGCTCACTTGTTCAGTCGCGCTGTGGGGAGGGAGGGATGCTGCAAACGAGTAACACTGGCATGTGCTAGCAGTGTCTCAGCTCCGCTGGGCCTGCCCCTGCTCGGAGCACCCACCGCTCAGGCTCTACGTTGCTCTGCCGGGAACCGTCTGAGGCGGGCCCTAAGCTGCATGCACCTCCCCGGTCTAAGCCGCTCAGGCTTGGCGCTCAGGTAGCCCTCAGAGGTGCAGATTTGGTTGGGACTGTGTTTTGTGCCCTTCCCAGGTCCGAGTAGCTCAGGTGTTTGGCGAGCACAGTTGCTGCGACTTATCACCTTTCCCACCTCTGCTGCTCAGATTTCTGGGTGTATCGCTCGCATCCCTTCTTTGGCGGCTGATGACTGTCCAGAACCCCCAGAAGTCTTAGTTAGCAAAGAAGCCTGCTTTCATTTTGGTAGGTAATGTCTCTCCAGGGCTGTGATTGCCCCCTTCCAGCCCTTACGGCTCTGGTTGCCTGTCACCGGAGGGGGATGGTCTGCAGCCGGCTATTTCTGTTCTGTCCTTTATTCTGTGCATGGTCCTGGCAGTGTCTTATGTTCGAGCTTTTCACGTGGTAGCTATCCCACAGTCTGGTTTGCTAGCCCAAGTTAGTTTGCTCTAGTTACGTGTGGGGCATTCCGCCCGAATCTCAAGCACTGCAGCCCACGCCTCCCACACCTCCCTGCCCAGCCCCCACTTGCTAGTGGCAGATGCAGGTGTCTGTGCTGCTTCTCCGCTGGGGGAGTTACTGTTGGGCTCGTAATCTGTTGGTTTTAATTATTTATTTTTCCTTCCTGTTATGTTGCCCTCTGTGCTTCCAAGGCTTGCCACAGACTCGGCAGCGAGTGTTTCCTGGTGTTTGGAAACCTCTCTTCTTAAGATTCCTTCCCAGGATGGAGCTCCCTTCCTACCTCCTTTGTCTCCTTTTTCGTCTTTTATGTTTTTTCCTACCTGTTTTTGAAGACAATGATCTGCTTTTCTGGGTGCCTGATGTCCTCTGCCAGCATTCAGAAGTTGTTTTGTGGAATTTTCTTAGCGTTCAAATGTTCTTTTGATGAATTTGTGAGGGAGAAAGTGATCTCCCCATCCTATTCCTCCGCCATCTTAGGACCGCCCAAAATAGAGTTTAAAATAGAGACTGTTACAAGAGACAATGAAGGATATTACATAATGATCAAGGGATCAATCCAAGGAGATATAAAAAACTATAAATATATATGCACCCAGTGTAGGAGCACCTCAATACATAAGGCAAATGTAACAACTATTAAAGGGGAAATCAACAGTAACAGAATATTATTGGGGGACTTTAGTACCCCACTCACACCAATGGACAGATCATCCAGATACAAAATTAATGAGGAAACATGGGCTTAAATGATACATTGGATCAAGTGGACCTATCCTGCATTTCATCCAAAAACGGTAGGTTTTGTGTGTGTGTGTGTGTGTGTGTGTGTGTGCGCACATGGAGCATTCTCCAGGATAGTTCACATCTTGAGTCACAAATCAAGCACTGGTAAATTTTAAAAAATTGAAATCATCTCAAACATCTTCTCTGACCACAATGCTGTAAGATTAGATATCAACTACAGGGGGTAAACAAACAAACAAACAAAAACACATGGAGGTTAAACAATACACTTCTGAATAAACAAGGGGTCACTGACGAAATCAAAGATGAGATAAAAAAATATCTAGAAGGAAATGATAATGAAAACACCACAACTCAAGACCTATGGGATGCACTGAAAGCAGTGCTAGGAGGGAATTTTGTGGCAATATAAGCCTATTTCAAGAAAGAAGAGAAATAGCAAATAAATGACCTAACCTTAAACCTAAAGAGACTAGGAAAAAAAAAAAAACTCCAAAGTTAGTAGAAGGAAAGACATCATAAAGATCAGAGCAGAAATAAATAAAAAAAGAAATGAAGGGAACTATATCAAAGATCAGTAAAACTAAAAGCTGGTTCCTTTAGAAAATAAGCACATAAGACAAATCATTAGCCAGGCTCATCAAGAAAAGAAAGAAGACTCAAATCAATAAAATTAGAAATAAAAAATAAGTTACAACAGACAATACAGAAATAAGGACCATAAGAGACTAACTACTATGAGCAACTATATACCAATAAAATGGACAACCTGAAAGAAATGGACAAATTCTTAGAAAAGTATAACCATCCAAAACTGAACCAGGAAGAAATAGAATATTTGAGCAGATGATCACAAGCAGGGAAATTGGAATTGTAATGGAAAAAAAAAAAAAAAAGAAAGAAATACATAGGGTCTTATGACTTTATAGGGAAATTCTACCAAAATTTCAGAGAAGAGCTAATACCTATCTTGCTCAAACTCTTCCAGAAAATTTCAGAAGAAGGACAATTCCCAAACACATTGTACAAGGTCACCATTACCCTGATATCAAAATCGGATAAAGATGCCACCCCCACACACACACAAAGAAATTTACAGGCCAATATCACTGATGAACCTATATGTAAAAATCCTCAGCAAAATTCTAGCAAACAACACATTAAAAAGACCATACATCATGATGAAGTGGGCTTTATTCCAGGGATGAAAACATCTTTCAATATAGACAAATTAATCAATGTGATATACCATATCCTCTGTCCATGGGATTTCCGTCTTCCATCCATGGGATTTTCCAACAAGAGTACTGGAATAGGTTTCCATTTCCTTCTCCAGGAGATCTTCCAGACCCAGAGTTTGAACCTAGGTCTCCCAAATCGCAGGCAGACTGTTTAATGTGTGAGCCACCAGGGAAGCCCTGAAAAAGGAATACACCTCAACATTGTTGTTCAGTTGCTCAGTCATATCCAACTCTTTGCAACCCCATGGACTGTAGCACACCAGGTTTTCCTGTCCTTCACCATCTCCTGGAGCTTGCTCAAACTCACGTTCATTGAGTTTGTGATGCCATCCAACCGTGTCAACCTCAGTCACAGGCTTTAGTGTAGTGAATGAAGCAGAAGTAGATGTTTTTTTCTGGAATTCTCATTCATTTTCTATGATCCACCAGATGTAGGCAGTGTGATCTCTGGTTCCTCTGCCTTTTCTAAATCCAGCTTGAACGTCTGGAAGTTCTTGGTTCATGTACCATTGAAGCCTGGCTTGTAGAATTTTGATGATTACTTTACTAGCATGTATTCATTTCAGTTCAGTTGCTCCAACTCTTTCAGACCCTATGAACCATAGCATGCCAGGCCTCCCTTTCCATCACCAACTCTCAGAGTTCACCCAAACCCATGTCTATTGAGTCAGTGATGCCATCCAACCATCTCAACCTCTATCGTCCCCTTCTCCTCCTACCTTCAAACTTTCCCAGCATCAGAGTCTTTTCAAATGAGTCAGCTCTTCAAATCAGGTGGTGAGAGTATTGGAGTTTCAGCTTCAGTATCATTCCTTCCAAAGAACACCCAGGGCTGATCTTTAGGATGGACGGGTTAGATCTCCTTGCAGTCCAAGGGACTCAAGAGTCTTCTCCATCATCTCAGTTCAAAAGCATCAATTCCTCAGCACTCAGCTTTCTTCACAGTCCAACTCTCACATCCACACATGACCACTGGAAAACCATAGCCTTGACTAGATGGACCTTTGTTGACAAAGTAATGTCTGCTTTTCAAAATGCTGTCTAGGTTGGTCACAGCTTTCCTTCCAAGCAGTAAGCATCTTTTAATTTCATGGCTGCAATCAATATCTACAGTGATTTTGGAGCCCAGAAAAATAAAGTCAGCCACTGTTTCCACTGTTTCCCCATCTGTTTGCCATGAAGTGATGTGACCAGATGCCATGATCTTCATTTTCTGAATGTTGAGCTTTAAGCTAACTTTTTCACTCTCCACTTTCACTTTCATCAAGAGGCTTTTCAGTTCCTCTTCACTTTCTGCCATAAGGGTGGTGTCATCTGCATATCGAGGTTACTGATATTTCTCTCAGCAATCTTGATTCCAGCCTGTGCTTCCTCCAGCCAAGTGTTTCTCATGATGTACTCTGCATAGAAGTTAAATAAGCAGGGTGACAATATACAGCCTTGACGTACCCCTTTTGCTATTTGGAACCAGTCTGTTGTTCCATGTCCAGTTCTAACTGTTGCTTCCTGACCTTCATACAGGTTTCTCAAGAGGCAGGTCAGGTGGTCTGGTACTCCCATCTTTTTCAGAATTTTCCACAGTTTATTGTGATCCACACAGTCAAAGGCTTTGGCATAGTCAATAAAGCAGAAATAGATGATTTCTGGAACTCTCTTGCTTTTTCCATGATCCAGTGTTGGCAATTTGATCTCTGGTTCCTCTGCCTTTTCTAAAACCAGCTTGAACATCTGGAAGTTCACGGTTCCTGTATTGCTGAAGCCTGGCTTGGAGAATTTTGAACATTACTTTACTAGCATGTGAGATGAGTGCAATTGTGAAGTAGTTTCAGCATTCTTTGAAATTGCCTTTCTTTGAGAATGAGATGAAAACTCACTTTTTCCAGTCCTGTGGCCACTGCTGAGTTTTCCAAATTTGCTCGTATATTGAGTGCAACACTTTCACAGCATCATCTTTCAGGATTTGAAATAACTGAAATTCCATTACCTCCACTAGCTTTATTCGTAGTGATGCTTCCTAAGGCCCATTCGACTTCACTATCCAGGATGTCTGGCTCTAGGTGAGTGATCACACCATCATGATTATCTGGGTCATGAAGATCTTTTTTTGTACAGTTCTTCTGTGTATTCTTGCCATCTCTTCTTAATATCTTCTGCTTCTCTTAGATCTCTACCATTTCTGTCCTTTATTGAGCCTATCTTTGCATGAAATGTTCCCTGGTATCTCTAATTTTCTTAAAGAGATCTCTAGTCTTTCCCATTATATTGTTTTCCCTTATTTCTTTGCATTGATCCCTGAGGAAGGCTTTCTTATCTCTCCTTGCTATTTGGAACTCTGCATTCAAATGGGTATATCTTTTCTTTTCTTCTTTGCTTTTTGTGTCCCTTCTTTTCACAGCTATTTGAACGGCTTCCTCAGACAGACATTTTGCTTTTTTGCATTTCTTTTCCGTGGGGATGGTCTTGATCCCTCTCTCCTATACAATGTCACAAACCTCTGTCCATCAGAGTTCTGGCACTCTGTTCATCAGGCACTCTGTCTGTCAGATCTAGTCCTTTAAATCTATTTCTCACTTCCACTGTATAGTCATAAGGGATTTGATTTAGGTCATACCTGAATAGTCTAGTGGCTTTCTCTAATTTCTTCAATTTAAGTCTGAATTTGGCAATAAGAACTTCATGATCTGAGCCCCAGTCAGCCTCCAGTCTTGTTTTTGCTGACTGTATAGAGCTTCTCCATCTTTGCAAATAATATAATCAATCATCACCATCTGGTGATGTCCATGTGTGAGATGAGTTCAATTGTGCAGTAGTTTGGACATTCTTTGGCATTGCCTTTCTTTGGGATTGAAATGAAAACTGACCTTTTCCAGTCTTGTGGCCATGGCTGAGTTTTCTAAATTTGCTGGTATATTGAATGCAGCACTATCACGACCTCATCTTTTAAGATTTTAAATAGTTCAGCTGGAATTCTTTTACCTCCACTGGCTTTTTTCATAGTGATGCTTTCTAATTTCTACTTCACTTCACACTCCAAGATGTCTGGTTCTAAGTAAGTGATCACACTATGGTGGTTATCTAGGTCATTAAGGTCTTTTTAAAATATTTCTTCTGTATATTCTTGCCACCTCTTCTTAATATATTTTCTTCTAAAGACCGTATACTAGGTGGCACTAAAAGGAAAGAATCCAGTGCCAATGCAGGAGACATAAGAGATGTGGGCTCAATCCCTTGTCAGGAAGATCTCCTTTAAGAGGGCATGGCAATCCACTCCAGTATTCTTGCTTGGAGGATCCTACAAACAGAGGCTTCTGGCAGGCTATAGTCCATAGGGTTACAATGAATTGGACATGACTGAAGCAACTTTGCACAGCACAGAACAGTACATGAAAAACCCATAGCAGACATCATCTTCTATGGTGAAAAGCTGAAAGCATTTCCTCTAAAATCAATAACAAAACAAAAGTGACCACTCTTGTCACTAGCATTCAACATAGTTTTGGAAGTCCTAGCCATAGCAATAAGAAAAGGAAAAAAAAAAAGTAATCAAGATTGGAAAAGAAGTAAAAAACTCTCTGTAGATGACATTATAGTATACATAGAAAACCCTAAAAATGCCACCAAAAATTTTCTAGTGCTTATCAATGAATATAACAAAGTTGCAGGGTATAAAATTAACATATAGAAGTTTCTTGCATTCCTGTATTTTAATATTGAAAACTAAGAATCAGAAATTAAGGAAAGAATCCCATTCACCATTGCAATAAAAAAAGAAATACTGAAGAATAAATCTACCAAAAGAGACAAAAGACTTGTTTGCAAAAACTATAAAACACTGATTAATGAAATCAAAGATAACACAAACAAATGGAAAAGTATACTATGTTCTAGGATTGGAAGGATCAATATTGTGAAAATGGCTATTCTACCCAAAACAATCTACAGATTCAATGCAATACTTATCCAACTATCAATGGTATTTTTCACAGAACTAGAATGAAAACTTTCACAACTTGTATGGAAACACAAAAGACTCTGAATATTCAAAGTATCTTGAGAAAGAAGAATGGAGCTGAAGGAATCGACCTTTCTGACTTCAGACTCTACAAAAAGCTACAGTCATCAAATAGTACTGGCACAAAAACAGAAATACAGACCAATGGAACAAGCTAGAAAGCTCAGAGTTAAACCCATACAATTTTGGGCACCTTATATTTGACAAAGGAAGAAAGAATATACAGTGGAGAAAAGATAATCTTTTCAGTAACTGGTGCTGAGAAAACTAGAATGAAAATTAGAACCATCCCTAATACCATACCCAAAAATAAACTCAAAATGGGTTAGAGACCTAAATGTAAGACCAGAAACTATAAAACTCTTGGAAGAAAACTTAGGCAGAACTCTCTTTGACATAAATCACAGCAAGGCCCTCTATGACACATATCCTAGAGTAATGGAAATAAAAACAAAAGGAAACAAATGGGACCTAGTTTAACCTAAAAGCTTTTGCACAACAAAGGAAACCATAAACAAGGTAAAAAGACAACCCTTAAAATGGAAGAAAATAATAACAAATGAAACAACTGAAAAAGGATTAATCTTCAAAACATATAAGCAACTAATTCAACTCAATACCAGAAAAACAAACAACCCAATCAAAAGTGGACAAAAGACATAAACAGACATTTCTCCAAACAAGACAAACAGATGGCTAATAAACATTTGAAAAAGTACTGAGCATCAGCGTCATTCATTATTCAGTTCATTTCAGTTCAGTCACTCAGTCGTGTCCAACTCTTTGCGACCCCTCTTTGAATTGCAGCAAGCCAGGCCTCCCTGTCCAACACCAACTCCCAGAGTTCACCCAAACTCATGTGCATCAAGTCAGTAATGCCATCCAGCCATCTCATCCTCTGTCATCCCCTTCTCCTCCTGCCCTCAATCTCCCCCAGCCTCAAGGTCTTTTCCAATGAGTCAACTCCTTGCATGAGTTGGCCAAAGTACTGGAGTTTCAGCTTTAGCATCATTCCTTCCAAAGAAATCCCAGGGCTGATCTCCTTCAGAATGGACTGGTTGGATCTCCTTGCAGTCCAAGGGACTCTCAAGAGTCTTCTCCAACACCACAGTTCAAAAGCATCAATTCTTCAGTGCTCAGCGTTCTTCACAGTCCAACTCTCACATCCATACATGACCACAGGAAAAAGCATAGCCTTGACTAGACGGACCTTCGTTGGCAAAGTAATGTCTCTCCTTTTCAATATGCTATCTAGGCTGCTCATATCTTTCCTTCCAAGGAGTAAGTGGCTTTTAATTTCATGGCTGCCATCACCATCTGCAGTGACTTTGGAGCCCCCCAAAATAAAGTTTTACACTGTTTCCACTGTTTCCCCATCTATTTCCCATGAAGTAATGGGACCAATGCCATGATCTTTGTTTTCTGAATGTTGAGCTTTAAGCCAACTTTTTCACTCTTCTTTTACTTTCATCAAGAGACTCTTTAGTTCCTCTTCACTTTCTGCCATAAGGGTGGTGTCATCTGCATATCCTCATTATTAGAGAAATGGAAATCAAAACTACAATGAAGTATCACCTCATACCTGTCAGAATTGCCACCATCAAAATCTCTACAAACAATTGAAAGGTTGTTGCTGAACCATGAAACACTCTGGGATTCTTGGCCTCTGGAGGAGAATTAAATCCAGGGCCAGAGATGAAGCTTGATCACTTAGAGCTTTTGTGTAAAAAAGTTTTATTAAAGTATCAAAGAGATAGAGAAAGCTTCTGACAAAGACACCAAAAGGGGAACAGAGAGTGCCACCTCACTAGTGTTATCAAGGGAGTTAATATACTTTTTAATTAGTTATTACAATGAATCAAAAGAATGCCTGGAGATTGTAAAGATCTTACTAGACTCACTCCCACAATTTACATTTTAGGATAACAATACTAGCCAGGTTTTCAGAAAGGAGAATCTCTTTGTAGGGCAGCAGTGGAGACCCACCTAGAAAGCATATTAAAAAGCAAAGACATTATTTTGTCAACAAAGGTCCGTCTAGTCAAGACTATGGTTTTTCCAATAGCCATGTGTGGATGTGAGAGTTGGACTATAAAGAAATCTGAGCACAGGAGAGAACTAGGTGTTGGAGAAGACTCTTGAGAGTCCCTTGGACTGCAAGGAGATCAAACCAGTCCATCCTAAAAGAGATCAGTCCTGGGTGTTCATTGGAAGGACTGATGTTGAACTGAAACTCCAATATTTTGGCCACCTGATGTGAAGAGCTGACTCATTTGAAAAAACCCTTATGTTGGGAAAGATTGAGAGCAGGAGGAGAAGGGGAAGACAGAAGATGAGATGGTGAGATGGCATTACCGGGCCAATGGACATGGGTTCAGGTAAACTCTGGGAGTTGGTGATGGACAGGGAGGCCTGGTGTGCTGAAGTTCATGGGGTTGCAAAGAGTCGGACACGACTGAGCGACTGAACTGAAATGAACTGAATGGAGACATAGACATAGAGAATAGACTTGTGGATACAGTAGGGGAAGGAGAGGATGGGATGAATTGAGACAGTAGCATTGAAACATACATTCAGTTCAGTTCAGTCACTCAGTTGTGTCCGACTCTCTGTGACCCCATGGACTGCAGCATGCCAGGCCTCCCTGTCTATCACCAACTCCCAGAGTTCATTGAAACTCAAGTCCATTGAGTCAGTGATACCATCCAATCATCTCATTCTCTGTCATCCCCTTCTCTTCCTGCCTTCAATCTTTCCCAGCATCAGGGTCTTTCAAATGGGTCAGCTCTTCACATCAGGTGGCCAAAGTATTGAAGTTTCAGCTTCAGCATCAGTCCTTCCAATGAATACCCAGGACTGATTTCCTTTAGGATGGACTGGTTTGATCTCCTTGCAATCCAAGGGACTCTCAAGAATCTTCTCCAACACCAAAGTTCAAAAGTATCAATTCTTTGGTGCTCAGCTTTCTTTATAGTCCAACTCTCACATCCATACATGACTACTGGAAAAACCATAGCTTTGACTATGTATTTAAAATAGATAGCTAGTAGTAATTTGCTGTATGATGCAGGGAGCTCAAACCCAAAGCTCTGTGACAACCTATAGGGGTGGGACAGGTGGGATGTGGGAGGGAGGTTCAAGAAGTGGAGGAGATATGTATATCTGTGGCTGATGTATGACAAAATGCAACACAATGTTGTAAATAAATTAGTTATTTAAATGATATGTTCCAAGAAAAGATTATGGGATGGAAAACTTGAATTTCAATATTTAAAGATCATTAAATTCCCTTAATGATGGATAAAAAGAAACTCTCTACACATGTATAATTATTAACTCTTAATAGAAATTCTAATGAAACAAATGCAAATGAAAAGCTTAGAAGTCTTCAGAGGGAAAAACATTTCACATACAAAATATTCCCAATATGTGTAGTATTGAAATTCTCAGTAGAAATTCTAAATGCTAGAAGAAGACAGAGTGATCTCCTAATTATCCTGAGGAAGAGTGATTTCAACTCAAAAGCTCAACTTTATCAAGTGGGAAGTTAAAATGATCCTCAGACATGTAGTGAAGATCTGAATAATTCCCATGAACCTTGTGAATATTAAAGGTTATGATCCATAAAATTAGGAAGTAAACTGAGAAATAGAAAGTCTTGGGTTTCGGACAACAATAGATCAGGGAAGAGGGAGGATGGATGAAGGAGAGGAGACATTCAAGATGAGATTTGTGCAGCCAAGCATGCAACTAGTGTGAATGGAAGTGGAGGACAGAGACTGAAGCTGAGATGGCCTAACAAGGAAAACATGGTAGAATTATGAAGTATTTGCAATTTCTGTAGGATATTTATATGCCACAGGAGCAAATTAAGCAACCAAATAATACATTAATATTAGAAATAAGACCTGATTAATCCTAGGGGTGGGGTGGAGAAAGAAAGCTGTGTCTCTAATAAAGAAATGTAACCACAGTTTTACTGATGAGTAGGTTCTCAATATTATGGAACAACAGACTGATTCCAAATAGGAAAAGGAGTACATCAAGGCTGTATATTGTCACCCTGCTTATTTAACTTCTATGCAGAGTACATCATAAGAAATCCTGCCCTAGAAGAAGCACAAGCTGGAATCAAGATTGCCAGGAGAAACAACAATAACCTCAGGTATGCAGATGACACCACCCTTATGGCAGAGAGTGAAGAGGAACTAAAAAGCCTCTTGACGAAAGTGAAAGAGGAGAGTGAAAAAGTTGGCTTAAAGCTCAACACTCAGAAAATGAAGATCATGGCATCTGGTCCCATCATGTCATGGGAAATAGATGGGGAAACAGTGGAAACAGTGTCAGACTTTATTTTTGGGGTGCTCCAAAATCACTGCAGATGGTGACTGCAGCCATGAAATTAAAACACACTTACTCCTTGGAAGAAAAGTTATGATCAACCTAGATAGCATATTCAAAAGCAGAGACATTACTTTGCCGACTAAGGCCCGTCTAGTCAAGACTATGGTTTTTCCAGTGGTCATGTATGGATGTGAGAGTTGGACTGTGAAGAAAGCTGAGTGCCGAAGAATTGATGCTTTTGAACTGTGGTGTTGGAGAAGACTCTTGAGAGTCCCTTGGACTGCAAGGAGATCCAACCAGTCCATTCTGAAGGAGATCAGCCCTGGGATTTCTTTGGAAGGAATGATGCTAAAGCTGAAGCTCCAATACTTTGGCCACCTGATGTGAAGAGTTGACTCAATAGAAAAGACCCTGATGCTGGGAAAGATTGAAGGCAGGAGGAGAAGGGGATGACAGAGGATGAGATGTTAGATGGCATCACCAACTCAGTGGACATGATTTGAGTGAACTCCAGAAAATGGTGAAGGATAGGGAAGCCTCGTGTGCTCTCGTCCATGAGCTTGCAAAGAGTTGGACACGACTTTGTGACTGAACAACAACAACAACTGGGTCACTTTGCTGTACAACAGAAATTAGCATGATATTATAAATCAACTATACTTCAATTTTTCTAATATGGAAAAATCTAGGAAAAATATCAGATTGTATTTGTTTAAAAACAAATGAAAAAACAGACTGAAAAAACGGCAGAAGACTTTTTTGCAAAGAAGACATTTTTACAAAGAAGCATACAAATGGCATCAGGCAAATGAAAAGATGCTCAATGTTACTAATCATCAGGGAAATGCAAATAAAAATCACAATGAGATCTCACCTCACACCTCTCTAATTGGCTATTATCAAAAAGAACATAAATGACAAACGTTGGTAAGGGTGTAAAGAGAAGGGAATACTTGTACACTGTTGGTGGGACTATAAATTGGTGCAACAATGTGGAAAACAGTATGGAGGTTTCTCAAAAAATTAAAATAAGGCTATAATATGATTCTGCAATTCTCCTCCTGGATATATGTCTGAAAATTTTTTTCATAATCTAATTCCGATGGATACATGGCCTGCAATGTTCACAGCAGCATCAATTACAATTACTAGGATATGGAAATAACCTAAGTATCCATCAACAAATGAATAGAGAACATGGTTTAACAGCACATATGCTAAAATTGGAAAGATACAGTAGCATGGCCCCTCTGCAAAGATGACATACAAATTCATGAAGTGTTCCCTAGTTTTAAGGAAACAAAAATCTTAAATGACACTTTAGACCAGATAGACTTAATTGATATTTGTAGGGCATTCAGTCCAAAAGCAGCAGAATACTCTTCTGAAGTGCACATGGAACATTCTGTAAGATAGATCACACCTTGGGCCACAAATCAAGCCTCAGTAAATTTAAGAAAATTGAAATATTATCAAGCATCTTTTCTGACCACAACAAAAGATCAGAAATCAATTACAGTGAGAAAAAACTATTAAAAATACACAAAGACTAAAAATTATGTTACTAAACAGCCAATGGATCACTGAAAAAAAAATAAAAGAAGTAAAAAATATCAAGAGGCAAAAAACAATAAAAATGCAATGATCTAAAACCTATGGGACTCAGGAAAAGTACTTCTATGAGGAAAGTTTATAACAATAAAATCTCACCTCAAGAAACAAGAAAAAAAATCTCTAATACTAAAAAAATACTCAAAAATACTAAAATAAAATCACATACCTAAAACTAGAGAAAGAAGAACAAACAAAATCCAAAATTAGTGGAAGAAAAGAAGTTATAAGAAACAGAATAGAAATAAATGAAATGGAGATGAAGAAAAAACAACAAAAATAAATAAAACTGAAAGCTGATCTTTTGAGAAGATAAACAACATTGATAAACTTTTAGGCAGAAAAGTTTTTAACCTTTATCAAGAAAAAAGGGCACTCAAATGAACAGAATTAGAAATGAAAAAAGGAGAAATTACAACTGACACTTCAGAAATACAAAGGATCTTAAGCGACTACTACAAGCAAGTATACACCAATAAGATGGACAACACAGAAGAAAAGAATAAATTGTTAGAAAAGTACAACAGTCTAAGACTAAATGAGAAAGAAATAGAAAACATGAACAGACCAATCACAAGTACTGCAACTGAAATTGTGATTAAAAATCTTCCAAGAAACAAAAGTCCAGGACAAGATGGCTTTACAGGTAAATTCTATCAACCATTTAGAAGCAACATCTACCATTCTAAAACTCATCCAAAAAAAGTTGCAGAGAAAAGAACACTCCTAAGCTGATTCTGCAAGGCCACAATGACCATGATATCCAAGTCAGAAAAAGATATGACACAGAAAAGAAAATTATAGGCCAATATCAGTGATGAACATAGATTCAAAAACCCTCAATAAATTTCTAGCAAACCAAATCCAATAACACATTAAAAGTATCATAAGCCATGAGTTAAGTGGGATTTATCCCAAGAATGAAGGATTCAATATATGTGATATTGAATCAATGTGATACACTACATTAATAAACTGAAGAACAAAAACCATATGATAGTCTCAATAGATGCAGAAAAAATCTTTCAACAAAATCCAACACCCATTTATGATTTAAAAAAAAAAAAAACTTTCCAGAAACTGAGAATAGGGGGCAGTTACATTAACATAATAAAAGCCATATACGACAAAACCCAGGGTTCTCTGGTGATAATGGTAAAGAACCATTTGTAATGCAGGAGACATGAGTTGTGGTTTATTCCTGGGTTATGAAGATTCCTTGGGGAAGAGAATGGCATCCCAATCAAGTATTCTTGCTTGGAGAGTCCCTTGGAGAGAGGAGCTTAGTGGGCTACAGTTCATAAGATCACAAAGAGTTGGACATGACCGAAGTGACAAAACCACACATGACAAAACCAAAGAAAATGTCATTCTCAATGGTGAGAAATTGAAAGCATTTCTGCTAAGATCAAAAACAATGCAAGAATATACATTCTTACCACTCTTATTCAACATAGGTTTGTAGGTCCTAGTCATGGCAATCAGAAAAGAAAGACAAAAAAAGTGGAATCCAAAATGGAAAAGTAGTAAAACTGTCACTGTTTGCATATGACATGATACCATGCATAGAAAATCCTAAAGATGCCACCAGAAAACTACTAGGGCTTACCAAGAAATTTGGTAAAGTTGAAGGATACAAAATTAATACACCGAAATCTCTTGCATTTGTACTTGTTGTTGTTCAGATGCTCAGTTGTGTCCAACTATTTGCAACCCCATGAACTGCAGCACACCAGGCTTCCCTGTCCTTCATTATCTCCTGGAGCTTGCTCAAACTCATGTCCGTTGAGTCAGTGATGCCATCTAACCATCTCATCCTCTGTCATCCCCTTCTCCTGCTTTCAATCTTTACCAGCATCACGGTCTTTTCTAATGAGTCAGCTCTTTGCATCAGGTGGTCAAATTATTGGAGTATCAGTCCTTCCAATAAATGTTCACAGTTGATTTCCTTTAGGATTGACTGGTTTGATCTCCTTGCAGTCCAAGGGACTCTTATTTGTAAATTCTTACAGAAAAAGATCAGAAAGGGAAATTAAGGAAAAATCTCATTTACCATCATAAAAAAAAAAAAAAACTAGGAATAAACATACTGATGGAGGCAAAACATACCTAAGGAGGATAACAACTAATAGCTCCAGAAAGAATGAAGCGACTGGGCCAAAGCCGAAAAGACTCACAGTTATGGATATGTCTAGTGATGAAGGCAAAATCTGATGCTATAAAAAAAACAGAATTGCAATAGGAACCTGGAATGTTAGGTCCATGAATCAAGGTAAATTGGACGTGGTCAAGAAGGAGAAGGAAAGAGTAAACATCAACATGTTAGCAATCAGTGAACTAAAATAGACTGGAATGGGTGAATTTAATTCAGATGAGTATTATATCTATTACTGCAGGCAAGAATCCCATAGAAGATATGGAGTAGCCCTCAGAGTCAACAAAAGTCTGAAAATATAGTGTTTTGGTGCAACCTCAAAAACAACAGAATAATCTTGCTTTCTTTCCAAGCAAACAATTCAATGCCACAGTAATCTAGGTCTAGCCCCAACCACTGATGCCAAAGAAGCTGAAGCTGATGAGTTCTATGAAGACCTATAACACCTTCTACAACTGACAGTAATAAAAAGTATCCTTTCCATCATAGAGGATTGTAATGCAAATGCAGAAAGCCAAGGGATACTAGAATAACATGTAAGTTTAACCTTGGAATACAAAATGAAGGAGGGCAAAGGTTAATAATTTTGTCAAGAGAACATGCTGGTCTTAGCAAACACCTTTTTCCAACAACCCAAAAGATGACAGTACATATTGACATCACCAAATGATCAATAATGGAATCATTTCAATTACATTCTTTGCAGTCAAAAATGGAGAAGCTCTACACAGTCAGCAAAAACAACAAATCCCTTATGATCATACAGTAGAGGTGATGAATTGATTCAAGGGATTAGATCTGGTAGACATCATGCCAGAAGGACTATGGACTGAGATTCATAACATTGTACAAGAGGCAGTGACTAAAACTATCCTAAAGAAAAGTAAATACAAGTAGGTGAAGTGATTGAAAAGGCTTTACAAATAGATGAAGAAAGAAGAGAAGCAAAAGGCAAGGGAGAAAGGGAAAAATATATCCAACTGAATGCAGAGTTCCAGAGAGTAGCAAGGAGAGATAAGAAGGCCTCCTTAAATGAACAATGCATAAAATAGAGGAAAACAATAGAATGGGAAAGACTAGAGATCTCATCAGGAAAATTGGAGATATCGAGGAAATATTTCATGCAAGGATTGGCATGTTGGCAATTTAAACTCTGGTTCCTCTGCCTTTTCTAAACCCAGTTTAGACATCTGGAAGTTCTTGGTTCATGTAATGCTGAAGCCTAGCATGCAGGATTTTGAGCATAACTTTACTAGCATGGGAGATAAATGCAATTGTCTGGTGGCTTGAACATTCTTTACTACTGCCCTTCTTGGGAACTGGGATGAATATTGACTTTTTCCAGTCTTGTGGCACCTTGGGTTTTTCAGATTAACTGACATATTGAGTGCAGTACATTGATAGCATCATCTTTTAGGATTTGAAATAACTCAGCTGGAATTCCATCACCTCCACCAGCTTAATTGGGAGCAGTGCTTCCTAAGGCCCACTTGGCTTCACACTCTGGAATGTTTGGATCTGGGTGAGTGACCATACCATAATGGTTATCTAGATCATTAAGATATTTTCTGTATAGTTCTGTGTATTCTTTCCATCTCTTCTTGATCTCTTCTGCTTCTATTAAGTCTTTACCATTTCTATCCTTTATTGTGCCCATCTTTGGATGAAGTGTTCCTTTGATATTTCCAATTTTCTTGAGGAGATCTCTAGTCTCTTCCCTTTGGCTATTTTCCTCCATTTCTTTACATTGTTCACTGAAGAAGGCCTTTTCTTGAAGAAGTGAGTCTCTGGAACTCTGCATTTAGTTGGGTTACCTTTCCCTTTCTCCCTTGCTCTTAATTTCTTTTCTTTCTTCAGCTGTTTTTCAAGCCTCCTCAGATATATACCTTTCCTTCTTGCCTTTTTTTTTCCTTTGGAATGGTTTTGTTTCTGCCTCCTGTACAATATTAGAGATCTCTGTTCATAGTTCTTCAGGCACTCTGATGACTAGATCTAATCCCTTGAATCTATTAATCACCTCCACTGTATATTCATAGGGGATTTGATTTAAGTTGTACCTAAATGACCTAGTGGTTTTCCCTGCTTCTTTTAGTTACACTTGAATTTTGCTATGAGAAGCTGATGATCTGAACCACAGTTACCTCCAGGTTTGTTTTTGCTGACTGTATACAGCTTCTCCATCTTTGGCTGCAAAGAATGTAATCAATCTGTTTTCAGTATTGACCATCTGGTGATGTCCATGTGTAGAGTCTTCTCTTGTGTTGTTGAAAGAGGGTGTTTGCTATGACCAGTGCATCTCTTGGCAAAACTCTGTTAGCCTTGGCCCTGTTTCATTTTGTACGTGAAGGCCAAACTTGCCTATTACTCAAGGTATCTCTTGACTTACTACTTTTGCATCCCATTCTCTTATGATAAATAAAACATCTCTTTTTGCTATTATTTCTAGGAGTTCTTTCAGGTCTTCATAGAGCTGATCAGCTTCAGCATTGGTGGTTGGAGCATAGACTTGAATTACTGTAATATTGAATGGTTTGCCTTGGAAATGAAGTGAGATCATTCTGTCATTTTTGAGGTTGCAACCAAGTACAGCAACTCTGACTCTTTTGTTGATTATTAGGGCTACTTCATTTCTCCTATGGGATTCTTGCCCACAGTAGTACATATAATGGTCATTTGAATTAAATTCACCCATTCTCATCCATTTTAGTTCACTGATTTTTAAGATGTCGATGTTTACTCTTGCCATCTCCTGCATGACCATGTCCAATTTACCTTGATTCATGGACCTAACATCTCAGGTTCCTATGCAATACTGTTCTTTACAGCTTTGGATTTTACTTTCATCACCAGATCCATCCACAACTGGGCATCATTTCCTCTTTGGCCCAGCTACTTCATTCTTTCTGGGTCTATTAGTAGTTGTTCTCTGCTCTTCCCCAGTAACATATTGGACACCTTCCAACTGGGGGGACTCATCTTTTAGCCATAACTTATTTGTCTTTTCATACAGTTCATGGAATTCCCGCAGTGAGTATACTGGAGTGTTTTGCCATTTCCTCCTCCAGTGGATCATATTTTGTCAGAACCCTCCACTATGAACCATCTGTCTTGGGTGGCCCTGCACAGCATTTCTCATAGTTTCATTGAGTTATGCAAACTCTTTCACCACAACAAGGCAGTGATCCATGAAGTGGAATGAAAAAAAAAAAAAAAGAGAGAGAGACAGGGCCAAATACATTAAATCAGAAATGCAAAAAAGGAGGAGTTACAACTGACACCACAGAAATGCAAAGAATCATGAAACTATTATTAATATGATCCAATAAAATGGACAACCTACTAGAAATGGACAGCTTCTAAGAAAGGTAGAATATCCCAACACTGAACCAGCAAGAATTAGACAATATGAAGAGATTAACTACCCATGCTGAAATTGAATCAGTAACTTAAAAACTCCCAAGAAGCAAACGTCCAGGACCAGATGACTTCAGCCATGAATTCTACCAAACATTTAGAAAAGAGTTAACACCTATTGTTCTGAAACTATCCAAAAAGTTGCAGAGGAAGGAACACTTCCAAATTAATTCAATGAAGTCACCATCACTTTGATACAAAACCACACAAAAATGTAACAAAAAAAAAAAGAAAATTACAGACTAATATCACTGATGAACCCAGATGAAAAATTTCTCAACAAAATACTAGCAAGTTGAAAGCAACAATACATTGCAAAGATCATACACTATGATCACATGGTATTTGTCCCAAGGATAGAAGGATAATTCAATGTCACCAAATCAGATTGATGTCTATTTTAAAAAACTGAGGAATAAAAACCTATGGTCTATATACACTATTATGTATAAAATAGATAATTAGTGGGAAGTGGCATATAACACAGGAAGCCCAGCCTGGCACTATGTGGTGACCTAGAGGAGTGGGATGGGGAAGAGGACAAAGGCTCAAGAGGGAAAGGATTATATATATTATATATATAATATTGTATTATATAGCAAATATACTCCAATTTAAAAAGCCTAAAGTCATATCAATCAATGCAGGAAAATCTTTTGATAAAAATCAAATTTTACTTATAATAAAAACTCTTCAGAAAGTTGTCATAGAGGAAGCATATCTCAGCAAAATAAATCTAAATATGACAAACCAACAGCTAACATCATACTCAGTGGTAAAAAAACAGAAGGCATTCTCTCTAAGATCAAGAGGAAGGCAAGGATGCCCACTCTCACCACTTTTTTATTCAACATAGTTTTGTAATCCTAGCATAGCAATTAGATATGAAAAAGAAACAGAAAGAATCTGAACTGGAAAAGAAGAAATAAAACTGCCACTATTTGAAGATGACATAATGCTATACACAGAAAATCCTAAAGAGACTACCACAAAGCTACTAGGGCTCATTGGGAAAGTTGTTGATGTTATTCAATTGCTAAGTCATGTCCAACTCTTTGAGACACCATGAACTGCAGCACTCCAGGCTTCCCTGTCCTTCACTATTTCCCTGAGTTTACTCAAGCTCATGTCCATTGAGTCAGTGATGCCATCCAACTATCTCATCCTCTGTTGCCTCATTCTCCTCTTGCCCTCAATCTTTCTCAGCATCAGGGTCTTTTACAATGAGTCAGCTCTTCACATCAGGTGGCCAAAATATTGGAGCTTCAATTTCAGAACCAGTCCTTCCAATGAATATTCAGGGTTGGTTTCCCTTAGGATTGACTGGTTTGATCTCTTTGCAGTTCAAGTGACTCTGAAGAATCTTCTCCAGCACCACAGTTTGAAAGGATCAATTCTTTGGTGTTCAGCCTTCTTTATGGTCCAACTCACACCATACGTGACTACTGGATACAAAATTAATATAGAGAAATCACTTGCACTCCTGTGTATTAATAACAAAATATCAGAGAGATAAATTAAGGAAACAATCTCATTTAGTAGGGCATCAAACAGAAAAAACTACTTAGGAATAAATATACATGAGGAAGCAAAAAACCTGTACTTCGAACACTACAAGACACTGATGAAAGAAATCAAGTATGACACAATCAAATGAAAAGAGATACATGTTCTTGGATTGGAAGCATCAATACTGTTAAAATGATTATGCTACCCAAGCAATCTACAGATTCAAAGTAATCTCTGCTATAATATCAATGGTATTTTTTTTTCAGAGAACTAGAGCAAAATATTTTTAAAATTTATATAGAAATACAAGTATCTCAATAGCAAAAACAATCAGGAATCAGGTTCCCTAACTTCAGACTATATTACAAAGTTACAGCCATCAAAACATTATGGTACTGCCACAAAAACAGACATATAGATCAGCACAACTGGATAGAAAGCCCAGAAATAAAGTCATGCACTTATGGTCAATTAATCTACTACAATGGAAGCAAGACTATACAATAGACAAAAGACAGTCTCTTCAATAGATGATGCTGAGAAAACTGGACAGCTACATGTAAAATAATCAAATTAAACATTCTCTAAAGTTATATCCAAAAATAAATTCAAAATGGATTAAAGATACAAATGTAAGACTGGATAAAATTCCTGGACCAAAACTTAGGCAGAACCCTCTGACATAAATTGCAACAATATATATATATTTTTATCTCCTAAAGTAATGGAAATAAAAACAAAAATTAACAAGTGGGACCTAATTAGACGAGATCGGGCGCGTTCAGGGTGGTATGGCCGTAGACAGTGGGACCTAATTAAATGAAAATGTTTTGCACATCTAAGGAAACCACAAACAAAATAAAAAGACAAATTATGGACTGGAAGAAAACATATGCAAATGATACTACTGACAAGAGATTAATTTCCAAAATATACAAATAGTTCATACAGCTTAAAATAAAAGAAAAATATAAGCCAGTCAAAAAATATGCAGAAGAGCAAACTAGATATATCTCTGAAGAAGACATGCATATGAGAAACAGGCCCATGAAAAGATACTAAATATTGTTAATTATTATAGAAATGAAAATCAAAACTACATTAAGGCATCAACTCACATCATTCAGAATGGCCATTCTTAAAAAGTCTATCTGTAATAAATTTTGGAGAAAATGTGGAGAAAGGGAACCATCCTACACTGCTGGTAGGTCTTCATAGTGACCTACATAGTGTGGCCACTATGGAGAAAAATATGGAGATTTATTTAAAAATCTAAAAATAAGAGATACGATATAATCCAGCAATCCCACTTCTAGAAATATATCTGGAGAAAACCATATTCACAAAAATACACACACCCCCAATGTTCCAAGAAGCACTATTTAAAATATAGAAAACATGTTGTTGTTTAGCCATGTCCAACTCTTTGCAAACCCATGGACTGCAGCACACCAGGCTTCCCTGTCCTTAACTGCCTCACAGAGATGGCTCAAAATCATGTCCATTGATTCTGTTATGCTATCTAATGATCTCATCCTCTGCCACTCCCTTCTCCTGTTGCCTTCAATCTTTTCCAGCATTAGGGTCTTTTCAATGAGAATGCTCTTTGCAACAGGTGGCTAAAGTATTGGAGCTTCAGTTTTAGCAACAGTCCTTCCAATAAACATTCAAGGTTGATTTCTTTTAGAATTGGCTGGTTTGATATCCTTGAAGTCCAAGGGATTCTCAAGAGTCTTCTCCAGCACCATAATTCAAAAGTGTCAATTCTTCGGTGCTCAGACTTCTTGATGGTCCAAATTTCACATCTGTACATGACTAATGGAAAAACCATAACTTTGACTATACAGACTTTTGCCAGCAAAGTGATGTCTCTGCTTTTAAGTATTCTAAGATTGTCATGGTTTTCCTACAAAGAAGCAAGCATCTCTTAATTTCATGGCCGCAGCCACAGTCTGCAGTGATTTTGAAGCCCAAGAAAATAAAATCTGTCCTTTTTCCAATTTTTCTCTTCTATTTGCCATGAAGTGATGGGAATGGATGATCTTGGGTTTTTGAATGTTGAGTTTTAAACCACCTTTTCCACTCTCTTCTTTCATTCTCATCAAGAGACTCTTTAGTTCCTCTTCACTTTCTTCCATAAGAGTGGTATCATCTGCATATATGAGGTTGTTAATATTATGCACAGCAATCTTGATTACAGCATGTGATTTCTTCAGGTCAGCATTTCCTATTATGTACTCTACATATAATTTAAACAAGCAGAGTGACAATATACAGCCTTGACTTACTCCTTTCCCAATTGTGAAACAGTCAGGTGTTCCAGGTGCAGTTCTAACTGCTGCTTCTTAATCCACAAACAGAAAAGGGCATCTTTATTGTGTTAGTTCTAAACGGTCTTGTATGTCTTCATAGAACTGACCAATTTCAGCTTCTTCAGCATTAATGATTGGAGTATAAACCTATTCAAGGATCACAGCCTTGTCATGGCAGAGGAGCTTTCATAACTCAGTGAAACTATGAGCCATGCCTTGAAGGGCCGCCCAAGATGGATGGGTCATAATGAAGATTTCTGGCAAAACATGATCCACTGGAGAAAGAAATGGCAAACCACTCCAGTATTCTTGCCATAAGAAACCCATGAACAACTTGAAAAGACAGAAAGTTATGACACTAGAAGATGAGTATGCCAGGTTGAAAGGTGTCTTGAATGCTACTGGGGAAGAATGGAGGGCAATTACTAATAGTTCCAGAAAGAATGAAGCAGATGGGCCAAGCGACACTCAGAAAGGACACTCAGTTGTGGATGGATCTGGTGGTGAAAATAAAGTCTGATGCTGTAAAGAACAATATTGCATAGGAACCTGGAATGTTATGTCCATGAATCAAAGTAAATTAGACATGGTCAAGCAGTAGATGACAAGATCAAATATTGACATCTAAGGAATCAGTGGACTGAAATGGATGGCAATGGGCGAATTTAATTCAGATGACCATTATATCTATTACTGTGGGCAATAATCCCTTAGCAGAAATGGAATAGCCCTCATAGTCAACAAAAGAGTCCAAAATGCAGTACCTGGGTGCATTCTCAAAAATGACAGAATGATCTCTGTTCATTTCCTAGGCAAAACATTCAACATCACAACCTTTCAAGTCTATGCCCCAACCACTAATGACAAAGCCAAGAAACAGAAGCATCCTAAATGTACATTGACAGACAAATGGATAAAAATATGTGGTATACAATGTTATTTTTCACAGAACTAGAACAAAAATTTCATGATTTGTATTAAAACACAAAAGATGCTGAATAGCCAAAACAATCTTCAGAAAGAAGAATGGAGCTGGAGGAAACAAACTTCTTGATGTCAGACCATACTACAAGTTACAATCATCAAAACAGTATGGGGCTTCCAGTTCAAGAGAGCAGAGAAGAAAGACATGAGCTCATTTCCTCCTGTGAAAGCACCAATATTGCAACTAGCTATTGAACAACCATCAAGAGGAGGATGCTGAAACCCAGAAAAAAAGATACGATATGTCCAAGACAAAGAAGAAGCCACAGTGAGACAGTAGGATGGGTGCAATCATGATAAAATCAAATACCATACCAGCAATGTGTGTGACCCACAAACTGGAGAACAATAATACCAAAGAAGTTCTCCCACTGTTGTGAAGGTTCTGAACCCACATCAGGATTTCCAGCGTGGGAATCTGACAAGGGGACTGGGAATGTCCAGAGAATCTGGCCTTGAAGGAGAGTGACATTTGAATATAGGATTTACACAGGACTTAGGGAAACAGAGACTTCAGTCTTGAAGGGCACAAACAAAATCTTGCATTCACCAAGATGCAGAGGAAAGAAGCAGTGCCCCCACAAGAGACTGAACCAAACAACCTGCCAGTGTTGGAGGGCTTTCTGTGGAAGTATGGTTTGGCAGGGTCTCACCATAAGGATAGGGGCACTGGTAGCACCAAGGTCCCCCTTGCTGTAAATCCTCTTGGAGTCTGCCATGAACCCTACCATAGAGCCCATGGGTAGATTGCCTCAGTCCAAACAAATACCAGGGAAGGAGTGTAACTGCACCCATCAGTAGATAATTGGATAAAGGCTTTACTGAGAAAGGCCAGGCCTACCAGAGCAAGACCCTCTTTTTCCCATCACCAGTTCCTCCAATCAGAAAGCTTACACAAGCCTCTTATCATCCTCCATAATAAGTCAGACAGAAGAAGCAAGAAGAGCCAGTCAGGCAGAGGCTAAAACAAAGACCATATTACAGAAAATCAATCACAATGAAAAAGTAGAAAATTAGGTACCAAATGAAGGTACAAGATAAAACCCCAGAAAAACAACTAAATTAAGTGGAGATAGGCAACCTTCCATAAAAAATAAGTCATAATAATGATAGTGAAGATGACCCAGGATGTTGGGAAAAGAGTGGAGGGAAGATGAAAGAAATGTTTACCAAAGACCTAGAAAAACTAAGGAACAAACAGAGATGAATGATACACTAAAAGGTGAATAATACAATAGCAGAAAAACTGAGGCAGAAGAATGGATAAATGACTGGAGGAGAGAATGGTGGAAATCACAGCCACAGAACAGAATATAGGAAAAAGAATGAAAAGAAATGAAGACAATATGAGACATCTGGGACAACACTAAAGGCACAAACATTCTCATTATCAGGGTCCCAGAAGGAGAAGAGAGAGAGAAAGCATCTGAGAAAATATTTGAAAATATAGTAGCTGAAAACTTGCCAAACATGGGAAAGGAAATAGACAACCAAGTCAAGGAAGCACAGAGAATCCCAGGAAGGATAAATCCAAGGAGAAACACACTGAAACACATAGTAATCAAACTGACAAAAACTAATGACAAAGATAATATATTAAAAACAACAAGGGGAAAACATCAAATAACATATAAAGGAACTCCCATCAGGTTATCAGCTGATTTCTCAACAGAAACTCTACAAGCAGAAGGGAATGGCACAGTATATTTAAAGTGATGAAAGGGAAGTGATTTCAGCCAAGAACACTCTATACAGCAAGACACTCCTTCAGATTTGATGGAGAAATACAAAGTTTTCAGACAAGCAAAAGTTAAAAGAATTCAGCACCACCAAACCAGCTTTACAACAAATGCTAAAGGAACTTCTCTAGGCAAGAAACACAAAAGAAAGAAACGATCTACAGAAAATAAACACAAAACAATAAAGAAAGTGGTAATAGGAATATAATTATGGATCATCAAATGTAAATGTAAATAGATTAAATGCACCAACCAAAAGTCGTAGACTGCCTGGGCTGATGAAAAGATGTGCATGTATGCACTCCCACTTAACCAGATCACTCTGCTTGACCCCTCAGACTGTATGTAATCATTCTATATTGTAATGTTAGTCATGTTCCCATTATGGCTCACAATTGTAATTATCTTTTTTTTTTTTTTTGGCCTGGTTATTGATTGTCAAAACTGATAAACATCTTTTATTATTGTGATTATATAACTATTACTCAATTAATACCATTGTATCATAATTGGTCAACAGAAAAATAATGGAACTCTATATCACCACAAGTAGAATTTAACAGGAAAACATGCAAGCACTTTTGCAAATTCAGATGCATATCATAACTATCTTGAAATTTTTTGAGAATTACAAATGACCAGGAATATATGTTTCTAATGAGTAGTCATGTTTAAAAACAACTGGACTATATGATGACCTGGTACTTTTATCTAGGTTCATTTTTTCTATTTCATATTCAGTGCTCCCATTTGATTTAGTTTATGTTTTCCATTTTCTCCGTCTCTTCCTTTTTTTTTTTTTTGCTGTTTTTTCTCAAGCCTTTATCAAGCATAGTAAGAAAAGTTTTGGATACATATATAGCAATAATATGTATAATATATATATATATATTTAGAAAATTTACAAATTCTTCCTAAATAAAAAATTTATGGCATATTTTATTCCATTTGTTGGACTTAGTATGAATAGAATGCTAGATTTCTAATTAAAAAAATAGATATGGAGCAAAAAACAAAGGTTTACTCTATAGCACAGGGAATTATAGTCAATATCTTATAATAACATATAACCTAATTCTTCAAGCTACCCTTCAAGAGTATGTAAACCGGGAACTTTCAGGTATACAAATTGGATTTAGAAAAGGCGGGAAACCAAAGACCTAATTGCTAACATTCATTGGATCATAGAAAAAAATTAGAGAATTCCATAAAAACATCGTCTGCTTCACTGATTACACCAAAGACTTTGACTGTGTAGATTATAACAAAATGTGGGAAATTCTTAAAGAGATGGGAATAACAGATCACTTCACCTGTCTCCTGAGAAATCTGTATGCAGATCAAGAAGCAACAGTTAGAACTGGACATGGAGCAAGAGACTGGGTCCAAATTGGGAAAGGAGTACATCAAGGCTGTATATTGTCACCCTGCTTATTTAATTTATATGCAGAGCACATCATGTGAAATGCCAGGCTGGATGAAGCATAAGCTGGAATGAAGATTATGGGGAGATATATCAACAATATTAGATATACAGATGACATCACCCTTCTGGCAGAAAGTGAAGAGGAATTGAAGAGCCTCTTAATGAAAGTGAAAGAGGAGAGTGAAAAAGCTGGCTTAAAATTCAACATTCAAAAAATTAAGATCATGACACCCAGTCCCATCACTTCATGGCAAATAAATGGGAAAACAATGGAAACAGTGACAGACTTTATTTTCTTGGGCTCAAAACTCACTGTGGACAGTAATTGCAGCCAGGATATTAAAAGACACTTGCTCCTTGAAAGAAAAGCAATGACAAAACTCGACAGCACATTAAAAATCAGAGACCTTATTTTACTGACAAAGGTCCATGTGGTCATAGCTATGATTTTTCCAGTAGTATGGATGTGAGAGCTGGACAACAAAAAATGCTGACTGCCAAAGAATAGATGCCTTTGAACTGTGGTGTTGGAGAAGACTCTTGAGAGTTTCTTGGACTGCAATGATTTCAAACCAGTCAATCCTAAAGGAAATAAATCCTGAATATTCATTGGAAGGTCTGATGCTGAAGCTGTAGCTCCAATACTTTGGCTACCTGATGTGAATAGCTGACTCTGGAAAATACACTGATGCTGGGAAGGATTGAAGGCAGGAGGAGAAGGGGACGACAGAGGATGAGATGGTTGGATAGATCATAGACTCAATGGACATGAGTTTGAGCAAACTTCAGGAGATGGTGAAGGACAGGGAAACCTGGTGTGCCGCAGTCCATGGGGCTGCAAGGAGTTGGACACTCCTGAGTGACTGAACAACAACAACAACCTATAATGGAAAATAATTTCAAAATAGTATGTGTATATGTGTAACTGAATCACCTTGCTGTGGGCCTGAAACATTGTAAGTCAACCTTCAATAAGATTATATTTATATATATATATATATATATAGGAAAAGGATTATGGTACTGGCACAAAAACAGAAATACAGACCAATGGAACACGATAGAAACCTCAGAGATAAATAAATGCACCTATGCAAAGAACTGACTCTTTTGAAAAGACCCTGATGCTGGAAAAGATTGAAGGCAGAAGGAGAAGGGGACGACAGAGGATGAGATGGTTGGATGGCATCACCGACTCAATGGACATGAGTTTGGGTAAACTCCAGGAGTTGGTGATGGACAGAAAGGCCTGGCGTGCTGCAGTCCATGGGGTCACAAAGAGTCAGACACAACTGAGTGACTGAACTGAACTGAACTGAAATGACCTTTTTTCTAGATTCCATACATATGCACTAATATACGATATTTGTTTTTTTTTTCTTTCTGACTTACTTTGACCTGTATGATAGTCTCTAGGTTCACCCACATCTCTGCAAATGACAAAATTTCATTCTGTTCTATGACTGATTAATATTCCATTGTATGTCGGTACCATATTATCTTTATCCATTATTATGTTCATGGACATTTAGATTACTTCTATTTCCTGGCTATTGTAAATAGTGTTGTAATAAACATTTGAAGTGCATATATCTTTTGGAATTATGGTTTTCTCTGAGTATATTTGGAGTAGTGGGATTTCTTGGTCAAATATTAGTTCTATCTTTAGATTTTGAAGGAAACTCCATAAATTTCTCCATACTGGATGTATCAATTTATATTCTCATCAACAATGCAGGAAGTTCCCTTTTTTCACACCCTTTCCAGCATTGATTATTTGTAGATTTAAAAAATTAATTTATTTATTTTAATTGGAGGCTAGTTACTTTACAATATTATGGTGTTTTTGCCATACATTGATGTGAATCAGGCATAGGTGTACATGTGGGCCCCATTCTGAACCCCCATCCTACCTCCCTCCTCATCCCTCAGAGTCAACCCAGTGCACTGGCCCTGAGCACCCTGTCTCATGCATCGAGCCTGGACTAGCAATCTCTTTCACATATGGTAATATACATATTTCAATGCTATTCTTTCAAATCTTCCCACCCTTGCCTTCTCCCACAGAGTCCAAAAGTCTCTTCCTTACATCTGTGTCTCTTTTGCTGTCTAGCATATAGGGTCATCATTACCATCTTTATAAATTCCATATATATGCATTAATATACTGTATTTGTGTTTTTCTTTCTGACTTACTTCACTCTGTATAATAGGCTGCAGTTTCATCCACTTCATTAGAACAGATTCAAATGCATTATTTTTAATAGCTGAGTAATATTTCATCATGTATATGTACCACAGCCTTCTTATCCATTCATCTGCCGATGGACATCTAGGTTGCTTCTATGTGCTAGCTATTGTAAATGGTGCTGTGATGAACAATGGGGTACACATGTCTCTTTCAATTTTGGTTTCCTCTGTGTGTATGCCCAGCAGTGGAATCACTGGGTCATATAGCAGTTCTATTTCCAGTTTTTATAAGGAATCTCCACACTGTTCTCCATGATGGTTGTACTAGTTTGTATTCCTACCAACAGTGTAAGAGGGTTCCCTTCTCTCCTTACCCTCTCCAGCATTTGTTTGTAGACATGTTGATAACAGCCATGCTGACCAGCATGAGATGGTACCTCATTCTGGGTTTGATTTGCATTTCTCTAATAATGAGTGATGTTGAATATCTTTTCACGTGTTTGTTAGCCATCTGTATGTCTTCTTTGGAGAAATGTCTGTTTAGTTTTTTGGCCCACTTTTTAATTGGGTTGTTTGGTTTTCTGGAATCAAATTGTATGAACTGCTTGTATATTTTTTAGATTAATTCTTTGTCAGTTGCTTACTTTGCTAATATTTTCTCCCATTCTGAAGCTGTCTTTTCACCTTGCTTATAGTTTCCTTCGTTGTTCAAAAGCTTTTACGTTTAATTAGCTCCCATTTGTTTATTTTTGCTTTTATTTCCATTATTCTGGGAGGTGGATCATAGAGGATCCTGCTGTGATTTATAGCAGAGAGTGTTTTGCCTATGTTTTCCTCTAGGAGTTGTATAGGTTCTGGTCTTACATTTACATTTTTAGTCCATTTAGTGTTTATTTTTGTGTATGGTGTTAGAAAGTGTTCTAGTTTTATTCTTTTACAAGTGGTTGACCAGTTTTCCCAGCACCACTTGTTAAAGAGATTGTCTTTTCTCCATTGTGTATTCTTGGCTCCTTTGTCAAAGATAGGTGCATGGATTTATCTCTGGGCTTTCTATTTTGTTCCATTGATGTATATTTCTGACTTTGTGCCAGTATCATACTATCTTGATGACTGCAGCTCTGTAGTATAGTCTGAAGTCAGGCAGGTTTGATTCCTCCAGTTCCATTCTTCTTTCTCAAGATTACTTTAGCTATTCAAGGTTTTTTGTATTTCCATACATATTGTGAAATTATTTGCTCTAGTTCTCTGAAAAACAGGGTAGCTTGATAGGGACTGCATTGAATCTATAGATTGCTTTGCGTAGTATACTTATTTTCACTATATTGATTCTTTTGATGCCTGAACATCGTGCATTTCTCCATCTATTTGTGTCCTCTTTGATTTCTTTCATCAGTGCTTTATAGTTTTATATATGTCGGTCTTTTGTTTCTTTAGGTAGATTTATTCCTGAGTATTTTATTATTTTCATTGCAATGGTGAATGGAATTGTTTCCTGAATTTCTCTTTTGTTTTCTCATTGTTAGTGTATAGGAATGCAAGGGATTTCTGTGTGTTGATTTTATATCCTGCAACTTTACTATAATTCATTGTTAGCTCTAGGAATTTTCTGGTGGACTCTTTAGGGTTTTCTATGTAGAGGATCATGTCATATGCAAACAGTGAGAGTTTTACTTCTTTTTTTCCAATCTGGATTCCATTTATTTCTTTTTCTGCTCTGATTGCTGTTGCTAAAACTTCCAAAACTATGTTGAATAGTAGTGGTGAGTTTGGGCACCCTTGTCTTGTTCCTGACCTTAGGGGAAATACTTTCAATTTTTCACCATTGAAGATAATGTTTGCCATGGGTTTATCATATATGGCTTTTATTTTGTTGAAGTATATTCCTTTTATGCCTGCTTTCTGGAAGGCTTTAATCATAAATAGATGTTGAATTTTGTCAAAGGCTTTCTCTGTATCTCTAGAGATAAATATATGGTTTTTATCTTTCAATTTCTTTTTTTTTTTATTTTTACTTTATTTTACTTTACAATACTGTATTGGTTTTGCCATACATTGATATGAATCCACCACGGGTGTACATGTGTTCCCAAACATGAAGCCTCCTCCCACCTCCCTCCCCATAATATCTCTCTGGGTCATCCCCGTGCACCAGCCCCAAGCATCCTGTATCCTGCATCAGACATAGACTGGTGATTCGTTTCTTACATGATAGTATACATGTTTCAATGCCATTTTCCCAAGTCATCCCACCCTCTCCCTCTCCCTCTGATTCCAAAAGTCCCCTCTACATATCTGTGTCTCTTTTGCTGTCTTGCATACAGGGTCATCATTGCCATCTTTCTAAATTCCATATGTATGTGTTAATATACTTTCTTGGTGTTTTTCTTTCTGGCTTACTTCACTCTGTATAATCGGCTCCAGTTTCATCCGTCTCATTAGAATTGACTCAAATGTATTCTTTTTAATGTCTGAGTAATACTCCATTGTGTATATGTACCATGGCTTTCTTATCCATTCATCTGCTGATGGACATCTAGGTTGTTTCCATGTCCTGGCTATTATAAACAGTGCTGCGATGAACATTGGGGTACATGTGTCTCTTTCAATTCTGGTTTCCTCGGTGTGTATGCCCAGCAGTGGGATTGCTGGATCATAAGGCAGTTCTATTTGCAATTTTTTAAGGAATCTCCACAATGTTCTCCATAGTGGCTGTACTAGTTTGCATTCCCAACAACAGTGTAGGAGGGTTCCCTTTTCTCCATACCCTCTCCAGCATTTTTTGCTGGCAGACTTTTGGATCACACATTCTGACTGGTGTGAAGTGGTACCTCATTGTGGTCTTGATTTGCATTTCTCTAATAATGAGTGACGTTGAGCTTCTTTTCATGTGTTGTTGGCCATCCGTATGTCTTCTTTGGAGAAATGCCTATTTAGCTCTTTGGCCCATCTTTTGATTGGGTCGTTTATTTTTCTGGAATGGAGCTGCATAAGTTGCTTGTATATTTTTGAGATTAGTTGTTTGTCAGTTACTTCATATGCTATTATTTTCTCCCATTCAGAAAGCTGTCTTTTCACCTTGCTTAGAGTTTCCTTTGTTGTGCAGAAGCTTTTATTTTTAATTAGATCCCATTTGTTTATTTTTGCTTTTATTTCCAGAGTTCTGGGGGGTGGATCATAGAGGATCTTGCTGTGATTTATGTCAGAGAGTGTTCTGTCTATGTTCTCCTCTAGGAGTTTTATAGTTTCTGGTATTACATTTAGATCTTTAATCCATTTTGAGTTTATTTTTGTGTATGGTGTTAGAAAGTCATCTAGTTTCATTCTTTTACAAGTGGTTGACCAGTTTTCCCAGCATCACTTGTTAAAGAGATTGTCTTTACTCCATTGTATATTCTAGCCCCCTTTGTCGAAGATAAGGTGTCCATATGTGTGTGGATTTATCTCTGGGCTTTCTATTCTGTTCCATTGATCTATATTTCTGTCTTTGTGCCAGTACCATACTGTCTTGATGACTGTGGCTTTGTAGTAGAGCCTGAAGTCAGGCAAGTTGATTCCTCCAGTTCCATTCTTCCTTCTCAAGATTGCTTTGGCTATTCGAGGTTTTTTGTATTTCCATACAAATCTTGAAATTATTTGTTCTAGTTCTGTGAAAAATATCGCTGGTAGCTTGATAGGGATTGCATTGAATCTGTAGATTGCTTTGGGTAGTATACTCATTTTCACTATATTGATTCTTCTGATCCATGAACATGGTATATTTCTCCATCTATTACTGTCCTCTTTGATTTCCTTCATCAGTGTTTTATAGTTTTCTATATATAGGTATTTAGTTTCTTTAGCTAGATATATTCCTAAGTATTTTATTCTTTTCATTGCAATGGTGAATGGAATTGTTTCCTTAATTTCTTTTTCTACTTTCTCATTATTAGTGTATAGGAATGCAAGGGATTTCTGTGTGTTGATTTTATATCCTGCCACTATACTATATTCATTGATTAGCTCTAGTAATTTTCTGGTGGACTCTTTAGGGTTTTCTATGTAGCGGATCATGTCATCTGCAAACAGTGAGAGTTTTACTTCTTTTCCAATTTGGATTCCTTTTATTTCTTTTTCTGCTCTGATTGCTGTGGCCAAAACTTCCAGAACTATGTTGAATAGTAGCGGTGAGAGTGAACACCCTTGTCTTGTTCCTGACTTTAGGGGAAATGCTTTCAATTTTTCACCATTGAGGATACTGTTTGCTGTGGGTTTGTCATATATAGCTTTTATTATGTTGAGGTATGTTCTTTCTATTCCTGCTTTCTGGAGAGTTTTTATCATAAATGGATGTTGAATTTTGTCAAAGGCCTTCTCTGCATCTATTGAGATAATCATATGGCTTTTATTTTTCAATCTGTTAATGTGGTGAATTACATTGATTGATTTGCGGATATTGAAGAATCCTTGCATCCCTGGGATAAAGCCCACTTGGTCATGGTGTATGATCTTTTTAATGTGTTGTTGGATTCTGATTGCTAGAATTTTGTTGAGGATTTTTGCATCTATGTTCATCAGTGATATTGGCCTGTAGTTTTCTTTTTTTGTAGCATCTTTGTCAGGTTTTGGTATTAGGGTGATGGTGGCCTCATAGAATGAGTTTGGAAGTTTACCTTCCTCTGCAATTTTCTGGAAGAGTTTGAGTAGGATAGGTGCTAGCTCTTCTCTAAATTTTTGGTAGAATTCAACTGTGAAGCCATTTGGACCTGGGCTTTTGTTTGCTGGAAGATTTCTGATTACAGTTTCAATTTCCATGCTTGTGATAGGTCTGTTAAGATTTTCTATTTCATCCTGGTTCAGTTTTGGAAAGTTGTACTTTTCTAAGAATTTGTCCATTTCTTCCACATTGTCCATTTTATTGGCATATAATTGCTGATAGTAGTCTCTTATGATACTTTGTATTTCTGTGTTGTCTGTTGTGATCTCTCCATTTTCATTTCTAATGTTATTGATTTGATTTTTCTCTCTTTGTTTTTTGATGAGTCTGGCTAATGGTTTGTCAATTTTATTTATCCTTTCAAAGAACCAGCTTTTGGCTTTGTTGATTTTTGCTATGGCCTCTTTTGTTTCTTTTGCATTTATTTCTGCCCTAATTTTTAAGATTTCTTTCCTTCTACTAACTCTGCGGTTCTCCATTTCTTCCTTTTCTAGTTGCTTTAGGTGTAGAGTTAGGTTATTTATTTGACTTTTTTCTTGTTTCTTGCAGTATGCCTGTATTGCTATGAACTTTCCTCTTAGCTCTGCTTTTACAGTGTCCCACAGGTTTGGGGTTGTTGTGTTTTCATTTTCATTAGTTTCTATGCATATTTTGATTTCATTTTTGATTTCTTCTGTGATTTCTTGGTTATTCAGAAGCGTGTTGTTCAGCCTCTATATGTTGGAATTTTTAATAGTTTTTCTCCTGTAATTCACATCTAATCTTAATGCATTATGGTCAGAAAAGATGCTTGGAATTATTTCAGTTTTTTTTAATTTATCAAGGTTAGATTTATGGCCCAGGATGGGATCTATCCTGGAGAAGGTTCCATGCACACTTGAGAAAAAGGTGAACTTCATTGTTTTGGGGTGAAATGTCCTATAGATATCAATCAGGTCTAACTGGCCTATTGTATCATTTAAAGTTTGCATTTCTTTGTTAATTTTCTGTTTAGTTTTTCTGTCCATAGTTGTGAGTGGGGTATTAAAGCCTCCCGCTATTATTGTGTTATTGTTAATTTCCCCTTTCATACTTGTTAGCATTTGTCTTACATATTGCGGTGCTCCTATGTTGGGTGCATATATATTTATAATTGTTATATCTTCTTCTTGGATTAATCCTTTGATCATTATGTAGTGGCCTGCTTTGTCTCTTTTCACAGCCTTTGTTTTAAAGTCTATTTTATCAGATATGAGTATTGCCACTCCTGCTTTCTTTTGGTCTCTGTTTGTGTGGAATATCTTTTTCCAGCCCTTCACTTTCAGTCTGTATGTGTCCCTTGTTTTGAGGTGGGTCTCCTGTAAGCAGCATATAGAGGGGTCTTGTTTTTGTATCCATTCAGCCAGTCTTTGCCTTTTGGTTGAGGCATTCATTCCGTTTACATTTAAGGTAATTATTGATAAGTATGATCCTGTTACCATTTACTTTATTGTTTTGGGTTCGGGTTTATATGCCCTTTTTGTGTTTCCTGTCTAGAGAATATCCTTTAGCATTTGTTGGAGAGCTGGTTTGGTGGTGCTGAATTCTCTCAACGTTTGCTTGTCTGTAAAGCTTTTGATTTCTCCTTCGTATTTGAATGAGATCCTTGCTGGGTACAGTAATCCAGGCTGTAGGTTATTTTCCTTCATCACTTTAAGCATGTCTTGCCATTCCCTCCTGGCCTGAAGAGTTTCTATTGAAACATCAGCTGTTATCTTTATGGGATTACCCTTGTCTGTTATTTGTTGTTTTTCCCTTGCTGCTTTTAATATTTGTTCTTTGTGTTTGACCTTTGTTAATTTGATTAATATGTGTCTTGGGGTGTTTCGCCTTGGGTTTATCCTATTTGGAACTCTCTGGGTTTCTTGGACTTGGGTGATTATTTCCTTCCCCATTTTAGGAAAGTTTTCAACTATTGTCTCCTCAAAGATTTTCTCATGGTCTTTCTTTTTGTCTTCTTCTTCTGGGACTCCTATAATTCGAATGTTGGAGCGTTTCATATTGTCCTGGAGGTCTCCGAGATTGTACTCATTTCTTTTAATTGGGTTTTCTTTTTTCCTCTCTGATTCATTTATTTCTACCATTCTATTTCACTCATCCTATCTTCTGCCTCCATTATTCTACTATTTGTTGCCTCCAGAGTGTTTCTGATCTCATTTATTGCGTTATTCATTATATATTGACTCTTTTTTATTTCTTCTAGGTCCTTGTTGAACCTTTCTTGCATCTTCTCAATCCTTGTCTCCAGGCTATTTATCTGTGATTCCATTTTGATTTCAAGATTTTGGATCATTTTCACTATCAATATTTGGAATTCTTTCTCAGGTAGATTCCCTATCTCTTCCTCTTTTGTTTGTTTGGTGGGCATTTCTCCTGTTCCTTTACCTGCTGAGTATTCCTCTGTCTCTTCATCTTGGTTATATTGCTGCGTTTGGGGTGGCCTTTCTATATTCTGGGAATTTGTGGAGTTCTCTTTATTATGGAGCTTCCTCACTGTGGGTGGGGTTGTATCAGCGGCTTGTCGAGGTTTCCTGTTTAGGGAGGCTTGTGTTGGCATTCTGGTGGGTGCACCTGGGTTTCTTCTCTCTGGAGTGCAATGGAGTGACCAGTAATGGGTTATGAGACATCAATGGTTTTGGAGTAACTTTGAGCTGCCTGTATATTGAAGCTCAGGGGTGTGTTCCTGTGTTGCTGGAGAATTTGCATGGTATGTCTTGCTCTGGAACTTGTTGGCCCTTGGGTGGAGCTTGGTTTCAGTCTAGGTATGGAGGCATTTGATGAGCTCCTACTGATTAATGTTCCCTGAATTCAGGAGTTATCTGATGTTCTCAGGCTTTGGACTTAAGCCTCCTGCTTCTGGTTTTCAGTTTTATTTTTACAGTAGCCTCTGGACTTTTCCATCTATACAGCACTGATGATAAAACATCTAGGTTAAAGATGAAAAGTTTCTCCACATTGAGGGACACCCAGAGAGGTTCACTGAGTTACATGGAGAAGAGAATAGGGAGGGGTAGTTAGAGGTGACTGGAATGAGATACGGTGAGATCAAAAGAGGAGAGAGCAAGCTAGCCAGTAATCACTTCCTTATGTGTTCTCCACAGTCTGGACCGCTCAGAGATATTCATGGAGTTATACAGGGAAGAGGAGAGGGAGGAAGTAGACAGAGATGGCCAGGAGGATAAAAGAGGGAAATGAAAAGGAGAGAGACAAATCCAGCCAGTAACCAGTTCCTTAGGTGTTCTCCGCCGTCTGGAACACACAGAGATTCACAGAGTTGGATAGAGAAGAGAAGGGGGAGGGAAGAGACAGAGGCCACCTGGTGGAGAAAATGGAGAGTCCAAAGGAGGAGAGAGTGGTCAAGCCAGTAATCTTGCTATCAGGTAAAATTGGGTAGTGAAGTTTGGGCGTTTAAATATACACAATTGACAACAAAACCCAAAAAGCAAAGATTAAAAATCTAGAGTAGAGGTTGGATTTTCAAAAATACAATATTAATGAAAAGAAGAAGGAAAAAAGAAAAGAAAAACAACAACAAAAACAAAGCCACAAGAATTATTGAAAAACACCAACAACAACCACACAAAGACTATATATGGTGTTTGCTTTAAAAAATAGTCTTTTTTTTTGAAAAGTAATAGTAGATTATAGAAATAAAAATTAGAGGAGGAATAGAGGACTTAACAATTTTAAAAAGTTAGGGAAAAAAAAAGAAGAAGAAAAAGTAAAGAAGAAAAAACAACCCCACAGCAGCATCAACAAAAAACAAAAAAAGAAAAAAAAAAGAAAGAATGATAGTAAAAATAGTAAAGATATATCTGGCCCTTTCTCTGGTGTTGTGGGCAGTGTGGGGTCACTTCCAAGGCAGTTCCCTCTGTTTAACTTCTTCTGTTTGCTCGTCTCTTCAGTGTTTGATTTCCGTCCTGACACGGGGGTGGGGGGGCGGTGGTGGACACTTAAAAAAAATTTTTTTTTTAGGCTCACTTGTTCAGTCTCGCTGTGGGGAGGGAGGGATGCTGCAAACAAATAACACTGTCATGTGCATGCAGTGTCTTAGCCCCACTGGGCCTGTCCCTGCTCGTGGCGCACAAACAACTCCAGCTCTACGTTGCTCAGCCGGAACCGTCTGAGGCTGGCTCTAGGCTGCGTGCACCTCCCCAGTCTAAGCTGCTCAGGTTCAGCACTCAGGTAGCCCTCAGAGGCGCAGATTCGGTTGGGACTGCATTTTGTGCCCTTCCCAGGTCCGAGTAGCTCAGGTGTTTGGCGAGCGTGGTCGCTGCGACTTGTCGCCTTTCCTGTCTCTGCTGCTCAGTTTTCTGGGTGTACCGCTGGCACCCCTTGTGAGGCAGATGGTGACTGTCCAGCACCCCCAGAAGTCTTAGCAAAGAAGCCTGCTTGTAGTTGCATAGGTAAAGTCTCTCTGGGGCTGTGATTGCCCCTTTCCAGCCCTTACGGCTCTGGCTGCCTGTCCCGGGCGGGGGATGGTCTGTAGCCATCCTTTGTTCTGTGCGCGGTCCTGGCAGTGTCTTATGTTTGAGCTTTTCACGTGGTAGCTATACCACAGTCTGGTTTGCTAGCCCAAGTTAGTTTGTTCTGGTTACGCGTGGGGTGTTCCTGCCCGATTCTTACAAAGCACTGCAGCCCGCACCTCCTTTGCCTCCCTGCCCAGCCCCCACTTGCTAGTGGCGGATGCAGGCGTCTGCGCTGCTTTTCCGCTGAGGGAGTTACTGTTGGGCTTGTAATCTGTTGGTTTTAATTATTTATTTATTTTTCCTTCCTGTTATGTTGCCCTCTGTGCTTCCAAGGCTCGCCACAGACTCGGCAGGAAAAGTGTTTCCTGGTGTTTGGAAACCTCTCTTCTTAAAATTCCCTTCCCGGGACAGGCTTCCTTTCCTGGGACGGAGCTCCCTCCCCACCTCCTTTGTCTCTTTTTTTGTCTTTTATATTTTTTCTCACCTGTTTTTGAAGACAATGATCTGCTTTTCTGGTTGCCTGATGTCCTCTGCCAGCATTCAGAAGTTGTTTTGTGGAGTTTGCTCAGCGTTGAAATGTTCTTTTGAGGAATTTGTGAGGGAGAGAGTGGTCTCCCCATCCTATTCCTCCGCCATCTTCTTATCTTTCAATTTCTTAATGTCATGTATCACATTGATTGATTTGTGAATATTGAAGAATCCTTGCATCCCTGGGATAAAGCCCACTTGATCATGATGAATGATCTTTTTAATATGTTGTTGGATTCTGTTTGCTAGAATTTTGTTGAGAAGTTTTGCATCTATGTTCATCAGTGATATTGGCCTGTAGTTTTCTTTTTTTTTTGTAGCATCTTTGTCTCGTTTTGGTATTAGGGTGATGGTGCCCTCATAGATTAAGTTTGGCAGTTCACCTTTCTCTGCAAATTTCTGGAAGAGTTTGAGTAGGATAGGTAATAGCTCTTCTCTAAATCTGTGGTAGAATTCACGTGTGAAGCCATCTGGTCCTGGGCTTTTGTTTGCTGGAAGATTTCTGATTAAAGTTTTGATTTCTGTGCTTATGATGTATCTGTTAAGATTTTCTATTTCTTCCTGGCTCAGTTTTGGAAGGCAATACTTTTCTAAGAATTTGTCCATTTCTTCCAAGTTGTCTATTTTATTGGCATATAGATGCTGATAGTAGTCTCTTATGATCCTTTGTATTTCCATGTTGTCCATTTTCATTTCTAATTTTCTTGATTTGATTTTTCTCCCATTGTTTCCTTGATGAGTCTGGCTAATGATTTGTCTATTTTATTTATCTACTCAAAGAATCAGCTTTTAGCTTTGTTAATTTTTGCTATAGTCTCCTTTGTTACTTTTTCTTTTATATCTGCCCTAATTTTTATGACTTCTTTCCTCCTACTAACCCTGGGATTCTTTGTTTCTTCTTTTTATAGTTGCTTTATGTGTAAAGTTAGGTTATTTATTTGATTTTTCTGTTTCTTGAGGTAAGCTTGTATTGCTATGAACCTTCCCCTTAGCACTACTTTTATTGAATCCCATAGGTTTTGGGTAGTTGTGTTTACATTTTCATTTGTTTCTATGCATATTTCGATTTATTTTCTGATTTATCCTGTGATTTGTTTGAAAATCAGAAGCATGTTATTTAGCCTCCATATATTTGTATTTTTAGTAGTTTTTTTTCCCTGTAGTTGACATCTAATCTTACCACATTGTGATCAGAAAAAGATTCTTGAAATGATTTCAATATTTTTGAATTTACCAAGGGTACATTGATGGCCCAGGATGTGATCTATCCTGGATAAGGTTCCATATGCACTTGAGAAAAAGATGAATTTCATTGTTTTGGGGGTGAAAATCCTATAGATATCAATTAGGTCTAACTGGTCTATTGTGTAATTTAAAGTTTGTGTTTCCTTGCTAATTTTCTGTTTAGTTGATCTATCCATAGGTGTGAGTGGGGTATTAAAGTCCCCCACTATTATTGTGTTCCTGTTAATGTCCCCTTTCGTACTTGTTAGCAATTGCCTTACATATTGCAGTGGTCCTATGTTGGGTACATATATATTTATAATTGTTATATCTTCTTCTCGGATTGATCCTTTGATCATTATGTAGTGTCCTTCTTTGTCTCTTTTCACGGCCTTTGTTTCAAAGTCTACTTTATCTGATATGAGTATTGCTAGTCCTGGTTTCTTTTGGTCTCCATTTGAGTGAAATATCTTTTTCCAGCCCTTCACTTTCAGTCTGCATGTCCCTTGTTTTGAAATGGATCTCTTGTAGACAGCATATATAGGGATCTTGTTTTTGTATCCATTCAGCCAGTCTTTGTCTTTTGATTGGGGCAATCAATCCATTTACACTCAAGGTAATTACTCATAAGTATGATCCTGTTGCCATTTACTTTGTTGTTGTGGGTTCATCTTTATAAACCTTTTCTGTGTTGCTTGTCTAGAGAAGATCTTTTAGCATTTGTTGAAGAGCTGGTTTGGTGGTACTGAATTTCTCTCAGCTCTTGCTTGTCTTTAAAGCTTTTTATTTCTCCTTCATATTTGAATGAGATCCTTACTGGGTACAGTCATCTGTGCTGTAGGTTTTTCTCTTTAATCACTTTAATATGTCCTGCCATTCCCTTCTGGCCTGTAGAATTCTATTGAAAGATCAGCTGTTATCCTTATGGGAATCCCCTTGTGTGTTATTTGTTCCTTTTCCCTTCCTGCTTTTAATATTTACTCTTTGTGTTTATTCTTAGTTCATTTGTTTAATGTCTGTCTTCAGGTGTTTCACCTTGGGTTTATCCTGTTTGGGACTCTCTCAGTTTCTTGGAGTGGATGGCTATTTCCTTCCCCATTTTAGGGACGTTTTAAACTATTATCTCCTCAAGTATTTTCTCATGGCCTTTCTTTTTGTCTTCTTCTGGGACCCCTATGATTTGAATGTTGGGGCATTTCACATTGTCCCAGAGGTCTCTGTGTTTGTCCTCATTTCTTTTAATTATTTTTTTCTTTTTTCCTCTCTGGTTCACATATTTCCACCATTCTATCTTCCACCTCACTTATCCTATCTTCTGCCTCATTTATTCTATCATTGGTTCCCTCCAGAGTGTTTTCGATCTAATTTATTGCATTATTCATTATATATTGACTCTTTTTTATTTCTTCTAGGTCCTTTTTAAAGATTTCTTGCATCTTCTCAATCCTTTTCTCCAGGCTATTTATCTGTAACTCTATGTTGTTTTCAAGATTTTGGATCATCTTTACTATCATTATTCTAAATTCTTTTTCAGGTTGACTCCCTATCTCCTCCTCTTTTGTTTGGTTTGGTGGACATTTATCATGTTCCTTGGAGAAGGAAATGGCAACCCACTCCAATACTCTTGCCTGGAAAATGCCATGGATGGAGAAGCCTGGTGCAGCCTACAGCCAATGGGGTTGCAAAGAGTCGGAGATGACTTCACTTTCACTTTCACTTTACCTGCTGAATATTTCTCTGCCTTTTCATTTTATTTAGATTGCTTTGTTGGGGGTGGCCTTTCTGTATGCTGGAAGTTTGTGGTTTCTCTTTATTGCGGAGGTTCCTACCTGTGGGTGGGGTCAGAGGAGTGGCTTGTCAAGGTTTCCTGATTAGGGAAGCTTGCATCTGTGTTCTGGTGGGTGGAGCTGGATCTCTTCTCTCTGGAGTGCAACGAAGTGTCCAGTAGTGAGTTTTGAGGTGTCTATGGGTTTGGTGTGACTTTGGGCAGCCTGTATTTTAATGCTCAGGTTCATGATCCTGAATTGCTGGAGAAGTAGTGTGGTATGTCTTGCTCTGCAACTTGTTGGCCCTTAGGTGGAGTTTGGTTTCAGTGTAAGTATGGAGGCTTTTGGATGAGCTCTTGTTGATTAATGTTCCCTGGAGTCAGGAGTTTTCTGGTGTTCTCAAGTTTTGAATTTAAGCCTCCTGCCTCTGATTTTCAGTCTTATTCTTACAGTAGCCTCAAGACTACTCCATCCATACAGCACAGGTGATAAAACATCTACGTTAATGGCAAAAAGATTTTCCACAGTGAGGGACACTAAGAAAGGTTCACAGAGTTACATGGAGAAGAGAAGAGGGAGAAGGGAGATAGAGCTGACCAGGAGGAGAAGAGGGGAAGGCAAAGGGGAGAGACCAATCTAGCCAGAAATCAGTTTCCTGAGCGTTCTCCACAATCTGGAACACTCAGAGAGATTCACAGAATTAAGTAGAGGAGAGAAGTGAGAGGGAGGAGATAGAGGTCACTTGGGGGAGAAAAGGGAGAGTCAAAAGGGAACGGAGCAAACAAGCCAGTAACCACACCCCTAAGTAAAAATGGGTACTGAAGATTAGATTCTTAAAAGTAAAAAATTGATAACAAATACCAAAAAGCAAAGATTATAAAGCTAGAGTAGAGGTTAGACTCTCAAAAATACAATATTAAAAATAAAAAACAAAATCAATACAAAAATTATATATATATATATATATACATATATATGCAATTTGCTTTACAAATAGGGTCTGTTTTTTTGCAAGGTAGTAGTAGGTTATGCAGAGTACATCATGAGAAATGCTGGGCTGAAAGAAGCACAAGCTAGAATCAAGATTGCTGGGAGAAACAACAGTAACCTCAGATATGCAGATGACACTGTCCTTATGGCAGAAAGTGAAGAGGAAATAAAAAGCCTCTTGATGAAAGTGAAAGAGGAGAGTGAAAAAGTTGGTGCAAAGCTCAACATTCAGTAAACTAAGATCATGGCATCTGGTTCCATCACTTCATGGCAAATAGATGGGGAAACAGTGGAAAGAGTGTCAGACTTTATTTTTTTGTGCTCCAAAGTCACTGCAAATGGTGAGTACAGCCATGAAATTAAAAGATGTTTACTCCTTGGAAGGAAAGTTATGACCAAACTAGATAGCATATTCAAAAGCTGAGACATTACTTTGCCAACAAAGGTCCATCTAGTCAAGGCTATGGTTTTTCCAGTGGTCACATATGATGTGAGAGTTGGACTGTGAAGAAAGCTGAGCGCCTAAGAATTGATGCTTTTGAACTGTGGTGTTGGATAAGACTCTTGAGAGTCCCTTGGACTGCAAGGAGATCTAACCAGTCCATTCTAAAGGAGATCAGTCCTGGGTGTTCATTGGAAGAACTGATGCTGAAGCTGAAACTCCAGTACTTTGGCCACCTCATGTGAAGAGTTGACTCATTGGAAAAGACCCTGATGCTGGGAGGGATTGGGGGCAGGAGGAGAAGGGGACGGCAGAGGATGAGATGGCTGGAGGGCATCATCAACTCGATGGACATGAGTTTGAGTAAACTCTGGGAACTGGAGATGGACAGGGAGGCCTGGCGTGCCACGTTTCATAGGTCACAAAGTGTCAGACACAACTGAGCTACTGAACTGAACTGAACTGAGTAGATTATAAAAACAAAAATTAAAGACATAATAAAGTACTTAAAATTTTCAAAAAAATTAAAAAAGTAATAATAAAATATATCTAGGAATTTCTCTGGAGCTGTTTGGGGCAGTGTGGGGTCATTTCAGTCTCTGATATGTCCTTATTCCAGCTTATTCTTCGTCTCATGGTCTATAGGCTGCATCCTATGCTTAATCAATGCTAGCTACAGTGTTTTAATCTATTGCACCTGTCACTTCCAGAACAGTTCCCTCTTTTTGTTTATTTTGGCTTCTTCTTTTGCAAGTCTTTTCAGTGTCTAATTTCTACCCTGAGACAAAGGGGTGAATGTGGTCACTTGTTCAGTTGTGCTGTGGGGAGGGAGGAAGACTGCAAACAAATATCACTGGTGTCTGTGCAGAGTGCTTGCAGTTTATGGACCACAATGGTTTGCCTCAGCTCATGGTACATGTGCTTTTCTGGTCTACACTGCTCAGGCTCCAGGTTGTTCTGCAGGGGAACTGTCCAAAGCGGGCCCTGGGTTTCAGGCAATTTCCAGGTCTAAGCTGCTCCGATTCAGGTTTTCAGGTACTCGACAAAGGCATAGACTCGGTTGGGCCTGCATTTTATGCCCTTCCCAGGTCCGAGGAGCTCAGGAGACTAGGTGCTTGGTGAGTGCACTGTCCCAGGTGTATGGTGCTGTTTAATCACCTCCCCAGTCCCTGCCACTCAGTTCCCTGGTGTGCTGCAAAAGCGCTCTCTCAGGTGTGCCATGTGTCTCCTCTGGGGAGCTCATCTCTGGCTGCAACTGTCCTGGCAGATGTCAACCATCCAGGATCCAAGGAAGACTTGGTTAGCAACTGGGAGCCTGCTCACAGTTTGGTGGAGGATGCCATCTCTAGGGCCTAGATTTCCCCTTGCCTTCTGGCTCTGGCTGTCATCCACCTGCCTCTCTGCCTCTGTCAGGGAGATGGGCCAGTCCACAGCTGGCTTGTTCTTCTTTGGTATTCACTCAATCCTTTGTTCTATGAGCAGGCCAGGCTGCACCTTAGGTTAGAGCTATTCATAGGAAAGTTCTCTTTCTCTCTCTCTCTCTCTCTTTTTTTTTCTCTCTCTCTCTGGCTGTCCCACAGTTTGGTTTGCTATCTCACGTTAGCTCGCTCAGATTGTCCTCAGGGCATTCAGGCCTGATCCTTATCCTAAGCATGCAACCCACGCCTCCTTGTTGCCTCACTGGTGGCAGAGGCAAGCATCTGGGCTACTTCTCCATTGGGAATTGCAGTTAGGGGTGGATTTTGTGGGGTTTTTTTTCCCTCCCAGTTATGTTGCCTTCTGCAATTCCAAAGCTCCCCACAGGCCCACCAGTGAGAGGGTTTCCTGGTATTTGGAAGCTTCTCTTCCTTCAAGACTCACTACCCAGGATGGGTCTCTGTTCCTAACTTGTTTGTCTCTCTTTTTGTCTTTTATATTTTGTCCTACCTCCTTTCGAAGAGAATGGGCTGACTTTCTGGGTGACTCGTGTCCTCCGTCAGCATTCAGAAGTTGTTTTGTGGAAGTTGCTCAGAATTCAAATGATCTTTTGATGAATTTGTGGGAGAGAAAGTGGTTTCCCCATCCTATTCCTCTGCCATCTTCGGATTGCCTCCTATTTGTATATTTTTGATCATGGCCATTCTGACCCATGTGAGATGACACTTCATTGTAACTTTGATTTGCATTTATTTTATAATTAGTGATATTGACCATCTTTTCATTTATTTGTTTGCAATATGTATCTATTATATGGAGAAATGTCTATTTAGGTCTTCTTCCCATTTTTTGATTTGCTTGTTTATGGTTTTTTTTTTTTATTGACCTGCATGAACTGTTTTTATTTTTTAAGGATTAATCTTTTGATAGTTCCTTTCTTTGCAAATATTTTTTCCCATTCTGGGGATTGCCTTTGGGTTTTATTTATGGTTTCTCTGCTATGCAAAAGCTTTAAAGTTTAATTAGGTCCCATTCACTTATTTTTGTTTTTATTTTCATTACTTTAGGACATGGGTTAAAATAGATCAATATCACGGTAATCCAAGTCTATGCCCCGACCAGTAATGCTGAAGAAGCTGAAGTTGAACGGTTCTGTGAAGACCTAGAAGACCTTTTAGAACTAATGCCTCCAAAAGAAGTCCTTTTCATTATACAGGACTGGAATGCAAAAGTAGGAAGTCAAGAAATGCCTGGAGTAACAGGTAAATTTGGCCTTAAAGTACAGAATGAAGCAGGGCAAAGGCTAAGGCTAATAGAGTTTTGCCAAGAGAAGGCACTGGTCATAGCAAAGATCCGCTTCCAACAACACAAGAGAAGACTCTACACAGAGACATCACCAGAAGGTCAACAGTGAAATCAGATTGATTATATTCTTTGCAGCCAAAGATGGAGAAGCTCTATACACTCAGCAAAAACAAGACCAGAGCTGACTATGGCTCAGATCATGGACTTCTTATTGCCAAATTCAGACTGAAATTGAAGAAAGTGTGGAAAACCACTCAGCCATTCAGTTATGACATAAATCAAATTCCTTATGATTATAAAGTGGAAGTGAGAAATAGATATAAGGGACTAGATCTGATAGACAGAGTGCCTGATGAACCATGTACGGAGGTTCGTGACATTGTAAAGGAGACAGGGATCAAGACCATCTCCAAGAAAAAGAAATGCAAACAAGCAAAATGGCTGTCTGAACAGGCCTTACAAATAGCTGTGAAAAAAAGAGACTCAAAGGCAAAGGAGAAAAGGAAAGATATAAGCATCTGAATGCAGAATGGGAAAGACTAGAGATCTCTTCAAGAAAACTAGAGATACCAAGGAAACATTTCATGCAAAGATGGGCTCAATAAAGGACAGAAAAGGTATGGACCTAATAGAAACAGAAGATCTTAAGAAGAGCTGGAAAGAATACACAGAACTATATGAAAAAGATCCTCATGACCTAGATAATCACGATGGTGCAACCACTCACCTAGAGCCAGACATCCTGGAATGTGAAGTCAAGTGGGCCTTAGGAAGTATCACTACAAACAGAGCTAGTGGAGGTGATGGAATTCTAGTTGAGCTATTTCAAATCCAAAAAGATGATGCTGTGAAAGCACTTTACTCAATATGTCAGCAAATTGGAAAACTCAGCAATGGCCACAGGACTGGAAAAGGTCAGTTTTCATTCCAATCCCAAAGAAAGGCAATGCCAAAGAATGCTGAAACTACCGAACAGTTGAATTCACCTCACACACTAGTAAAGTAATGCTCAAAATTCTCCAAGCCAGGCTTCACCAATACGTAAGCCGTGAACTTTCAAATGTTCAAGCTGGTTTTAGAAAAGGAAGAGGAACCAGAGATCAAATTGCCAACATTCACTGGATCATCGAAAAAGCAAAAGGGTCCCAGAAAAACATCTCAGTTCAGTTCATCGCTCAGTTATGTCTGACTTTTTGGAACCCATGAACTGCAGCATGCCAGGTCTCCCTGTCCATCATGAACTCCCAGAGTCTACCCAAATCTGTGTCCATTGAGTCGGTGATGCCATCCAACCATCTCATCCTCTGTCATCTCCTTCTCCTCCTGCCCTCAATCTTTCCCAGCATCACGGTCTTTTCAAATGAGTCAGCTCTTCACATCAGGTGGCCAAAGTATTGGACTTTCAGCTTCAATATCAGTCCTACCAATGAATACCCAGCCCTGAACTCTTTAGGATGGAGTGGTTGGCTCTCCTTGCAGTCCAAGGGACTCTCAAGAGTCTTCTCCAACACCACAGTTCAAAAGCATCAATTCTTTGGTGCTCAGCTTTCTTTATACTCCAACTCTCACATCCATACATGACTACTGGAAAAATCATAGCCTTGACTAGAAGGACCTTTGTTGGCAAAGTAATGTCTCTGCATTTTAATATGCTGTCTAGGTTGGTCATAACTTTCCTACCAAGGAGTAAGTGTCTTTTAATTTCATGGCTGCAATCATGATTTGCAGTGATTTTAGAGCACAGAAAAATAAAGTCAGCCACTATTTCCACTATTACCCCATCTATTTGCCATAAAGAGATGACACAGGATGCCATGGACTTATTTTTCTGAATGTGATCTTTAAGCCAACTTTTTCACTCTCTTCTTTCACTTTCATCAAGAGGAACTTTAGTTCTTCTTCACTTTCTGCCATAAGGATGGTGTCATCTGCATATCTGAGGTTATTGATTTTCTCCCAGCTATCATGATTCCAGCTTGTGCTTCCTGCAGCCCAGCATTTCTTATGATGTACTCTGCATATAAGTTAAATAAGCAAGGTGACAATATACAGCCTTGACATAATCTCTTCCTATTTGGAACCAGTCTGTTGTTCCATGTCCAGTTCTAACTGTTGCTTCCTGACCTGCATACAGATTTCTCAAGAGGCAGGTCAGGTGGTCTGGTATTCACATCTCTTTCAGAATTTCCAACAGTTTATCGTGATCCACACAGTCAAAGGCTTTGGCATAGTCAATAAAGAAGAAATAGATGTTTTTCTGGAACTCTCTTGCTTTTTTTATGATCCAGCAGATGCTGGTAATTTGATCTCTGGTTCCTCTGCCTTTTCTAAATCTAGTTTGAACATCTGGAAGTTCATAGGTTATGTAATATTGAAGCCTAGATTGGATAAATTTGAGCATTACTTTAGTAGAATGTGAAATGAGTGCAATTGTTTGGTAGTTTGAACATTCTTTTTTTTAATAATTATTTTTACTTTATTTTACTTTACAATACTGTATTGGTTTTGCCATACATTGACATGAATCCACCATGGGTGTACATGCGTTCCCAAACATGAACCCCCCTCCCACCTCCCTCCCCATAACATTCTTAGGCATTGCCTTTCTTTGTGATTGGAATGAAAACTAATCTTTTCCATTCCTGTGGCCAGTGCTGAGTTTTCCAAATTTGCTGGCATATTTAGTGTAGCACTCTCACGGCATCATCCTTTAGGATTTCTAATAGCTTGACTGGTATTCCATCACCTCCACTAGCTTGGTTCATAATGATGCTTCCTAAAAGCCCACTTGGCTTTGCATTCCAGGATGTCTGGCTGTAGGTGGATGATCACACCATCATGGTTATCTGAATCATGAAGATCTTTTTTGTTTAGTTCTTCTATGTATTCTTGCAACCTCTTAATATCTTTTGCCTCTCTTAGGTCTGTACCATTTTTGTCCTTTATTGTGACCATCTTTGCATGAAATATTCCCTTGGTATCTCTAATTTTCTTGAAGAGACCTCTAGTCTTTTCCATTCTATTGTTTTCCTCTCTTTTTTTTGCATTGATCATTGAGGAAGGCTTTCTTTTCTCTCCTTGCTCTTCTTTGGAACTCTGCATTCAGATCAGTATATCTTTTCTTTTCTCCTTTGCTTTTAGCTTCTCTTCTTTTCTCAGCTATTTGTAAGGCTTCCTCAGACAACCATTTTGCCTTTTTGCATTTCTTTTTCTTTGGGATGGTCTTGATCACTGGCTCCTATACAATGTCACAAACCTCCAACCATAGTTTTTCAGGCACTCTGTGTAACAGATCTAATCCCATGAATCTATTTGTCACTTCCACTGTGTAATCATAAGGCATTTGATTTAAGTCATACCTGAATGGTCTAGTGGCTTTCCCTACTTTCTTCAATTTAAGTCTCAATTTGTCAATAAGGAGTTCCTGATCTGAGCAACAGTCAGCTCTCAGTCTTATTTTTGCTGACTGTATAGAGCATCCCATCTTTGGCTGCAAAGAATATAATCAATCTGATTTTAGTATTGACCATCTGGTGATGCCCATGTGTAGAGTCATCTCTTGTGTTGCTGAAAGGGGGTGTTTGCTATGACCAGTGCATTCTCTTGGCAAAACTCTGTTAGCCTTTGCCCTCCTTCATTTTGTTCTCCAAGGCCAAACCTGCCTGTTACTCCAGCTGTCTCTTGACTCCCTACTTTTGCATTCCAGTCCTTTGTAAAGAAATTGACATCTTTTGGGGGCATTAACTCTAGAAGGTCCTGTAGGTCTTCATAGAACCGTTCAACTTCCACTTCTTCAGCATTCCTGATTGAGGAATAGACTTGGATGATTGTGATATTGAATGGTTTGCCTTGGAAATGAATGGAGATCATTCCTTTTTTTTTTTTTTTTGAGATTGTACCCAAGTATTGCATTTCAGATTCTTGTTGACAATGAGAGCTGCTCCATTTCTTATAAGGGATTCTTGCCCACAGGAGTAGATATAATGGTTATCTGAGTTAAATGTGCCCATTCCAGTCCACTTTAGTTCACTGATTCCTAAAATATCGATGTTCACTCTTGCCATCTCCTGTTTGACCACTTCCAATTTACCTTTATTCATTGACCCAACATTTCAGGTTCCTATGCAATATTGCTCTTTACAGCATCGAACTTTACTTGCATCACCAGTCACATTCACAACCAGGCATTGTTTTTGCTTTGGCTCTTCAAACATTCTAGAGTTATTTCTCCACTTTTCACCAGTAGCATATTGGCCACCTACTGACCTGGGGAGTTGATCTTTCAGTGTCATATCTTTTTACCTTTTGATACTGTTAATGGGATTCTCAAGGCAAGAATCCTGAAGGTAAGTTTATTCCTAGGTATTTTATTCTTTTTGTTGAAATAGTGAATGGGATGTTTCCTTAATTTCTCTTTCTGGTTTTTTTTATTAGTTTATAGAAATACAAGAGTTTTCTGTGTATTAATTTTATATCCTGTGTCTTTACTATATTCATTGAATAGTTCTAGCATTAATAATTTTCTGGTGTCATATTTAGGGTTTTCTGTGTATAGTATATGTCGACTGTGAAAAATGAGAGTTTTACTTCTTTTCCAATATGGATTCCTTTTATTTATTTTTCTTCTCTGATTGCTCTGGCTAGATTTTCCAAAACTATGTGAATAATATTTGTGAGAGTGGGAACTCTTGTCTTGTTCCTGATCTTAGAGGAAATGCCTTCAGCTAGTCCCCTGTGAAAATAATGTTCCCTTTGAGTTTGTTATATATGGCCTTTATTATGTTGAGGTGTGATTCTTCTATGCCTATATTTTGGAAAGTCTTTATCATTAACAGGTGTTCAATTTTGTGGAAAGTTTCTCTGCATCTATTGAGATAATGATATGGTGTTTATCTCTCCATTTATTAATATGATGTATCACATTGATTGATTTGCATATAGTGAAGAATCCTTGAATCACTGGGATAAAGCCTGCTCGATTATGATGCATGATTCTTTTTATGTGGTGTTGGATTCTGTTGAGGATTTTTGAATTTAGAATTTTGCTGAGAATTTTTACATCTATGTTCATCAGTGATATTGGCCTGGAATTTTCTTTCTAATGGCATCTTTGATTTTGATATCAAGCTGATGATGGCCTCTAGAATGAGTTTGGGAGTTTTTCTTCATCTGCAATTTTCTGAAAGAGTTTGAGCAGTATATTTGTTAGCTCTTCTTTAAACTTTTGATATAATTTGCCTGTGAATCTATCTGATCCTGAGCTTTTGTTTGTTGAAAGACTTTTTATTACAGTTCTAATATCTGGGCTTGTGATTGGTCTGTTCATATTTCTTATTTCTTCCTGGTTCAGTTTTGGAAGGTTAAACTTTTCTAAGAAGTTGTCCATTTCTTTGAGGTTGTCCATTTTATTGGCATATAGTTGCTCATAGTAGTCTATTTCAATCTTTTGTATTTCTAAATTGTCTGTTGCAACTTATTTTTCATTTCTAGTTTTATTGATTTGAGTCTTCTCCAATTCTTTCTTGATGAATCTGGGGAATGATTTGTTAACATCAGTATCTTATAGTTTTTTCTGCAGAAGTCATCTCCTTATGTAGGTTTATTACTTAGTATGTTATTTTGTTTGTTGTTTCATTAGTAAATGGGATTGTTTCCTTAACTTTTCCTTCTGATCTTTTGTTGCTATAGGAATAGGGATTGTGTATAGGACTGCAAAAGATTTCTGTGTATTGATTTTGTATCCTGAAACTTTACTAAATTCATTGATTGGATCTGGTGGATCTAGTAGTTTTCTGGTGTCATCTATAGATTTTCTATGTGTAGCAACATGTCATTTGCAAAGAGTGACAGTGTTACGTCTTCAATTTGGATTAGTTTTACTTCTTTTTCTTTTCCGATTGCCATGGTTAGGACTTACACAATTATGTTGAGTAATAGAGGCAAAAGTCAATACCCTTGTATTATTCTTGATCTTGTAGGAAATGCTTCCAGTTTTTCACCATTAAGAATAATGTTTGTTTTCAGTTTGTCATATTTGGGCTTTATTATGTTGAGGTAGGTTCATTCTACTCCTACTTTCTGGAGAGTTTTTATCATACATGGGTGTTGAATTTTGACAAAAGCTTTTTCTGCATCTGTTAAATGACCATACGGTTTTTAGTCTTCAGTTTGTTAACATGTTGTATCATAATGATTGATTTGAATGTATGGAGCAACCCTCACATCACTGGGGCAAATCTCACTTGATGCTGATATATGATTCTATTACTGTATTGTTGGATTCAGTTTGCCAGTATTTTGTAGAGGATTTTTGAGTCTATGTTCATCAGTGATATAGACCTGTAATTTTCTTTCTTTGTGATATCTTTGTCTGGTTTTGATTTCAGAGTGATTCTGTCCTCATAGAATGAGCTTGAGAGCAATCCTTATTGGCAAATTTTTGAGAGTTTGAGAAATAAAGGCATTAGCTCTTCTTTAAATGTTTAGTAGAATTCTCATGTGAAGCCATCTGGTCCTTGAGTTTTGTTACCTGGAAGATTCTTAATCACAGTTTCAATTTCATTACTTGTGATTAGTCTGCTCATATTTTCTATTTATTCTTGTTTCAGTCTTGGGAGGTTGTACCTTTCTAAGAATTTCTTCTCGGTGGCCCACTTTATTGTCATATAGTTGTTTGTAGTAGTCTTTTACCCATTGTATTTCTGTGATGTCTATTTTAGCTTCTCTTTTTTCATTATTAGTATTATGATATGAACTCTCTTCCTTTTTTTCCCTTAAGACTATCTAAAGGTTTATCAATTTTGCTTATCCTCTAAAAGAACAAGCTTTTAATTTCATTGATAATTTATATGTTTTCATTTCTATCTCATTTACTTCCTCTCCAATCTTTATGATTTCTTTCCTTCTACTGACTTTGAGGTTTCATTGTTGTTGTCCATCTTTCTTTAATTGCTCTATGTGTAAAGTGAGGTTGTTTATTTGAGGTTTTCCTTGTTTCTTGAGGTAGGATTGTATTGCTGGAAACTTCCCTCTTAGACTTGCTTTTATTGGATCAAATAGATTTGGGTCATTGAGTTTTCATTGTCATTTGTTTCTAAGTTTTTTTGTAATTTCTTCTTTGATTTTTTTTTAGTGATATCTTCATTATTTAGTTGCATATTTACTAGCCTTCATGTGTTCTATATTTTACAGTTTTTTTTTTCTTTAATTGATTTTTAAACTCATAGTGTTGTGCTTGGAAAAGATGCCTGATACCATTTCAATTTTTTTTAATGTACCAAGGCTTGATTTTTGTCACAGCGTGTGATCTATCATGGAGAATGTACTGTGTGCACACGAAAAGGATGAATTCTGTTGCTTTTGGATGGAATGTCTTATAGATATCAATTGTCTATTTGGTCTATTTTGTCATTTAAGTTTGTTTTTCCTTATTTTCTCTCTAGATGATCTATCTATTGGTGTAAGTGGGGTGTTAAAGTCTCCCACTATTATTGTGTTACTGTAAATTTCCCCTTTTATGGCTGTTAGCATTTTCCTTATGTTGGATGTATAAATATTCATAACTGGTATGTATTCTTCTTGACTTGATCCCTTGATCATTATGTAGTGTCCTTCCTTGTGTCTTGCAACAGTTTTTTATTTTAATGTGTTTTCTCTAATATGAGTACTGCTATTCCAGCTTTCTTTTGACTTTCATTTCCATAGAATATCTATTTCCATCCTCTCACTTACAGTCTGTATGTGTCCTTGGATCTGAAGCATGTCTCCTGTCAGCAGCATATATATGTGGGGGTTGTTTTTGTATCCATTCAGTTAGTCTGCATCTTTTGGTTGCAGCATTTAATCCATTTACATTTAATGTAATTATAAATATGTATGTTACCATTACACTTTTCTTAATCGTTTTTGTAGGTCGTTTTATTCTCTTGTGTTTCCTGCCTAGAGAAATCACTTTAACTTTTGTTGTAAAGTTGATTTCATAGTGCTGAATTCTTTTGGTTGTTTGTAAAGCTTTTTATTTCCTTGTTGAATCTGAATGAGATCCTTGTTAGGTAGAGTAATTTTGGTTATAGGATTTTTCTTTTCATCACTTTAAATATATCCTGCCACCCCATTCAGGCATGAAGACTTCTGCTGAAAAATCAGCTAATAACCTTAATTGGATTTTCTTGTATTTGTTGCTTTCCCCTTGCTGCTTTTAATATTTTTTTCTTTGTATTAAATTTTTATTAGTTTGATGAATATCTGTCTCAGCATGTTTCCCCTTGGGTTTCTCCTGTCTGGGCTAGCTATGCTTCCTGTACTTGGGTGATGATTTCCTTTCTCATGTTAGAGAAGTTTTCAACTATAATTTTTTTCAGTTATTTTGTCAGATTATTTATCTTCTTCTAGGACCCCTGTAATTTGAATATCAGTGTGTCTGAGACTATCTTCATTTTTTTTCATTTTTTCCCTTTATTCTGATCCATGGCAGTTGTTTCCATCATTCTACCTTTTAGCTCATATATCCATTTCTCTGCCTCAGTTATGCTATTGATCCCTTATAGTGTATTTTCATTTCAATTACTGTGTTTTATCTGTGAGTTTAGTATGACTTCATGCAGCCTGTCTATTGATGGGTGGGTTCCTGTCTTGCTGGTTTTTTGGCATGAAATGTTCAGCATTATGTAATCTGTAGACATTTTGGTGGAGCCAGGTCTTTGTATCAATATAGATACTTTCAGGAAATACACAGCAATTAATTTTCCCTGGGCCTGGAAAATTTCTGTGGTCCAGAATCCTGGACTCAGTGCTCCCTGTCCAGAGGCCTAGGCCTGATCCCTGGCTAGAAATCCCGAAGCCCACAACCCAAAAACCATGGCTAAAGAAACAACAACAACAACAACAAACTGACAAAATCCAAAACAAATGTATAGGAATAGAATCAAACAGAAACAAAAGAAGAAGCAGACAGAAAAGAGAGAGAGAGAAAAAAAAAGAACAAACAAAAGAGCTTAAAAATGAAAACAATAAGGACTAAACTAAGGGAAGAGCAAAAGAAAGCAAACATAAACACATAAAATGGTCAAAAAAGAGCAAAAGCAAGAAAAAACAAAACAACAAAAAGCAAACTAGAAAATATATATGTATATATATTTAAAAGTAATAAAAACAACATTAACATTTGAACTAAATGAAACAAACAAAAAAATGTAATAGTAATAAGAATATTTTCCTGGAGCTTCCTCTTCAGTGTCCTTGCTCCCACAGTGAGCCATGGTCAACCCCCACTTCCCCACGAAGTACTCTAATACCTCTTGGCAAGACTTTGGACCTGGTGTGGGCACTGTGGGGTCAGCTCAAACTCTGACATGGCCCAACTTCCATGTATACTTACCTCCAAAGCTCACTGTTGGTAAAGCTAGACCTTAGCTGTGGGAACACTTATTGTCTATTCAGATGTTCAACACATGCAGGCATTACCAAGCTGATCACAAGAATTTAATCCATAACTTGTACGGCTGCCTGGGGGGATCTCCATTCCTTTTCCTTAGCTGCACCACCCCTGAGCCTCAGCTTGGTTTTCATCCCACCTCTGCATGTTTGTCACCCTTAGGCATCTATTCCTTGCCAAAGAGAGAGGAAGTGAAAACACTGGCTAGTTGGATATACTTACTTATTCAGGATGGGGAGGGGTATGGTGGCCACAACTGGAGGGATGAGAGGAGTGCTTGCAGTGGTGGAAACTGTTAGGCAGTTGCAAAAGACTGGGGCACACTTGCCCTGTTGACAGTCCTTCCCAGTGCCTGAGAAGGCAGGGGTTGGTGTGTAGGGGCAGTGGCAGCCCTGTACCTCGGATACCACCCAACAGTAGCACCTCATTATTTAGGCAGGTCATGCTTCTTCTAGTGGCATTCCAGGCCATGGGGGCCCACACTCCCATCCCATAGGTTGTGTCAACACAGCCAACAGGGTTTCTCTCCCTGTGTCTGCTCTCTTAGTCCCACACTTTAGCACTCAGCCCCCCACCAACACTGGCAGATTCCTGTCTCAAACAGGGATACCCAGGGCTGATTCCCAAGGAGGATGTGTGATGGGCAGTGCTCAGGACACTGGAGCTGACATGGGCAGAGGAGGCCTTGCCTTGAGGAGTGGGCAAATTGCCCTTACCCGTGCACATAGAGGTCAAAGTCAGAAGGTGGGAAAGAGGATTACAACTGTGGCTCTGCTGCTTGTGCACCATTCATCAAAGATGCCTGGCTTCTATAGTGTCCCAGGCTTTTTCTTCAAACTTTCCCAGTTGTGGAGCTTCTTCCTCCTGTTCCTTCAGGCTGTTTTTCCACAGCCTTTTCACAGTCCCCTCTTTGGGTCTCACTCCAAACCCCACTTTACAGCACCAAGCATCCCCTTTGCAACAGGAGACACCCGATTCAGGCTTGGGTGAGTAGAGCAGCAGCATGGAGCATGTGCACAGTTCTTACTTTGTCGTGCCTTACATTGACCATCTGCTATAATCTTCTTTAATCCCTCAAAGGCCGCTTTCTGTCCCGGCTGTCTAGCCTGTGAGGGATTGTTCTGAGTGTGGGAACCTCTTCTTAACTTTAGATTCCTTCAAGGGTTGCTGGTCTCTTTTTTGATTCCTCTTTTCTCTTCTTTCTTTCATCCTACCCAGTTGTGAGGGGAATTTTCTTGTCCTTTTAGGTGTCTGAAATTTTCTGCTAATGTTTAGCAGATATCCTGTGAGAATTGTTCTATTTGTAAGTGTATTCTTGATACACTTGTGAGAACAGAAGATTCTGTGTCCTATTCAGTCATCTTGACTCCCTCCCCCTTTTATTAGGTATTTTAAAACAATTCCAAACTCTCAAATTAGCTTTAATAAAAATAATCATTTTTTTGCATTCATGTTTCATCAGTATATGTGCTGGGGTTTTATGTTTATTTTTCAATTTCCCAACTTTATCAAGATAAAACTGATAAGCAAAATTTGTATGTATTTAAGATTTGCAACTTGTTTCAGGGTACATATATATTAGGAAATGAGTATACCACAATCAAGCTAATAAACAGATTCATCAACTCATATAGTTACCTTTTTTGTGGTAAGAACATTTAACATTCAAGGTTTACTTTTTAAACAAATATCAGCTATATAATACAATTAACTATAGTCACCATGCAATATAGTATATCTTCAGAAATAATTCATCCTGTGTGACTAAAAATTTGTACTCATTGACCAATATCACTGCATTTCCCCCACCTACCAGCCTCCTGGTTACCACCATTCTACTCTGAGATTCTATAAGTTGGATATTGTGCTTTCACATTTGAGATCTCATGAAGTATTTGACTCTGTTCTCCTGCTTATCATCTGTACCTGTCTTGAATCATCTGATATTTCTATTTTTGACTTTTTTTTAGAAACCTCTAGAGTTTTCCCTGTAGTTCAAAAGGTTAAGAATCTGCCTGCAATGCAGGATACCCGGGTTTGATCCCTGGGCCAGGAAGATCCTCTGGAGAAGGGAATTGCAGTCCACTCCAGTATTCTTGCCTGGAGAATCCCATGGACAGAGGAGCCTGGCAGGCTACAGTACATGGGATCGCAAAGAGTCAGACATGACTGAGCGACTAACACTGCTACTACTATACTGTTTTCCATAAGGGTTATATCAATTTACATTACCACAAATTGTAAAAGGGTGCCCCTTTCTCCACATCTTCATCGAGACTTGTTATTTTTTCTGTTTTTGATAATAACTATTCTAACAGGTGTGAGGTGAAATCTCATTGTGCTTTTGATTTCTACTTCTCTGAATATTAGTGATATTGAGGATTTCTTTATGTACCTGTTGGAAATTTTCATTGGAAAAAATGTCTATTCAGTTCCTGAGCCTATGTTTAAATCAGATTGTTTTCTTCCTATTGAGTTGTATGATTTACTTATGTAGATTAGATATTAATGCCTTAGCAGATACAGGTTTTGCACATTTCCCCCCCCATTCTATAAGTTACCTGTTTGCTCTGTTGACTATTTCCTTTGCTGTGCAGTACCTCTGTAGTTTTAGGCAATATCACTTGGCTTTTTGTATCCTGCAAGTTTACTATACTTATTATTTCTAACAGATTTTTCATGTAGTCTTTAGACTTCCCTATAAGTGTATACCATTTGCAAACTCCAGTACTTTGGCCACCTCATGCGAAGAGTTGACTCATTGGAAAAGACTCTGATGCTGGGAGGGATTGGGGGCAGGAGGAGAAGGGGACGACAGAGGATGAGATGGCTGGATGGCATCATTGATTCAATGGACGTGAGTCTGAGTGAACTCTGGGAGTTGGTGATGGACAGGGAGGCCTGGCATGCTGCGATTCATGGGGTTGCAAAGAGTCGGACACGACTGAGAGACTGAACTGAACTGGACTGATAAGTGTATACCATTTACAAACAGAAGAAAGAAATTAATTTCTTCCTTTCGAATTGGCATGGAATTTTTTTTCTTTTTCTTGCCTGAATTCACTCTGGATAGGACTTTCAGTACTATGTTGAATAGAAGTGATGAGAGTGAGCATCCATTTCTTGTTCCTTATCTTAGTGGAAAGGCTTTTTAGCTTTCCACAATTGAGAATGACGTTAGCTGTGGGTTTGTGCTCAATGGTCTCTACAGTGTTGAAATACATTTCTTTTATGCCTAATTTTAACAGAATTTTTATTATGAAAAGATACTGAGCTTTCTCAAGTGCATTTTCTGCATCAGTAGAGATTATTCATTCTGTTAATGTGGCGTATCTCATGAGAGAGATTTTTTTTCAATTCTTTAAACTTTATGTTTTTTTAAAAAATATGTCTTAATAAAAATATAAATCCCACATAAACTCACAGTCACTGTGCTTGGAAGTATCAGCATTTCTTAGAGTGAAGGTTGCAAGGTGTAGGAGTGACCTGGGACTCGGTTTCAAGGTCCATGCAAATTTGGGGAGAAAGGACACAGGTTTGCAGTCTAGGATGGAAGGAGGTGGGCAACTGTCTTTTCCTGGAATACTAAGGGAAAATGTACATTGTCATATATTCTCTCTTGGGCTAACACTGACCTATGTCTCTCTCATGTGGCCATAAATCTTGATCATGAAGTATGATCCTTTTAATGTGGCTTTGAATTTACATTGCTAGTTACTTGTTGAGAATTTTTTATCTATGTTCATCTGGTATATTGGCCTATAATTTTCTTCTTATAATGTTCTTCTCTAACTTTGATATCAGGATAATACTGGCCTCATAAAAGAAGTGTTCCCTACTCTTCAATTTCTTGGAAGAGTTTTTACAATTGATGCTAATTCTTCTTTAAATGTTTCATAAAACTCACCAATGAAGCTATGAGCCTAAACTTTGCTTTGTTGGGAGGTTTTTGGTTACTCATTCAATCTCCTACCACATTATTGGTTGGTTCACATGTTCTACTCATGAAATTGTTTGGGTAGATTATATTTAGAAAGTTATCAATTTTTCTAGGTTATTCAACTTATTGGTGTATAATTGTTATTAGTCTTTTTATGATTTTTTCTGTCACCTCTTTTATTTCTGAATTTGAGTCTTTTCTGTCTCTATTTTTCATTAGTCTGTGTGTTCCAAGTCGTTTCAATCATGTCTAACTCTTTGCGACCCTGTGGACTGTAGCCCAGGCTCCTGTGTCCATGGGATTCTTCAGACAAGAGTACTGGAGTGGATTTCCATGTCCTCCTCCAGGGGACCTTCCTGACACAGGGATTCAACCCACATCTTAAGGGTCTCCAGAATTGGTAGGCAGATTCTTTATCCCTGAGACACCTTTGAAGCCCTTTTAGTTAGTCTAGCTAATGGCAATTTCTTTTAATCTTGTCAAAAAACTAGCTCAATTTTGTTAATATCTTCTACAGTCATTTGGGACTTTATGTATTACTAATCTTTATTATGTCCTACTTTATGCTAAATTGGTCTTAGATTGTTTTTTTTCTGTTTCCTTGAGGCATAAATTATACTGTTCAGTTGAAATATTACTTTTGTCTGATTGTAAGCAACTATTTCTATAAACTTCTTTCTTAAAACTACTTTTGCTGCATCCCATAACTTTTTCTATGTTCTGCTCTCATTTGTTTCAGGATATGCTTAATTTCAACTTTTTATTTCTTCTTTGAACAATTGATTGCTCAGGACTGCGTTAATTTCTATGTATTTGTGAAATTTCCAATTTTCCTACTATTAATGATTTCGAGTTCCATACCCTTGAGGGTAAAGATACTTGCTATAATTTCAGTCTTCTTAAAATGTTAAGACTTTTTTGTAGCCTAACATATGATCTCTCCCTGATAATGTTGTGTGTATCCTTGAAAAGATTGTGTATTCTGCTCCTGCACGTGAAATGTTCTGTATCTATCTGCCAGGTCAATTATAGTATTGTTCAAGTCTGCTAACTCCTACTTATTTTTTGTCTGGTTGATAAACATATTGTTGAAGTTGGGATATTATAACACCTTGCTATTATTGTTTTGCTATGTCTTTCTCCCTTCAGTTCTATTAGTATTTGTTCTATATATTTAAATAATATGATGATGGTGCCTATGTATTTATAATTGCTATATCATTTTAACAAATAGACACCATTCTCTTTGCATAGTAACCTTCTTTCTCTCTTTTTAAAGTCACATTGTAACAAGTATGATCATAAACATACTTGGCCACTTGATCAAACTTAGAAAATACAAAACACACACACACACACACACACACACAGGTAGACATTTTTCCACAAAACGTTTTCTACTTCTGTTTAATTCATGGTAAAATACTGATTGTGTGCACGTGTGCTTAGTTGCTTCAGTCATATCTGACTCTGTGCTACCTTATGGACTGTAGCCTACCAGGCTCCTCTGTCCATGGGATTCTCCAAGGCAAGAATATTGGAGTGGATTGCCATGCCCTCCTCTAGGGGATCTTCCTGACTCAAGAATGGAAGCTACAGTGTCTCCTCCATCTTCTGCATCGTGGGCAGATTCTTTACTGCTGAGAAACTGGGAAGTGAAAATACTGATTAGATATTTGTAATCCATACCGTATGACAGTCATATGAATAGTCGACTGGATTTTGTATGATATTCAATATTGCTAATGCCTTAAGAATTACAATTAAAGATGTAACTTAAATTAAAAATGCAATAGAAGAAATTGATAGTAGTTGAGATGATACAGAGGAAAGTGTCAGTGAACTGAAAGAGTAGTGGAAATCACACAAAATAAACAAAAAAAATAATAATGTGAATAGTTTAAGAGACCTCTGGTTCTACAACAAGCATACTATAATTCCATTATACACGTCCCCCAAAATAAGAAGAGAAAAAGGTAGAGAACTTATTTGAAAATATAAAGTTAAAAACCTCTTCAACCTCGGAATGAGACATCCAGGTGAAACAGTTAAAGCTTAGGGAGGCAGTCTAAGGCCCTTTAAGGAGTGGGTGAAGATTCTTACCCATGCTTTCCTTAAGCCTTATGTAACATTTTATCTTTCCTGAGAACTGGCATTTCTTTAGGTCAGGAACTAATGACTACATAGCACAATGTCTTACTCATGGAAATGCTTTTCTTGGACTCTATGTTAATAGTTATAATTGTAACAAATCTTGCTGGGGAGCCTGTTTCTCAAGACTTGTATCCCTGATTACACAGAAACAGTATATCTTGCCCAGAAACATTGCCCAAACCGTTCTCCCTGACTAATCTTGCGCCAAAGTTATCTCAGGATGTATGCCTTGGTAAAGGGTCTCGTGGAACTCTTACATTTGAGGTATTCTTTTTATCTATTCTCAGCAGATAGCAGAAAAGTTTATATGGCCTTGCTTAAACTAGTGAGGGTGGGTACTCTCCTACCAGCTTCTGATGTCTATGTCAGAAGCTTTATCTGTCACTTTCACTTCAAATAAAAATCTACAAAAACTATCTTTGCTCCTTGAGTTAAATCTTCTCCTTCAGAGACCACAAATCCAGTGGTGCTATTCACCATACATGTAAGCTATCACAGGTAAGACACACAGTAAGTGAGGTGACAAAAGGTAAACAGAATTATAAAAGGAGCAAGAAAAAAGCAACTAGTTACATACAAGAAACTCCCACAAGACTATTGGCTGATTTTTTAGCAGAAACTTTGTAGGCCAGAAGGGAGTAGCATGAAATATTAAAGTGATAAAAGGACAGGACCTATAAACAAGAATATTCTATCTGACAAGGCTATCATTCAAATTTGAAGCTGAGGTAAAGAGTTTTAAAGACAAGCAAATCTAAGTGTTCAGCACAACTAAACAGCTTTATAAGAAATGCTAAAAGGGCTTCTATAAATGGAGAAGAGTTTATAACTGGAAATATTGATGAATGCAAATACACAGCAAATATCAACCACTTATATAGCTAAAGCATAGGAGAAAAAATTACCAAAATCACCTATAATCTCTCTTCCTTTCTCTCTCTTTCTATGTACTTATATATCTATATCTATCTATATATAAAGAAATTTATGTATGTCTATACAAATATATGTATATATATTGTTGTTCAGTCACTCACTCATATCTAACTTTTTGCAACTCCAACGTCTGTACCACTCCAGGCCTCTCTGTCCTTCACTATCTCCCAGAGTTTGCTGAAACTCATGTTCATATTGGATGATACCATCAAAATACTTCATTGTACCACTCCTGGCCTCTCTGTCCTTCATTATCTCCCAGAGTTTGCTGAAACTCATGTTCATGTTGGATGATACCATCAAAATATTTCATCCTCTGTCACCTCCTTCTCCTCCTGCCCTCAATTTTTCCAAGCATCAGTGTCTTTTCCAGTGAGTTGGCTCGTCACATTAGGTGGCCAAAGGATTGGAGTTTCAGCTTCAGCAACAATCCGTCCAACAAATATTCAAGGTTGATTTCTTTTAGAATTGACTGGTTTCATCTCCTTGATGTCCAAGAAATTCACAAGCATCTTCTCCAGCACCACAGTTCAAAAGCATTAATTCTTTGGCACTCAGACTTCTTTATGGTCCAACTCTCACTTCTGCACATGACTACTGGAAAAAACTGGAAAAAACATGGTTTTGACTATACTGACCTTTTTTGGCAAAGTGAAGCTTCTGCTTTTTAACATGCAGTCTAGGTTTATCATAGCTTTTCTTCCAAGGAGCAAGCATCTTTTAATTTCATGGCTAAAGTCACAGTCTGCAGTGATTTTGGAAGAAAATAAAATCTGTCACTGTTTCAATTTTTTCCCCTTCTATTGCCATGAAGTGATAGAACTGGATGGCATGATATTAGTTCTTTGTATGTTGAGTTTTAAGCCAACTTTTTTACTCTCCTCTTTCACTTTCATCAAGAGGCTCTTCAGTTCATCTTTGCTTTCTGCCATTGGAGTGGTATAATCTGCATATATGAGGTTATTGATATTTATTCCCCCAATCTCTAATCCATATTGTGAGTCATCCAGCTTGGCATTTCACATGATGCACTCTGCATGTAAGTTAAATAAGCAGGGTGACAATATACAGCCTTGTCATAACCCTTACCCAATTTGGAACCAGTCCATTGTTCCATGTCGTTTTAACTGTTGGTTCTTAACCTGCATGCAGGTTTCTCATGAAGCAGGTAAGGTGGTCTGGTACTTCAATCTCTAAGAATTTTTCACAGTTTGTTGTGATCCACACAGTCAAATCCTCTAGCATAGTCAATGAAGAAGTAGATGTTTTTTGGAATTCCCTTGCTTTTTCTATGATCCAACGGATGTTGACAATTTGATTTCTTCTTCCTCTGCCTTTTCTAAATCCAGCTTATACAACTGGAAGATCTTGTTTCACATACTCTTGAAACCTAGATTGAAGGATTTTGAGCATTACCTTGCTAGCATGTGAAATCACCACAGTTCTGCAGTAGTTTGAACAGTCTTTGACATTGCTCTTCTTTGGGATTAGAATTAAAACTGACCTTTTCCAGTCCTGTGGCCACTGCTGACTTTTTGAAATTTGCTAACATATTGAGTCCAGCACTTTAACAGCATCATCTTTTAGGATTTGAAATAGTTCAGCTAGAATTCCATCACCTCCACTAGCTTTGTTCATAGTGATGCTTCCTAATGTCCACTTATTTCACACTCCAGGATGTCTGGCTGTAGGTGAGTGACCACACCATCGTGGTTATCTGGATTATTAGGACCGATTTTGGACAGCTCTTCTGTGTATTCTTACCACCTTGTCTTAATATCTTCTTCTTCTGTTAGGTCCATACCATTTCTGTCCTTTATTGTGCCCATCTTGTCATGAAAATTTCCTTGGTATCTCTAATTTTCTTGAAGAAATCTCTAGTCTTTCACATTCTATAGTTTTCCTCTATTTCTTTGCATTGTTCACTTATGGAGGATTTCTTATCTCTCCTTGCTATTATTTGGAACACTATGTTCAGTTGGATATATCTTTCCCTTTCCAGTTTGCCTTTCACTTCTATTGTTTTCTCAGCTATTTGTTAGGCCTCCTCAGACAATCACTTTGCTTTCATTCATTTCTTTTTCTTGGGGATGGTTTCAGTCCATATGAACCTCCACCCATAATTCTTCAGTCACTCTGTCTATCAGATATTATCCCTTGAATCTATTTGTCACTTCCACTGTATAATCATAAGGGACTTGATTTAGGTCATATCTGAAGAGCCTAGTGGTTTTCCTTACTTTTTTTCAATTAATTCTGAAATTTTCAATAAGTATTTTACAATCTGAGGCACAGTTAGCTCTTGGTGTTGTTTTTGCTGACTGTAGATTGCTTCTCCATCTTCAGCTACAAAGAACACAATCAGTCGGATTTCAGTATTGACCATCTGGTGATGTCCATGTTTAGAGAGTGAAAAAGTTGGCTCAAAGCTCAACATTCAAAAAACTAAGATCATGGCATCTGGTCCCATCACTTCATGGGAAATAGATGGGGAAACAGTTACTGACTTTATTTTGGGGGGGGGGCTCCAAAATCACTGCAGATGGTGATTGTAGCCATGAAATTAAAAGACACTTACTCCTTGGAAGGAAAGTTATGACCAACCTAGATAGCATATTAAGAAACAGACACATTACTTTGCCAACAAAGGTCTGTCTAGTCAAGGTTATGATTTTTCCAGTGGTCATGCATGGAGGTGAGAGTTGGACTATAAAGAAAGCTGAGCACCGAAGAATTGATGCTTTTGAACTGTGGTGTTGGAGAAGACTCTTGAGAGTCCCTTGGGCTGCAAGGAGACCCAACCAGTTCATCCTAAAGGAGATCAGTCCTGGGTGTTCACTGGTAGGACTGATGCTGAAGCCGAAACTCCAATACATTGGCCACCTCATGCGAAGAGCTGACTCATTTGAAAAATCCCTGATGCTGGGAAAGATTGAGGACAGAAGGAGAAGGGGACGACAGAGATTGAGATGGTTGGATGGCATCACCGACTCGATGGACATGAGTTTGGGTGAACTCCGGGAGTTGGTGACGGACAGGGAGGCCTGGCATGCTGCAATTCATGGAGTCTCAAAGAGTCGGACATGACTGAACGACTGAACTAAATTGAACTTGTGTTGTTTGGAGAGGTTTCTGTTATAACCAGTTCCTTCTCTTAGCAAAACTCTGCTAGCATTTGCCTTGCTTCATTTTGTACCACAAGGCCAAACTTGCCTGTTACTCCACGCATCTTTTGACTTCCTATTTTTGCATTCCTGTCCCCTATGATGAAAGGACATCATTTTTTGGTGTTAGTTCTAAAAGGTCTTGTAGGGCTTCATAAAAATGTTCACCTTCAGGTTCTTTGGCATCAGTGTTTGGGGCATAGACTTGGATTAGTGTGATGTTGAATGGTTTGCCTTGAAAATGAATCGAGATCATTCTGTCATTTTTGAGATTGCATCCAAATATGGCATTTCACACTCTTGTTGACTATGAGAGTTATTCGGTTTCTCTTAAGGAATTTTTGCCCACAGTAGTAGATATAATGGTCACCTGAATTAAAGTCATCCATTCCCATCCATTTTAGTTCACTGATTCCTAGAATGTCAACGTTCACTCTTGCCATCTTCTGTGTGACCACATCCAACTTACCTTGATTCATGGACCTACCATTCCAGGTTCCTATGCAATATTGTACTTTAAAGCATCAGACTTTACTTTCACCACCAGACACATCCACAACTGGGATTCATTTCTTCTTTGGGTAGCCTCTTTATTCTTTCTGGAGCTATTTCTTCACTCTGCCCCAGTAGCATTTTGGACACCTACTAACCTCAGGGTTTTATCTTCCAGTGTCATATGTTTTGCTTTTCATACTCTTCATGGAATTATCAAGGAAAGAATGATGACGTGGTTTGCCATTCCCTTTTACAGTGGACCACATTTTGTCAGAACTCACCACCATGACCCATCCATCTGGGTGGCCCTGCACAGCAAGGCTAATAGTTTCATTGAATTAGACAAGGCTATGATCCTTGCAATCAGTTTGGTTAGTTTTTTTGTGATTGTGGTTTTCATTCTGTCTGCCTTCTGATGCATGAGGATAAGTGGTTTGTGGAAGCTTCTTGATGGAAGGCACTGGCTCTAGGGAAAACTGGGTCTTGCTCTGGTGTGTAGAACCATGCTCAGTAAATCTTTAATCCAATTTTCTGCTGGTGGGTGGATCTGTTCTCCCTCCCTGTACTTTGGACTGAGATGGCTCAGCCCTGGAGTCTGCAGTCTCTATGGTAGGGCTATGGCAACCTCCTCCAAGAGGACTTATGCCAACAAACCTCTCCTCCTAAGACTACTGCTGCCAGTGCACCCGACCCTGAGGCAGGCCACTGTCTATCCACACCTCAGCCGGGAGCTCTCAAACACTCACAAGCAAACCTGGCTCAGTCTCTTGTGAGGTCACTGCTAATTTCTGTGCCCTGGTGCACATAAGGTTTTCTTTGTGCCCTCAATAAGCCTCTGTTTCCCTTGTTGTTAAGTCGTTTAGTCATGTCTGACTCTTTGCAACCCCATGGACTGCAGGACACCAGGCTTCCCTGCCCTTTACTATCTCCCAGAGTTTGCTTAAACTCATGTCCATTGAGTCGGTGATGCCATCCAAACATCTCATCTTCTGTCATCCCCTCTCCTCCTGCTTTCAGCCTTTCCCAGCATCTGTTTCCCTAGTCCTGTGGAAGTTCTGTAATCAAACCTGCTGACCTTTAAAGTCATATCCCCAGGGATTCCCAGTCCCTTTGCCAGATCCCCAGGTTGGGAAGTCTGTTGTGGGGCCTAGAACCTTTGCAGTAGTGCTAGAACTTCTTTGGTATAATTGTTACCAGTTTGTGGATTGCCCACCTGGTGGTTCTATGGTATGGCTAATGATGGCCTTCTCCAAGAGAAGTTAGGCCCATGCCACCCCTCATAGGATTGCTGCTGCCAGGGTCTCTGTCCCCACAGCAGTTCACTGTCAACCCACACCTCTGCCAGAGACTTCCAAACACTTACAGGCAACTCTGGCTCAGTCTCTTGTAGGGTCACTGCTTGTTTCCCCTGGGTCCTGGTGTGCACAAAGTTTTGTTGGTGCCCTCAAAGAGTCTCTTTCAGGTATGAGGTTTGATTTTAACGTGATTCCACTCCTCCTACTCTCTTGGTGCAGCTTCTACTTTGTCCTTGGATGTAGGGTGTCTTTTTGGTAGGTTCCAACATCTTTCTATCAATGGTTGCTCAGCAGCTAGTTGTGGTCTTGGTGTTCTTTCAGGAGAAGATGAGTGCATGTCCTTCTACTTCACCATCTTGGATCAGGCTTATACATATGTACCTATACACATACATACATGCACACATATATGTATGTTATATGTAAACCTCATGGTAACCTCAAACCAAAAATCTGTAATAGATAAGCACAAAGGAAGAGAACTGAATTCAAACATAATATTGAAGATAGCCATTCAGTCACAAGTGAAGAGAGCCAAAGAAGAAAGAAACAAAATAAAACTATAAAAGCAATTCCAAAGCAATTAACAAAATGAAAACAAGTATAAATTATCAATAATTAATTTAAACATATTAGGTTGGTACAAATGTAATAGTAATTACAGTTGGTACAAAAGTAATTGAGATTCAAAAGTAATTGTGGTTGACATTTGTACAAATCACAGTTAATTTTTCTTTGAAAGTATATATTTATTTTATTTTTAATAATTAAATTTATTTATTTTTAACTAAAGAGCTTACCACTATTACTTGTGGACCTCAATTACTTTTGTACCAACTGCAATTACTTTTGCATTAGCCATGATTACTTTTGGACCAAGTGTAATTACCTTTGCACACACAATTTCTTTCAAAACTCAATTACTTATACAGCAACCAGAATTACTTTTGCACCCCACGGTTACTGTTACTTTTGCACCAAAACACAATTACTTTTTACCTTCAGTTGCTTTTTCACCAACTACAATTACTTTTTAACCTCAATTATTAAGTACTTTTGCATCCCACAATTATCATTACTTTTGCAAGAACTACAATTACTTTTGCAGCAATCACAATTACTTTGCAACAACCTAATAGATGCAACAACCTGAAAGTTCCAATAAAAAGACAGAGTATCTGGGTCAATTCTTTTAAATCCCATATATGTGTTGCCTACAATAGATGCAGTTTAGATATAAAGACAAAAAAAAAAAACTGAAAACGAGGGAAAGGAAAGAGGTAGTCCATGAAAAAAAAAAAAAAAAAACTAACAACCAGAAACCTGGGTGTAAATACTTACACCAGACAGACAATAAAATAAGTCTGGAGGAGTGGTCCAAGGTGGCGAAGGAATAGGACTGGGAGACCATTTTCTCCTTCACAAATACATCAAAAGATCATCTGCATGTGGAGCAACTCCTACAGAACAACTTCTGAACACTAGCAGAGGACCCCAGATACCTAGAAAGGCAAAGCAATCTCTTTGGAATAAGGTAGGATGAAAGATAAAGACAGAAAGAGAGACAATGGATTTGGGGACAGTGACCCATCCTGGGGATGGCATCATGAAGGAGGAGAAATTTCCACACAACAGGAAACACTCCCATAGAAGGTGTCAGTGGGGAGCGTAGGAACCTCAGAGGGAAACATAACTGGAAAAAAAAAAATAAAAGAGACCACAGAAATCATGCCAAATCACAATTACCAGCCAAGAAGTTGCTCATATGCTCACATCTGTCTGCCATGACTGGGGAATGTGTGCTGAGGTGTGGGCTGTGTCATTGGTCCTTAGGAAAAGGACCTGAGTTGAATTCCTTGAGGACACTCTGATGGAACAAATGTGACTGACATAGCTCAGAAAGAATGGGGAAAACCTAAATTGTGGGATCACCAGAAAAACAAAGGACCATTTCCATGGGAAGGCTCTAATGTCACACTCTGAACCCTGGAGAGCTCACAGAACAAATGATCGCACCCTAGCAAATACCAAAGGTGGGTGAGCCGGCTGTTGTATGCAGCCCTCCTCAGAGGCAGACAGGCAAGTGTGTGATAGCCAGAGGTAGAAGGCAAGGGACCACTGTAATTTTGGACCCAGAGATCACATCACCTGCCAGGCTAGGAGCAGTCTGCCAGTCACCACCCATGTATTTCTGAGATCCTGGATGGCTCATTGCCAGGAGTGTCATAGTTTGAGACAAGCTCCCCTAAGGAGACACATGGTACACACCTGGGACTGTGCCCTCATGGCACACCAGTGAGCCTGAGAAGCTTGGACCTAGGAGGTGTACACCGCCTTGGGCTGTGGCAACCCCTATGTGGTCAATCCACTGTGAGTGCTCCCCACACATGCCAGTGGCATTTGTTTGCAGTGCCCCTCCTTCTCCATAGTACAACTGAGCAAGTGAGCCCAAATAAGTAGCCACTTTCATCCCTTCATGTCAGGGAAAAGATCAGACACTGGAGAGACTTTCAAACAGAAAAGACCAACCTAATCAAAGAAAAGAAGGTGGAACTGCCCCAGAAGTGGCAGGTGCAAAAATTAAAATCCTGGAGCTGGGGGGCGGTCCTAAGATGGCAGAGGAATAAGACGGGGAGACCACTTTCTCCCCCACAAATTCATCAAAGAACATTTGAACGCTGAGTAAATTTCACAAAACAACTTCTGAATGCTGGCAGAGGACATCAGGCACCCAGAAAAGCAACCCATTGTCTTAGAAAGGAGGTAGGAAAAATATAAAAGATGAAAAGAGAGGCAAAAGAGGTAGGGATGGAGATCCGTCCAGGGAAGGGAGTCTTAAAGAAGAGAGAAGTTTCCAAACACCAGGAAACACTCTCACTGGCGAGTCTGTGGCGAGCCTTGGAACATCAAAGGGCAACATAACCAGGAGGAAAAATAAATAAATAATTAAAACCCACAGATTACATGCCCAATGGTAACTCCCAGTGGAGAAGCAGCACAGAGGCCCACATCCACCACTAGCAAGTGGGGGCTGGGCAGGGAGGCATGGGCTGCATTGTTTAGGGGAAAAACGGGGCTGAATGCCCCGAGAACAGTCTGAGGGAACTAACTTGAGATAGCAAGCCAGACTGTGGGATAGCTATCCCACTAAAAGCCCTAACCTAAGACACTGCCAGACCCGCTCACAGAACAAAGCACTGAGCAGAGATAGCTGGCTGTGGACCAGCCCATCCCTTGCCAGGGACAGGCAGGTGAAGGCAGCCAGAACCAGAAGGGGAAAATCGCAGCCCCAGAGAGGCATTCTATACCAAACTGCAAGCAGACTTCATTGCTAACCAAGACTCCTTGGGATTCTGGACAATCAACAACTGCTGGGAGGGTCGCAGCCAGAGATTAGCTCCCCAGAAGAGACACACAGCACACCTGAGAAGGTGCACCGGTTGTACACCCAGAAAACCGAGTGGCAGGGACAGGGAAGGGGATAAGTCACAGCCTTCAATTGGGGGCGACCGTGCTCACCAAGCACCTGGTCACCTGAGCTGCTCGGACCTGGGAAGGGCACAAAACGCAGGCTAAACCGAGTCTGTGCCTTTGTGGACTATCCAAGTACCTGAACCTGAGCAGCTTAGACCTGGGAAGTGCATACAACCCAGGGCCGGCCTCAGACAGTTCCTGGCAGAGCAACCTAGAGCCTGAGCAGTGCAGACTGGGGAAGAACACATGCCATGACTGGGGATAAATCCAGTGTGGCTGAGACAATGTGAGCACACTCCAGTGTTATTTGTTTGCAGTGTTCCTCCCTCCCCACAGCACGACTGAACAAGTAGGCCTAAAAAAGTGACCACCACCGCCCCTTTCTGTCAGGACAGAAATTAGACACTGAAGAGACAAGCAAACAGAAGATGCTAAAACAAACAGAGCGACCCTCGTTGGAAGTGACAGGTGCAATAGGTTAAAACCCTGTAGTTAGCACCAACTGCATAGGAAGGGGCCTAGAGACCTTGAGAAGTACAAGCTGGACAAAGGAACTATCTGAAAATGAACTGACCCCACACTGTCTACAACAACACCAGAGAAAGTCCTAGATATATTTTTACTATTATCATTTTTTAAATTTTTCTTTAAAAATTTATTATTTTTAACTCCTCTATTACTCCTTTACTTTTCATTTTTATAACTTCCTATTATTTTTTTTTAAA
>NW_024070207.1:84477169-84657248 GCF_014754425.2 Oryx dammah | reverse complement strand
GAAAGGCCACCCCAAACACAGCAATATAAACAAGATGAAAAGGCAGACAAAGACCCAGAAGGTAAAAGAACAGGATAAATGCCCACCAAACCAAACAAAAGAGGAAGAGATAAGGAATCTATCTGATAAAGAATTCTGAATAATGATAGTGAAAATGATCCAAAATCTTGGAAAAATAAAATGGAGTTACAGGTAAATAGCCTGGAGATAAGGATTGAGAAGATGCAAGAAAGGCTTAATAAGGACCTAGAAGAAATAAAAAAAGAGTCAATATATAATGAATAATGCAATAAATGATATAAAAAACACTCTGGAGGCAACAAATAGTAGAATAACAGAGGCAGAAGATGGGATTAGTGGAGTAGAAGATAGAAAGGTAGAAATAAATGAATCAGAGAGGAAAAAAGAAAAGTGAATTAAAAGAAATGAGGACAATCTCAGAGACTTCCAGGACAGTGTTAAACACACCAACATTCAATTCATAGGAGTCCCAGAGAAGAAGACAAAAAGAAAGACCATGAGAAAATCCTTGAGGAGATAATAGTTGAAAACTTCCCTAAAATGGGGAAGGAAATAATCACCAAGTCCAAGAAATCCAGAGAGTCCCAAACAGGATAAAACCAAGGAGAAACACTCCAAGACACATATTAATCAAATTAACAAAGATCAAACACAAAGAACAAATAGTAAAAGCAACAAGGGAAAAACAACAAATAACACACAAGGGGATTCCCATAAGGATAACAGCTGATCTTTCAATAGAAACTCCTCAGGCCAGGAGGGAATGGCAGGACATACTTAAAGTGATGAAAGAAAATAACCTACAGCCCAGATGACTGTACCCATCAAGGATCTCATTCAAATATGAAGGAGAAATCAAAAGCTTTATAGACAAGCAAAAGCTGAGAGAATTCAGCACCACCAAACCAGCTCTCCAACAAATGCTAAAGGATCTTCTCTAGACATGAAACAGAGAAAGGGTGTATAAACTCAAAACCAAAACAATAAAGTAAATAGCAATGGGATCATATTTATCAATAATTACCTTAAATGTAAATGGGTTGAATGCCCCAACCAAAAGACAAAGACTGGCTGAATGGATGTAAAAACAAGACCCTTATATATGTTGTCTCCAAGAGACCCAGCTTGAAACAAGGGACACATACAGACTGAAAGTGAAGGGCTGGAAAAAAATATTTCACGCAACTAGAGAGCAAAAGAAAGCTGGAGTAGTGATACTCATATCACATAAAATAGACTTTAAAAGCTGTGAAAAGACAAAAAGAAGGCCACTACATAATGATGAAAGGATCAATCCAAGAAGAAGATATAACAATTATAAATACATATGCACCCAACATAGAAGCACCATCATATGTAAGACAAATGTTAATAAGTATGAAGATGGAAATTAACAATAACATAATAATAGTGGAAGACTTTAATGCCCCACTCATACCTATGGATAGATCAACTAAACAGAAAATTAACAAGGAAACAAAAACTTTAAATGCAAGAATATACAATGGAGAAAAGACAATCTCTTTAAAAACTGGTGTTGGGAAAACTGGTCAATCACTTGTAAAAAAATGAAACTAGAACACATTCTCACACCATACACAAAAATAAACTCAAAATGGATTAAAGATCTAAATGTAAGACCAGAAACTATAAAACTCCTAGAGGAGAACATAGACAAAATACTCTCCGACATAAGTCACAGCAGAGTCCTCTATGACCCACCTCCCAGAATATAGAAAATAAATGCAAAAATAGATAAATGGGACCTAATTAAAATTAAAAACTTCTGCACAACAAAGGAAACTATAAGCAAGGTAAAAAGAAAGCCTTCAGAATGGGAGAAAATAATAGCAAATGAAGCAACTGACAAACAACTAATCTCAAAAATATACAAGCAACTCCTGCAGCTCAATTCCAGAAAAATAATCAACCCAATCAAAAAATGAGCCAAAGAACTAAATAGACATTTCTCCAAAGAAGACATACAGATGGCTAACAAACACATGAAAAGATCCTCAACATCACTTATTATCACAGAAATACAAATCAAAACCACAATGAGGTACCATTTCACACCAGTCAGAATGGCTGCTATCCAAAGGTCTACAAGCCATAAATGCTGGCGAGGATGTGGAGAAAAGGGAACCCTCTACACTGTTGGTGGGAATGCAAACTAGTACAGCCACTATGGAGAACAGTGTGGAGATTCCTTACAAAACTGGAAATAGAACTGTTGCGAGAGAAATGAAACAAAGACAAAACACGAGACACACAATAGACAGACAGTACACCATTCCAGCCAGAGGAACAGAACTGCGCAAACTATTTGCGGTTTATTATTATAAACCCCCCTAGGCAGAATTCCAGACTGCATGAATAAGCCTTTTCAGTACAGCGCAGGTGCAGACATGTTATCGTACAGCAAGGGGAGTGAAATCCCTGTCTACTGCAGAGTCTATCCAAAGCCCTCTTTTCCTTCTTATCACAAGAAGGGAATGCTCCCTCGTTTGCAAGGGACCATTAAACTCAAGGCTGTGTCCAGACTCTTTTGGCAGAACGCCTCATTTGCAAGCACGTTCAGCCCGAGCAGAGAGACCCATTTGCAGGCACATCTCTGCTACCCTATTAACCCTTCATCTCCCCCTTTTTTATTTGCTTTTATAAATTGTAGCATGGTCTGGATCTTCTCTGCTTCCCGCTTTAGTTGTTTCCCTTTCTGCCACCACCAGAAGACTAGAAAAGCAACACAACATAAAAGTAATATAAACACAGTGTTCCCAAAGGTAGTCCCAATTAGTGAGGATACATGCCCTAATGGATTTAAGTTATTCATTCCCTCTTGAAGACTTTTCAGCAAATCAGACCCCATAATGTCAGGTAAAGTCCTGCTAAAAGTAGACAAAATTTGTCGTTCCAGGTCCATAATCTCCCTAGTGAGATTTTGATGCCCAGTCAAGGATCGTTTTACTTTATCCCATCCTTCACTCATGTTAAATGGTACAGGTGTTATACAAAACTGAGAAGAATTCCAATCACATTTCAACACACTTCGTGTAGATAAAACAGCTAATTGATCTCCAAGCCAGGAAACGGTGTGTTGAAGATTGAGCACGTCGGTAGCAAGTTGTGCATCCAAATCTTGCTGTTGTTGCCATAACAAATGAGAGTCTTTATGCCAGTCCCGAATAAAATCAGCTGTTTGAATTCCTTGATGTAACGCAAGACCTGCCACCACCGCTGTTGCAGTTACTGACGCGACTGCTAGAATCGAAGCAATGACCACACCAAGCATACATTGAGATCGGTGTAGCAAAGTCTGTACAGCGGTTACTAGATGAGAAACAGCAGAAGAATCTGACCACGGCCGAGTCAGATTTATAGGTAACCATACTTCTGTCTGAGCCTTAACAATTACTAACGAGAAATTGGAGTTATAGGCTCGTCTTTCAAATTCTTCCCACCAAGACTGATTTACACATTGAGTTAGATTACAATAGTCACATGACACAGACCCCACATTCCAGGTCCAATTCCCATATAACAATGCAAAAGGATATTTTACACATGCCATTGTGGAATAAGATTTATTAACATGTAAATTAACATGGAATGGACCCGAAGAGTCACCACTGTCCAAAGTATAGTTTCCTGACCAGATAGTGAGATTACCAGAGACTGCCCATAGTTTCCAAATATCTCCTTGAATGTGCGGATATCCTTGCAATTGTAATTGAGGAGAGACAAGTGCAAATTGCTGCTATTTAACTGTTTCATTACCATTGCCCATCAAAGTGCTATTTGCACGATGCCACCTAAGAGATTTATTTGACCATTTTTCTAAGAATTGCCCATGATCTGGACTCCCATCTACAATGATGGCCCCAGAATAATTCATGACTTTAAAGGGTCGAAGACCTCAGCAATGTTCCCACTCCAAAGATTCTAGAGAAGGAACAAAAAAGTTAACAGGACATAGCAACATGTGTTTTCCATTATGAATGTCTATCAGTTCTGTTGAGGTGTTAAATCCCCTGGTGGAAACAAGCACAGTAAAAGTAGCAAAATGGTAATTACTATACTTTACCCCCCATGTATTATAAGAATGATGAGAATGTTCCTTGGTGGACAGACAAAAGGGGCGTCCTCCTATACACAAAGGAATACCTTCCACTGCAATGGTCAAATTACTAATATTATATTGTTGTTTATGATGAGATAGTTGTTCTATTCCCCCACAAGAAGGCAGTCTCATTAGTACATACCTGCACTTCTGGTTCCCCCCAGGAAACTGCTCTTACTAATGGGGGATTAGGTATATATGCCCAATATGTATGATTACTTGCTGATACACTGATTACCTGACATGTCACCACTGCCATCATGGCAAGCAAAAGATTGGTAGGATTCAGAGGTTGCCCCGCCTTCATTAACGTCTTCTCTGCTTCCTGGGTCAACCTCTTCTTTTGACCCCATGTAGGAGGTGTTGCTTCCCTTGTACAGAAAGTAAAGCTTCTCTGCATAGTAAGCTCTTTGAATTTTTTAACAAAGGGATCAGCCATTGTTGATTTTGATCAACCTTGCTGGGGGTCCAAAACCTGTAATTATTAACAGAAATGAAAGTATACCCTCGTCCCAAATATATTAATGATGCTGGGATCCAACCTTTCTCTTTATCTTTATACCAAATAGGCATATTCAAGATCTTCTTATCCTCTTGTTTCCCTTGAAAATGCAACTCTGCTGCTGATATATTTCCCTTGCTCCAAACATTCAAAAAATTTAGGGTAAGTAAGGTTTTATTCAGAATGTCTTTAGGTTTCATAAATCTCTCTTGTTCCCCCTTTTTTATTTTTTCAAGATAATCATGCAAGGTACGATTAGCTCTTTCAATGATAGCTTGCCCTTGACTATTATAAGGAATACCAAAAGTATGAGTTATATGGTATTGAGATAAAAAGTGAACTACTTTTGCGGATTGGTAGGCAGGTGCATTATCAGTTTTCAATTCAATTGGTAATCCCATAACTGCAAAACAAGATAACAAATGAGTGATAACAGTGTCAGCCTTTTCAGAATGTAATGCAGTGGCCCATTGAAAATGTGTGCAAGTATCTATAGTATGATGCACACATTTTTGTTGTCTGAAAGAAGAAATGTAAATTACATCCATTTGCCATATCTGATTTGCTTGTTGTCCTCTCATGTTGACACCTGGTGGGGTAAATGGCAAAGCAAAGGGTGCACATATGGAACAAGAACGAACAATATTTTGAGCTTGTTTTCGAGTAATAGCATGAGATTTTTGTAACCCTTTGGAGTTGGTATGTTGTAAGAGATGTTCTTGTTTTGTTGCTTCTATAGGATAAAGTAAGGCATCAATTGTAGCATTTCCGAATGATAAGGGTCCAGGAAGGGCAGAATGCGCACGGATGTGAGTAAAGAAAATTAACTCTGAATGCTGCAAGAGCAATTGTTGTACTTGGTAAAACAATTTATCAATAGCTGTTTTAAGGGTCAGTGGAAGGGAGACATGGGGAAGCTGTAGGCAAGAGAGAACAGCATATCGAGAATCTGAAACAATGTTAATAGGAAGTTGAGGAAAATCTTGCAAAACTAAATAGATAGCCCACAATTCAGTGGGCTGTACAGAAGAAAATGAGTGGGGGAGAATCTTGGAACTTTCCGGGGTCCAATATCCAGCAGTATTTTTATTTGCATCTGTAAAAATAGTGGGTCCCTTAATTGGAACATCTGAAATTGGGGAATGAGATATCATAGCGTTAGTCCAGAGAAAATCAATCAATTTAGATGATGGATAATGATTAGAAAACGAACCAGGATATGAGGCAAGAGAAATTTGCCAGTTTTCATTAAATTGTAAACATCGAGATATTTGAGCAGTTGTTAACTGAGTAACAATCTGGTGTGGTTCACATCCTAACAATTGTAAAATACGATGGCGACCTTTCTGTATAAGGAAGGCTAATTTATCCATATATGTAGTCAATTTTTTGGAAAAAACTGTTAGGTAAGAAAATCCATTCTATTAATCCTTTTTCTTGAGCAATTACAACAGATGGAGAATAAGGGGTATGAAATATTATAAACGAAATAGGTTGAGGCACATGTAAGTAAGTAAAAAAGCCATCATTTAGTCGTTGCTCAACAAATTGAAGTTCCTGTAAAGCCAATGGGGTTAAGGTCCGGGGGCTATCCAGAGCTGTATCTCCTTCTAAAGTAGAAAACAAATGTTGTAATTGATAAGTAGGAATCCCAAGTACTGGGCATAGCCAATTAATATCTCCCAATAACTTTTGAAAATCATTTAAGGTTTTGAGATGATCTCTTCTAATTTGCAACTTTTGGGGCCTTATTCTATGTTATTCCAATATTGTCCCTAAATATGAAATAGGAAAGTCCTTTTGAATTTTTCTGGGGCTATTTGCAAATTGTATAGTCTTAAAGCCTCCTGTACTTTTAAAAAGAATTCATCACGTTCAGCAATACTAGGAGCTGCTAATAGGAGATCATCCATATAATGATATAGAATATAACTGGGGTATTCTCGACGGAGGGATTGTAAAGAATGAGCTACGAATTCTTGGCATAAGGTAGGACTATTTGTCATTCCTTGTGGTAAGACTGTCCACTGATAATGCTTAACAGGATGAGCATGATTAAGAACAGGAACTGTAAAAGCAAATTTATCTCTATCTTGCAATTGTAGGGGAATGGTAAAAAAAAAAAAAAAAAAAAAAAACAGCCTTTAAGATCTAGCACCATTAAGGACCAATTCTGAGAAATAAGAGCTGGAGAGGGGAGTCCCAATTGTAATGCTCCCATAGGTTCAATACATTTATCAACTTCTCGTAAATCAGTTATCATTCTCCATTTTCCAGATTTCTTTTTTATAACAAAAACAGGAGAATTCCAGGGGGAGGTAGAGGGCTCTATATGACCAAGTTGGAGTTGTTCTTGTACTAATTGATCTAATGCCTCGAGCTTCATTTGTGGTAATGGCCACTGCTCAACCCATTTTGGAGTATTAGTTAATCATTTTAATGGGAGTGCTCAAGGAATTTGAGAAGTGGCTACTAGTTTTCCGATGGAATGGTTACAGAAGCCCCCAAAGGAGAGAGAAGATCTCTTCCCCGTATATTAATAGGTATATTTACAATATAAAAGGTAACAAACACTGATCTTCCATTATGGAATTGGCATTGCAAGGGATGGGTACTCTTCCAGACATCTGCAATGGAGCCCAATCCCGTCAGCATTAAAGGGCTTTTTTCTTTTTCCCAATCTTGGGGCCATTGTTGAGAAGAAGTGACTGAAACATCCGCCCCTGTGTCTACTAGTCCCTCAAAGTTGTTTCCTTGTATAATCAAGGAGAGAACAGGGCAAGAATCTTTGATAACCATTTCCCAAAATATATGTCACCCAGTACTTCCAAATCCTCCTGTTCGTTCATTAGGAAGAGCCAAAAAGGGGTGATAAGGTAGGAGAAGTATTTGAGCAATACGTTCCCCAGCTAACAATGAAAGCATGGTAGAAGTAGAGACCACAATTAAAATGCCCCCAACATAGTCAGAGTCTATTACCCCAGGAATTATGGTTAAACCTCTCAAAGCCGTGCTGCTACAGCCTAATATCAAGCCAAAAGTGCCTTTAGGCAGTGGTCCAAATACATTTGTTTTTAATTTATAAATGCCTCCCCCGGTGACAAAAGAACATTATAAGCTAGAGGTACATCAGCAGCAGCACTCCCTGAAGTAGCAGACCGTAAGTCCGAAATCATCATCTGAGGTCCCTTTAATGGGGCATTGACTCGTAACGGTTGCTGGGAGGGAACAGGGTTGGGGCAGGTGGGATGGCAGGAGGGCAAGGAGGAGAAGTCCCCGGTATTGTTCCTGGGCCCCAAGGACTTAGGCCCGCAATATAGTTTCCCGGTATCGGGTTGCCCATTTTGTCTGTTTTAGATCTGCATTCATTAGATCTGCATTCATCGCACCGACGGCAAAGTCCAGGAGGAGTCTTATTCTTCCCAGCAAGGGATCTGTCTTTAGGAATTGCACCTTGATCAGCTTTTAATTTCCAATACCCTCTTTTCATATGACCAGGTTTTCCACAATGGAAGCAGTTACCTCCCTTTTGTGGTCTCATAGCTTTGGCCAAGGCTGTAGCAAAGACATTAGCCTGATGCTCAGCTCCTCCTACTCCTGAGCAGGCTCTGATATATTCAGCTATAGATGCACCCTGTCCCTTGAAAGGTCCCAGTATACGCTTGCATTCAGGATTTGCATTTTCAAATGCTAAAGTTTGTAATAATATCTCTGAAATCTCATCCCTCCCTACAGCCCGTTCCACAGCTACCCTCAATCTTGCTAGAAAATCAGTATATGGCTCATTGGGGCCTTGCATAGTTTTAACAAAGGAGGGCTGGGCGTGGCCAGTAGGCACCACATGGCGCCATGCTCGTAAAAAGACCTGGCGGACTTGTAAGTCCTGATCAGAGTACTGAGCCTGTTCTCTTAAAGCCTGATAAGGGCCCTCTCCCATTAGCTTGTCCTCGAGAGGACCAGGGGGATTCTGTCCCTCATTAATCCAAGCCTGCTTTCTAGCTTCTTCTTCCCACCAGCTACGAAGTTGCAACCATTGAGAACCCTCCAAGACAGCTTAGGCAATAGATTCCCAATCTAACAGAATGATTAATTTGCCTTTTCTCAATGATTCCAGCATAGCCAAAACAAAGGGAGATTGAGGACCGTACTGTGCTATTGCAGCTTTAAGATCTTTAAAAAATTTATATTCCAAAGGAGTGTATTGAACATTTATCACATTGTCATTCTGCTGTCTCTGGATGGGAAATAATTGTGGAGGATCGATAAACCCACCAGGGGGAGCAGGCAAGTCATCATCATGAAGCATAGACAAAGGAAAGGAGAACCGACAATGTTCCCTGCCCACATCGGGCCAATTAACTGCAGTGGGGAAAAGAGAAGCACAAGGAGGAGCAGAAGGTGTAGATTTTTTCTCCTCCTTACGGGATTTCCACCACTCCTGGAATAGATGGGTCATTTCTTTAATCTCTTTGCCCTCCTCTAATGAAACCGAAGCAGCCTCCGAATCTGATTCTGAACTATCAGATGTTTCACCATTTACAGGAGGAGGCTCATTTGTATCCTTGCCTTCAGGCGATGCAGAAGCCCCACCAACGTCTGACACATCCTCATAAATTATTTCTCCCCTCCTTGAAGCATTAGATTTAGCTTCATTATCCGTAGAGAACAAGGTCAAAGTCTGTGTTATAACACTACACAAAGTCCATAACTTCAAAGGGATCACATTACCCTTCTGATGTTGCTTTCTCAATTTCTTTTGAATTATTTTCCATTCTTTTAAGTTTAACTGTAACTTAGTTTGATATTGGAACCAATGACAATATTGCTCCACCAAGCAAAAGAGCTCACTCAATCGATGAGTAGAGGCTTTAACGCCTATGGAGTGGAGAAGTCCTTTGACTAACTCCATGTATTGTGTCTGTAATGATGATGAGGAATTCCCCATGATTTTCCCGAAAGTTCCCCTGCTATGGATTTAAAATCCCCCCAGGGTTACTCACCCTTTCAGTTTCACTCGTGCCCCACGTTGGGCACCAGATGTTGTGAGCGAAATGAAACAAAGACAAAAAATGAGACACCCAATAGATAGACAATACACCACTCTGGCCGAAGGAAAAGAACTGTGCAAACTATTTGCAGTTTATTATTATAAAGCCCCCCTAGGCAGAATTCCAGACTGCATGAATAAGCCTTTTCAGTACAGTGCAGGTGCAGACATGTTATCATACAGCAAGGGGAGTGAAATCCCTGTCTACTGCAGAGTCTGTCCAAAGCCCTCTTTTCCTTCTTATCACAAGAAGGGAATGCTCCCTCGTTTGCAAGGGACCATTAAACTCAAGGCTGTGTCCAGACTCTTTTGGCAGAACGCCTCATTTGCAAGCACGTTCAGCCCGAGCAGAGAGACCCATTTGCAGGCACATCTCTGCTACCCTATTAACCCTTCAGAACTGCCATATGACCCAGCAATCCCACTGCTGGGCATACACACAGAGGAAAGCAGAATTGAAAGAGACACATGTACCCCAATGTTCAACACAGCACTGTTTATAATAGCCAGGACATGGAAGCAACCTAGATGTCCATCAGCAGATGAATGGATAAGAAAGCTGTGGTACATATGCACAATGGAGTATTACTCAGTCATTAAAAAAATACATTTGAATCAGTTCTAATGGGGTGGATGAAACTGGAGCCTATTATACAGAGTAAAGTAAGCCAGAAAGAAAAACACTAATACAGTATATGCATATATATGGAATTTAGAAAGATTGTCACCATAACCCTGTATGCGAGACAGCAAAAGAGACACAGATGTATAGAACAATCTTTTGGACTCTGTGTGAGATGCCGAGGGTAGGATGATTTGGGAGAATGGCATTGAAACCTGTATTATCTCATGTGAAATGAATCGCCAGTCCAGGTTGGATGCATGATATAGGGTGATTGGTGCTGGTGCACTGGATGACCCAGAGGGATGGGATAGGGAGGGAAGTGGGAGGGGGATTCAGGATGGGGAACACATGTACACCAGTAGCGGATTCATATCAATGTATGGCAAAACCAATACAATATTGTAAAGTAATTAGCCTCCAATTAAAATCAATAAATTTATATTAAAAATAAATAAGTAATTAGTTAAAAAATTAACAGCTATCATTTATCTTGAAAAATAAAGAAATAAAATCCTGGAGCTAATCTGACACTGTACATTTGAGGGGCAATTGTAGATTTGAGAACAAGTATAAGCCAGAACTAGAGAATATCTGACACTGAACTGACACCACACTGCCCACAACAGCTCCAGAGACATTCCTAGATATGTTCAGGGACGGTCTGAGTAGGCAACTCGACTGGAACAGGAAAATGGAGGAATCACATGAACATTCATCTCATTACCACTGTTACATTGTCCTGCCTCCTATATTTTTTTCTTTATTATTTTATTTTTTACTTTTAAAACTCTTTAATTTTTATTCTTTTTTCTCATTTTTCCTTTCTCCCCACCTTCATTTTCCCCACATACTATCCTAATATGTTTCTTTATTACTCTTTTAACTTTTTTTTAATAGCCTACTTTTTTCTCTTTGTATTTCTTTATTTTCAACTGAAGGATAATTGCTTTACAGTATTGTGTTGGTTTCTACTGAACATCAACTAGAATAAGCCATAGGTTTATGCATGTCCCCTCCAACTAAAACATCCCTCCCACCTTCCTCCACATTGCACCTGTCTAGGTTGTTACTGAGCCTTGGCTTGGGATCCACGAGTCATACAGCAAATTCCCATTGTATTTTTTATAGCCTACTTTTAACGTTCCTTTAAAAAATCTTATTAAAAAATACATTCCATATTTCTTATTTTGGGGTTGCATTTTGTTTTTTATGTTGTACTTCTGATAGTCTAATTTTTATTCTAGGTTTTTAATTTTTGATCTTTTGTTATTAATTTTGTATCTTTAAGAGTCTAGTTTTTGGTATCTTGTTTCACGTAGGGATGTTGGCTTGGCTGCTCTCTTCCCTTTTGACTCTGTTTTTCTCCTGCTGGTCACCTCCTCCTCCTTTGTCCCTCTTCTCTTCTCTGTATAACTCTGAATCTCTTTGGGTGTGCCTGGCAATGGAGAGTTGTTTCATTATTATATTAGGGGTTTGTCGTCTCTGCTGTGTGTCCTGAGAAATCTTGATATTACTGTAAGAGGTCCAGACCAAAACCCAGAGGCAGGGGGCTCAACTGAGAACTTTAGAACATCATAGAACTCTTAACTCCAGGGAACATTAATAGATGAGAACCCACCCAAAAGCCTCCATACTTAGCTTGGTGAGACCAAGCTACATCCAAGAGCCAGCAAACACTAGTGCAAGACACCTCGTGCTAATCCTCCAGAAAATAGGAACACAACCCTGAACATTAACAGACAGGATGCCCAAGGCATACCAAACCAACAGAAACCCCCAAACTAACTATCGGACACTACACTTCCCTCCAGAGAGATGAGATTCAGCTCCGTCCACCAGAACACAGACTCAAGTTTTCTCCCAACAAGGAAGCATTCACAAGCCACTGCTCCAATCCCACTCACAGGGAGAAAATTCCACAATTAAGAGGAAAATTCTCCAAGGCAGGCTTCAGCAATACATGAACCATGAACTTCCAGATGTTTCAGCTGGTTTTAGAAAAGGCAGAGGAACCAGAGATCAAATTGCCAACATCTGCTGGATCATGGAAAAAGCAAGAGAGTTCCAGAAAAAACATCTATTTCTGCTTTATTGACTAAAAAAAAACCTTTGACTGTGTGGATCACAATAAACTGTGGAAAATTCTGAAAAATATGGAAATACCAGACCACCTGACCTGCCTTTTGAGAAACCTGTATGCAGGTCAGGAAGCAACAGTTAGAACTGGACATGGAACAACAGACTGGTTCCAAATAGGAAAAGGACTACATCAAGGCTGTATTATGTCACCCTGCTTATTTAACTTGTATGCAGAGTACATTATGAGAAAGGCTGCACTGGATGAAGCACAAGTTGGAATCAAGATTGCCGGGAGAAATATCAATAACCTCAGATATGCAGATGACACCACCCTTATGGCAGAAAGTGAAGAAGTACTAAAGAGCCTCTTGATGAAAGTGAAAGGGGAGAGTGGAAAAGTTGGCTTAAAGCTCAGCATTCAGAAAACTAAGATCATGGTATCTGGTCCCATCACTTCATGGCAAATAGATGAGGAAGTAGTGGAAACAGTGACAGACTTTATTTTGGGGGGCTCCAAAATCGTTGTAGATGGTGATTGCAGCCATGAAATTAAAAGACACTTGCTCCTTGGAAGAAAAGCTATGACCAAACTAGACAGCATATTAAAAGGCAGAGACGTTACTTTGCCAACAAAGGTCCATCTAGTCAGAGCTATGGGTTTTCCAGTAGTCACGTATGGATGTGAGAGTTGGACTATAAAGAAAGCTGAGTGCTGAAGAACTGATGCTTTTGAACTGTGGTGTTGGAGAAGACTCTTGAGAGTCCCTTGGACTGCAAGGCGATCCAACCAGTCCATCTTATAGAAGATCAGTCCTCCGTGTTCATTGGAAGGACTGATGTTGCAGCTGAAACTCCAATACTTTGGCCACCTGAGGTGAAGAGCTGACTCATTGTAAAAGACCCTGATGCTGGGAAAGACTGAAGGCGGAAGGAGAAGGGGATGACAGAGATGGGATGTTGGGTGGCATCACTGACTCAATGGAGATGAGTTTGGGTAAATTCCGGGAGTTGGTGATGGACAGGGAGGCCTGGTGTGCTGCAGTCCATGGTTTTGCAAAGAGTCGGACACAACTGAGAAACTGAACTGAACAGAACTGAACAGCTGCTTTATCTATTGGGAACACTTATGGCTGACCTATCAGATGAAGCTCTGCAGGCCAGCTCTTCACTATCAAAAATTTAGAGAAGAGCTACCAACTATTTTCTCAAATTCTTCCACAAAAATGTAGAAGATGGAATACTAACAAATTGGAAGAAAAAAATACAATTATTTCAATAGATGCACAGAAATTTTTTGACAAAATTCAACACCTATTTATGATCAAAACTCTCCAGAAAGTAGATATGTAAAAAACATTCCTCAACCTCAGTCAGTTCAGTTACTCAATCATGTCTGACTCTTTGTGACCCCATGGATTGCAGCATGCCAGGCATCCCTGTCCATCATCAACTCCCAAAGCTTGTGCAAACTTATGGCCATAGAACCAGTGATGCCATCCAGCCATCTCACCCTCTGTCATCCCCGTCACCTCTTGCTTTCAACCTTTCCCAGCATCAGGGTCTTTTCCAATGAGTTCTTCACATCAGGTGGCCAAAATATTGGAGTTTTAGCTTCAGCATATGTCCTTCAAATGAATATTTAGGACTGGTTTCCTTTAGGATTAACTGGTTGGATCTCCTTGCAGTCCAAGGGACTCTCCAGAGTCTTCTCCAACACCACAGTTCAAAAGCATGCATTCTGTGGTGTTCACTTTCCTTTACGGTCACACTTTCACATCCATTCATGACTACTGGAAAAATCATAGCTGTGACTAGGTGGACCTTCATTGGCAAAGTAATGCCTCTGCTTTTTAATATGCTGTCTGGCTTAATCATAACTTTTCTTCCAAGGACAAAGCTTCTTTTAATTTCATGGCTGCACTCACCATCTGCAGTGATTTTAGAGCCCCCAATGTAAAGTCTCTCACTGTTTCCATTGTTTCCCCATCTATTTACCATGAAGTGATGGGACCTGATGCCAGATCTTAGTTTTTTGAATGTTTAGTTTTAAGCCAACTTTTCACTCTCCTCTTTCACTTTCATCAAGAGGCTCTTTTGTTTTTCTTTGCTTCTGCCATAGGGCAGTGTCATCTGCATATCTGAAGTTATTGATATTTCTCCCAACAATCTTGATTCCAGCTTATGCTTCATCCAGCCCAGCGTTTCTCATGATGTTCTCTGCATATAAGTTAAATAAGCATCGTGACAAAATACAGCCTTGACGTACTCCTTTTCCTAAAAGAACCCATTTCTAACTACCCAGTCTCTACATCTCCAGTAAACTATGTTTATCACATTTTCCTGTTTTATTTCTTTCATGGCTCTTATAATTTGATTGCTTATTTATTTACAAACTGATTGTTAATCTCCTCTACCTAAACACAATTTCATTGCAATCTTTTTCACTTACATTCCCAGACTGTAGAACAGTGCCTGATGTATTGTTAGATATTCAATGAAAAAGATGAATCCACAAATAGGAATTCTGTTCTGGGATGATAAGATGAGCACCATATGGAACCAGACATTTCACTTAAGAAAAGGTGGAGAGGGGTTGTCCCTACCGAAGGAGGCTCTTCACAATAAATGATGAATATGTTATTAGATTCCATCTGACAATAATATTCTGGCATTGAGAATGGGTAAAAAGTCCCTTGGGGCTATTGGTATTTTTCCAAAAGGGTGCTATTGGTATTTTGGGTGAATTAATTCATCTTCATTGCATGCATTAGCAACTTTGGCTCTACACATTAAATGCCAATAATGCAATATACTTACTCATTGTGACATCCAGTGAAACAAAGTGGGAAACTCATTGGCTAAAGAGATCTATGAAGGTGTCCTATAAACCATAATTTTATATGGACCAAGTATTATTAATTCTAGGACAAGTAAAGCAGTATAGCGCAATGGCTAGGAGCATTAATTTAGATCTTGAAATCCTTTAATGTGAATCCTTGTTCCAAAATGTAGTAATTTGGTGATTTGATGGAAGATATTTAACCTCTCTAAGCCTCATTTTCCTCATCTATAAAATGTGGATAAAATGTGTAAGTACTTCAGGTGGTTGTTAGGAGAATTAAATGAAAGACCATAAAGTCCCATGCAGTCTTGACACAACACTTAATAAGGGTTAACACTTGTGTTTATTACTAAGTAGTCATTGAGTAGAGCACACTGTCTATGTGAAGGGCTCTAATTTGGCTCTCTTGTCTCCACTGTAATCTAATAAGCCATTTAATTTTAATTTATTTATTTGCATAGACAGGAAGCTTTTTTTTGTTTCATTCTTTGACTTTTCTTCCTAGTAAAGGGCTCTACTCAAGAAAGTGCCTAGAAGGCACTCAAGAAATTCTTTGTTTTTATTAAATATAAATTTATTTATTTTAATTGGAGGTTAATTACTTTACAATATTGTATTGGTTTTGCCATACATCAACATGAATCTGCCACAGGTATACACATGTTCCTCATCCTGAAACACCCTCCCTCCTCCCTCCCCATACCATCCCTCTGGGTCGTCTCAGTGCACCAGCCCCAAGCATCCAGTATCATACATTGAACACTCTGGAGGCAACAAATAGTAGAATAACAGAGGCAGAAGACAGGATTAGTGAATTAGAAGATAGAATGGTAGAAATAAAAGAATCAGAGAGGAAAAAAGAAAAACGAATTAAAAGAAATGAGGACAATCTCAGAGACCTCCAGGACAGTGTTAAATGCCCCAACATTCAAATCATAGGAGTCCCAGAAGAAGACGACAAAAAGAAAGACCATGAGAAAATCCTTGAGGAGATAATAGTTGAAAACTTCCATAAAATAAGAAAGGAAATAATCACCCAAGTAAAAAAAAAAAAAAACCAAACAGTTCCAAACAGAATAAACCCAAGGTGAAACACCCCAAGACACATATTAATCATATTAACAAAGATCAAACACAAAGAACAAATATTAAAAGCAGCAAGGGAAAAACAACAAATAACACACAAGGAGATTCCCATAAGGATAACAGCTGATCTTTCAATAGAAACTCTTCAAGTCAGGAGGGAATGGCAAGACATACTTAAAGTGATGAAAGAAATTCTTAAATTTAAATCACTTGCAGAAAAAGCCATGATGCAAAAACAAAGTAAAGTTTTCCAAAGTCTTTGGTTTTCTAGAAAATATAAATCATTACTGTGTATGGTTATCCACATACTGGCCCCTGGCTGCATGTACAATATTTTTTTAGTATTCATCATTCAAGTTTGATACTTTACATCAAACTTCCGTTTTTGTCCCTTAATGCTAGAAACAAGACAAGAGAAATGTGTAGCAATCTTCACTTACCCCTATCCCACATCAAAGAATGAGAAGAAAGATTTTTGATGCAGCTGCGGCAAGTCGGCGCACTAAGCGCGGCCAAGAAGAGCTACCCCACGTCCGAGGTCAGGGGCAGCGGCTTAGAGTGCCAGGCTGAGACGGCACAGGAACGGCCGAGAGGAGCTACCCTAGTTTCGAGGTCAGGGGTGGAGGCCAAGAGGAGATACCCTGTGTCCCAGGCCAGTAGCGGCTGGGAGGAGACACCCCACGTCCGAGGCCAGGGGTGGCAGCTGGAAGGAGCCATCCATGCCCGAGGCCAGGGCCAGTGGCTGGGAGGAGCAACCAGAGGAGCGGGGCTGCGCAGGCACAGGAGGGCCTAGAGGAGCTATCCCATGTTGAAGGTCAGGAACTGCAGCAGTAAGGAGATACCCTTCGTTCAAGGTAAGGAGCAGCGGCTGTGTTTTGCTGGAACAGCCGTGAAGAGATACCCCACGCTCAAGGTAAGAGAAACCCAAGTAAGATGGTAAGTGTTGCAAAAGGGCATCAGAGGGCAGACACACTGAAACCATACTCACAGAAAACTAGTCAATCTAATTCCACTAGGACCACAGCCTCTTCTAACTCAATGAAACCAACCATGCCCATGGGGCAACCCAAGACGGGAAGGTCATGGTGGAGAGGTATGACAGAATGTGGTCCACTGGAGAAGGAAAAGGCAAGCCACTTCAGTTTTCTTGCCTTGAGAACCCCATGAACAGTATGAAAGGCAAAATGATAGGATACTGAAAGAGGAACTCCCCAGGTCATTAGGTGCCCAATATGCTACTGGATATCAGTGGAGAAATAACTCCAGAAAGAATGAAGGGATGGAGCCAAAGCAAAAACAATACCCAGTTGTGGATGTGACTGGTGATAGAAGCAAGATCCGATGCTGTAAAGAGCAATATTGCATAGGAACCTGGAATGTCAGGTCCATGAATCAAGGCAAATTGGAAGTGGTCAAACAAGAGATGGCAAGGGTGAACATTGACATTCGAGGAATCAGTGAACTAAAATGGACTGGAATGGGTGAATTTAACTCAGATGACCATTACATCTACTACTGTGGGCAGGAATCCCTCAGAAGAAATGGAGTAGCCATCATGGTCAACAAAAGAGTCTGAAATGCAGTACTTGGATGCAATCTCAAAAACAACAGAATGATCTCTGTTCATTTCCAAGGCAAACCATTCAATATCATGGTAATCCAAGTCTATGCCCCAACCAGTAACACTGAAGAAACTGAAGCTGAACAGTTTTATGAAGACCTACAAGACCTTTTAGAACTAACACCCAAAAAAAAGTGTCCTTTTCATTATAGGGGACTGGAATACAAAAGTAGGAAGTCAAGAAACACCTGGAGTAACAGGCAAATTTGGCCTTGGAATGTGGAATGAAGCAGGGCAAAGACTAATAGAGTTTTGCCAAGAAAATGCACTGGTCATGGCAAACACCCTCTTCCAACAACACAAGAGAAGACTCTACACATGGACATCACCAGATGGTCAACACCAAAATCAGATTGATTATATTCTTTGAAGCCAAAGATGGAGAAGCTCTATACAGTCAACAAAAACAAGACCAGGAGCTGACTGTGGCTCAGATCATGAACTCCTTATTGCCAAATTCAGACTTAAATTGAAGAAAGTAGGGAAAACCGCTAGACCTTTCAGGTATGACCTAAGTCAAATCCCTTATGATTATACAGTGGAAGTGAGAAATAGATTTAAGGGCCTAGATCTGATAGATAGAGTGCCTGATGAACTATGGAATGAGGTTCGTGACACTGTACAGGAGACAGGGATGAAGACCATCCCCATGGAAAAGAAATGCAAAAAAGCAAAATGGCTGTCTGGGGAGACCTTATAAATAGCTGTGAAAAGAAGAGAGGCAAAAAGCAAAGGAGAAAAGGAAAGATATAAGCATCTGAATGCAGAGTTCCAAAGAATAGTAAGAAGAGATAAGAAAGCCTTCTTCAGCGATCAATGCAATGAAATAGAGGAAAACAACAGAGTGGGAAAGACTAAAGATCTCTTCAAGAAAATTAGAGATACCAAGGGAATATTTCATGCAAAGATGGGCTTGATAAAGGACAGAAATGGTCTGGACCTAACAGAAGCAGAAGATATTAAGAAGAGGTGGAAAGAAGAGGTGGAAAGAATACATGGAAGAACTGTACAAAAAAGATCTTCACGACCCAGATAATCATGATGATGTGATCACTAATCTAGAGCCAGACATCTTGGAATGTGAAGTCAAGTGGGTCTTAGAAACCATCACTACGAACAAAGCTAGTGGAGGTGATGGAATTCCAGTTGAGCTGTTTCAAGTCCTGAAAGATGATGCTGTGAAAGTGTTGCACTCAATATGCCAGCAAATTTGGAAAACTCAGCAGTGGCCACAGGACTGGAAAAGGTCAGTTTTCATTCCAATCCCAAAGAAAGGCATGCCAAAGAATGCTCAAATTACCACACAATTGCACTCATCTCACATGCTAGTAAAGTAATGCTCAAACTTCTCCAAGCCAGGCTTCAGCAATACATGAACTGTGAACTCCCTGATGTTCAAGCTGGTTTTAGAAAAGGCAGAGGAACCAGAGATCAAATTGCCAACATCTGCTGCATCATGGAAAAAGCAAGAGAGTTCCAGAAAAACATCTATTTCTGCTTTATTGACTATGCCAAAGCCTTTGACTGTGTGGATCACAATAAACTGTGGAACATTCTGAAATAGATGGAAATACCACACCACCTGACCTGCTTCTTGAGAAATCTGAATGCAGGTCAGGAAGCAACAGTTAGAACTGAACCTGGAACAACAGACTGGTTGCAAATAGGAAAAGGACTACATCAAGGCTGTATTATGTCACCCTCCTTATTTAACTTGTATGCAGAGTACATCATGAGAAACGCTGGACTGGAAGAAACACAAGCTGGAATCAAGATTGCCGGGAGAAATATCAATAACCTCAGATATGCAGATGACACCACCCTTAAGGCAGAAAATGAAGAGGAGCTAGAAAGCCTCTTGATGAAAGTGAAAGAGGAGAGTGAAAAATTTGGCTTAAAGCTCAGCATTCAGAAAATGAAGATCATGGCATCTGGTCCCATCACTTCATGGGAAATAGATGGGGAAACAGTAGAAACAGTGTCAGACTTTATTTTTGGGGGCTCCAAAATCACTGCAGATGGTGACTGCAGCCATGAAATTAAAAGACACTTACTCCTTAGAAGAAAAGTTATGACCAACCTAGATAGTATATTCAAAAGCAGAGACATTACTTTGCCGACTAAGATCTGTCTAGTCAAGGCTATGGTTTTTCCATTGGTCATGTATGGGTGTGAGAGTTGGACTGTGGAGAAGGCTGAGTGCCGAAGAATTGATGCTTTTGAATTGCGGTGTTGGAGAAGACTCTTGAGAGTCCCTTAGACTGCAAGGAGATCCAACCAGTCCATTCTGAAGGAGATCAGCCCTGGGATTTCTTTGGAAGGAATGATGCTAAAGCTGAAGCTCCAGGACTTTGGCCACCTCATGAGAAGAGTTGACTTATTGGAAAATACTCTGATGATGGGAGGGGTTGGGGGCAGGAGGAGAAGGGGACGACCGAGGATGAGATGGCTGGATGGCATCACGGACTCGATGGATGTGAGTCTGAGTGAACTCAGGGAGTTGGTGATGGACAGGGAGGCCTGGCGTGCTGCGATTCATGGGGTTGCAAAGATCAAACATGACTGAGCGACTGAACTGAACTGAACTGAACTTTCTTCCATATATCTTTCACATGACTAATTGATCTTCCATACCTCTGATCATGTCATTCTCTGTGGAAGTTCTTTAATGTCTTTTCATTACATACGGAATAATATGTGGTTTATTGGTGGCTCAGTGGTAAAAGAATCTGCCTGCCCGTGTAGGAGACTCAAGAGATATGGGTTTGATCCCTGGGTTGGAAAGATCTCCTGGCATAGGAAATGGCAACCCCTTCCAGTATTCTTGCCTGTAAAATTCCACTGGACAGAGAAGCTGATGGGCTGTAGTCCAAGTCACAAAGAGTCAGACATGACTGAACATGCACTCAATTATTGCCTTAATACAGTTACAAATAAACTTTCTAACTTTATTTTCCTTTGTTTCTCTCGATACATCCTTATATTGAAAGCAAACTAAACTGTGATTTTCTAATGTCAAGCTTTTGTTACTGCTATGTTTTTCATCCTTGAGCATCATGAAATATATGCATGTGTGTACATGTGCACACATGCAAACACAAAAGCACACATTCTAACTACATGTCCAAATATTACTTATCAAATACTCCAAGGCCTAGATCAAAAGACTATCTATGGAAGAATAGATAACAAACTGGTAAATGTTGTCTACTCAAAAGAGAATCTGAATGAGGGATAGAGTGAATGAGAGACTGACTTCTAATTTTATACCATTTTAAAAATTAAACTTTTACAGATTTACTTGGAATTGTAGGAGACACAAAGGAGATAACTTCTGTAGTTGTAGCATGGGAAGTTCTATTGAGCCCCTGCTCAGAAAAAAAAAAAAAAAAGCTGGTGAAAATTATTTTAAAAAATTTTAAATTCACCATTTAAAGATTCTAGGATTTACTGTAATGGCATACAGCAAGTGAAGAAACATATTCTAAAAAATTGACAAAATTTCTGAAAAAATAACAGGAATTTGTGGCATTTGAGAAACAATCTACATTCTTCCTTACCTTCCCTTCATATGGGTACAACTGAAAACACGAGACTTACTCTCCTTATAGCACCAGTCTATGGGCTATTGTATTTTCCAACAGAGGCATGCATTTAACACATTACATTCTTCCTCAGCTTCCATGTTGCAAAAGCTCTATTCTAGGCAAAAAAAAAATGTTGAGAGATCTAGGGCTTCTTTCTCCTTTTGGCCTGACTCATAGTGTGGAGGCTCTATTCCAGGCATGGGTAGCCAAGAACACAGGGACCTCAACTGCACTTGCCACAGATTACTTATAGAGAGATTATACACTGAGAAGTAATATCAGAAAACCAGAGTGCCCTTCTGACAAAGGAGTAATACACCAAGAGAAATGGACCACCAATTCAAGAGCAGTGAAACCAAGATTTCTCTCAGAGGAGAGACAGGCCATGAAAACAGAGAGCTCTGAAGCCTTACCCGAGGGAACTGACAATTTTGAATGGTAAGTGGGTAAGTTTAAGCCTAAAAGTGGTCTTGCAAACAATAAAAGTTTGGTAGTAAGCAATTTGGAGAAGGAAATGAGAACCCACTCCAGTACTCTTGCCTGGACAATCCCATGGACAGAGGAGCCTGGTAGGCTGCAGTCCATGGGGTTGCGAAGAGTCAGACATGACTGAGCAACTTCACTTTCACTTTTCACTTGCATGCATTGGAGAAGGAAATGACAACCCACTCCAATGTTCTTGCCTGGAGAATCCCAGGGACAGGGGATCCTGGTGAGCTGCTGTCTATGGGGTCTCACAGAGTTGGACATGACTAAAGCAACTTAGCAGCAGCAGTAGCAGCAGTAAGCAATTATGGGCATCCCAGGTGGCTCCAGTGGTATAGAATCTGCCTGCCAATACAGGAGACATAGAGTCATGGGTTCAATCTTTGGGTTGGGAAGATCCTCTAGAGAAGGGCATGGCAGTCCACTCCAGTATTCTTGCCTGGAGAATCCTATGGACAGAGGAGCCTGGAGGGCTGTGGCCCATAGGGTTGCAAAGAGTCGGACACAAATGAAGCAACTTAGCACAGCGTAGTAAAGAATTAAGAGGACCCTCCAAACAAAAAGTAAGCCATAGACTGACTAAAATTTTACTAAAATTTAATGGTAAAAGAGACATTTAAGACAAGATCTACTGGGGTCAGAGCAAATCTTCAATACAGGCCTTAAGGACTACCCTTGCAAAGAGCCTGCATTTTATTGGATCAGAGTGCAGAGCAAATTATGCCTTAAAAGAATCACCATGCAAATAGTGAGAACTAACATGATGATATGATGCCAACAGGAAAAGATGGCTTAACAGATATCAGAGGGAAAAAAATGACTAAAGAGAGCTCTGTTTAACCCATTATCATCCAACAAAAGATTGCATGCAAGGCCAAATCTGTACACTTTGGGAAGCATAATCAAAGGCCTTGCACTATGAAATGATAAAGAAGAACCAGGGCCATTGACTAAAAGAGACCAGCCAAAAAAACAAACAAACAGAACAACAACAAAGCAGTAAGCCCTGGAGGTAGGAAGAATCAATATCTAGATTTACAACTATATGTAATCTAAAATTTCCAGTTTTTAACAATTAGGGCAGTTTTTAACAATTAGGACAGTTTTTAACAACAATTAGGCTATCTATGAAAAAAACACACATCCAAAACCATATGTAATGGTGAAGAACTAAAAGCTTTCCCTTGAAGATCTGAAACAAGGAAAGATATTCACTCTTACCACTTTTGTTAAGATTATATTGGAAATTCTAAGCAAGGCAGTTAGTACAGAAATAAAAGACAACCAGATTGGAAAGAAAAAGTAAAACCATGTTTACTCACAGATGACATAATATTGTGCATAGAAAAGTGTAATGAATCCAGAAAAAAATGGTAGAACAAATAAATTAATTCAGAAAATTTAAGGATAATTTATCAACATATAAAATTCAATTGTATGTCTATACATAAGGATTAAATAGTCTGAAAATGAAATTAAGAAAACAGTGACATCAGCTGATATGCAGATGACACCACCCTTATGTGAAGAGTGAAGAAGAACTAAAGAGCCTCTTGATGAAAGTAAAAGAGGAGAGTGAAAAAGTTGGCTTAAAGCTCAACATTCAGAAAACTAAGATCATGGCATTGGTCCCATCACTTCATGGGAAATAGATGGGGAAATAGTGGAAATAGTGTCAGACTTTGGTTTTTTAGGGGCTCCAAAATCACTGAAGATGGTGACTGCAGCCATGAAATTTAAAAAAAACGCTTACTCCTTAGAAGGAAAGTTATGACCAACCTAGATAGCATATTAAAAAGCAGAGACATTACTTTGCCAACAAAGGTCCATCTAGTCAAGGCTATGGTTTTTCCAGTGGTCATGTATGGATGTGAGAGTTGGACTGTGAAGAAAGCTGAGCACCAAAGAATTGATGCTTTTGAACTGTGGTGTTGGAGAAGACTCTTGAGAGTCCCTTGGACTGCAAATATCCAACAAGTCCATTCTGAAGGAGATCAGCCCTGGGATTTCTTTGGAAGGAACGATGCTAAAGCTGAAACTCCAGTATTTTGGCCACCTCATGTGAAGAGCTGACTCACTGGAAAAGACTCTGGTGCTGGGAGGGATTGGGGGCAGGAGGAGAAGGGGACGACAGAGGATGAGATGGCTGGATGGCATCACCGACTCGATGGACATGAGTTTGAGTGAACTCCAGGAGTTGGTGATGGACAGAGAGGCCTGGCATGCTGCAATTCATGGGGTTATATATATAACCAAAAGCATAAAAAGCAAAAGCAATAGTTAACAGTGGGACCAGAACAAAAGATACAATCAACAAAATTAAAAAGGCAACATATGAAATGGGAGGAAATATTTGCAAACCTGAAGAGATTATTTTTCCAAATGAACAACAGGTACATGAAAACATACTCAACATTACTAATCATCAGAGTAATACAAATTAAAAGCCTAGTAAGAGATCAGCTTACACCGGTTAGAATGACAATCATTAAAATGACCAGAGATAACCAGTATTGGTAAGAACATGGAGAAACAGGAACAATTGTGCACTTTTAGGAGGAATGTAAAGTGGCTCAGCTACTATAGAAAACAGTATCGAGTTTACTCATAAAATTAAAAGTAGAACTACTATATAATCTTGTAATTCACTTCTGTGTATATATCCAAAGGAAATGAAATCACTCTCTCAAAAAATAGATCTTGATTCCATTGTTTATTGCAGTATTACTCACAATAACCAAGGTATGAAATCAACCAGCCTGTGAATGAATAAAATCAAAACGTGCTATATATATAATTATTAACCAGCCATGAGAAAAAAATAAAATATTTCCATTTCTGACAACATGGATGCAGAGTGAGGATATTATGCTAAGTGAGATGAGTTGTTACCAGAAAACACTGTATGATATCACCTGTATTTGAAATATCAAAAAGCCAAACCTAAAGAAACAGAATATAATGATGGTTTTCAACAGTGGCGGAGGTGGGGGGCAAATTTTAGAAATACTGGTCAATGGGTCCAAACTTACAGTTTAAAAGTATAAGTTTGGGGAATTTAAAGCAATTACAATTATAGTTAGCAATAATATATTATATTTTTTTCAAGTTGCTAAGAGATTGAATCTTAAATGTTCTCATTACAAAAAGAAAGATAATTATATGATAGAGGTATCAAATCAACATATTATACAACTTAAACTTATACAATGATATGTCAAATATATACATGCATCAGTTCAGTTCAGTCACTCAGTCGTGTCCAACTCTTTGTGACCCCATGGACTGCAGCATGCCAGGCCTCTCTGTCCATCACCAACTTCCAAAGTTTACTCAGACTCACGTCCATTGAGACAGTGATGCCATCCAACCATCTCATCCTCTGTCGTCCCCTTCTCCTCCTGCCTTCAATCTTTCCCAGTATCAGGGTCTTTTCAGATGAGTCACTTCTCCACATCTGGTGGCCAAAGAATTGGAGTTTCAGCTCCAGCATCAGTCCTTTCAATGTATATGCAGGTCTGATTTCCTTTAGAATGGACTGGTTGGATCTCCTTGCTGTCCAAGAGACTCTCAAGAGTCTTCTCCAACACCACAGTTCAAAAGCATCAATTCTTTGGCACTCAACTTTATTTATTGTCCAACTCTCCCACCCATATATGACTCCTGGAAAAACCATAGCTTTGATTAGAGAGATCTTTGTTGGCAAAGTAATGTTTCTGCTTTTTATCATGCTGTCTAGGTTGGTCATAACTTTTCTTCCAAGGAGCAAGCGTCTTTTAATTTCATGGCTGCAGTCACCATCTGCAGTGATTTTGGAGCCCCCCCCCCCAAAAAAATAAAGTCTGTCACTGTTTTCACTGTTTCCCCATCTATTTTCCATAAAGTGATGAGACTGGATGCCATAATATTAGTTTTCTGAAAGTTGAGTTTTAATCCAACTTTTTCACTCTCCTCTTTCATGTTCATCAAGAGGATCTTTAGTACTTCTCATTCTGCCATAAACGTGGTGTCATCTGCATATCTGCGGTTATTGATATTTCTCCCAGCAATCTTGATTCCAGCTTGTGCTTCTTCCAGCCCAGCATTTCATATGATGTACTTTGCATATAAGTTAAATAAGCAAGGTGACAATACACAGCCTTGATGTACTCCTTTCCCGATTTGGAACCAGTCTGCTGTTCCATGTCCAGTTCTAACTGTTGCTTCTTAACCTGCATATAGATTTATCAGGAGGCAGGTCAGGTGGTCTGGTATGCCCATCTCTTTCAGAATTTTCCATAGTTGTGGTCCACACAGTCAAAGGCTTTGGCATAGTCAATAAAGCAGAAGTAGATGTTTTTCTGGAACTCTCTTGCTTTTACAGTGATCTAGCAGATTTTGGCAATTTGATCTCTGGTTCCTCTACCTTTTCTAAACCCAGCTTGAACATCTGGAATTTCACAGTTCACATACTGTTGAAGCCGGGCTTGGAGAATTTTGAGCATTACTTTACTAGTATGTGAGATGAGTTCAATTGTGTAGTAGTTTGAGCATTCTTTAGCATATATATCAATTAACATTAAAAAAAGAGAGATATTGGAGCAGAGAGACATATAACTATATTGAAAGCAAATTACTTCTTTAGCACCAGTTTCCCAGTTCTCTAGACAGCTACACCACCCACGATCTTGATCTAATCTCACCAGGCAAGTCCGTCCAAAATCAGAAAAACTCATGAAACTGCTGCTGAATGCTTAGTGTTATATTCAGTTAGGAAAGTCCTCACCTCAAAAGAACACCTAAAATTCCAGTGATCTACAAGGACAAATCCCTGTTAGTCCATAACCTTATCTTTCTCTTCAGTCTTCTTCCCTAAGGTCTCTTCTTATGCTTTATACTCTGGAGAAACTGCTGAAGTTTTTATTTTGGAGTGAGAAGTGGTTCTCTGTTATGACACTTTGCTGATACATATTTCCTACTTTTCTATACTTTAATTTATTTATTTTTATTGAAGGATAATTGCTCTACAAAACTGTTTTGGGTTCTGCCAAACATCAACATGAATCAGCCATAGGTATACCTATATCCCCTTCCTCTTGAACCTCCCTTTCATCTCCTTCCCCATCCCATGCCTCTAGGATGTTAAAGAGCCCCAGTCTGAGTCCCCTAAGTCACACAGAAAATTTCCATTGGATGTCTATTTTAAATATGGTCTTGTATGTATTTCTAAGTTACTTTCTCCACACATCCCACCCTCTCATCACCCCCTTTCATGTGTCTATAAATCTGTCTTATGTCTGTGTCTCCATTGCTTCCCTGCAAATAGGTTCAACAGTACCATATTTATAGATTCCATATATATGCATTAATATACATATATGTTTTTCCCTTTCTTACTTACTTCACTCTGTAGAATAGGCTCTAGGTTCATCTACCTCATTAGAACTGACTCAAATGCATTCATTTTGATGGCTGAATAATGTTCCATTGAATATATGTACCACAGCTTCTTTATCCATTCAACTGTCTATGGACATCTAGGTTGCTTCTATGTCCTAACTATTGTTAATAGTCCTATGATGAACATTGGGGTACACATCTCACTTTCAATTTTAGTTTCATCACAGTATATGCCTAGTAGTGGGATTGCTGGGCCATATGGTGGTTTTATTCCTAGGTTTTTAAGAAATTTCCATGCTGTATTCCATAGTGGCTATGTCAGTTTAATTCCCACCAATAATGCAAGAGGGTTCCATTTTCTCCTCACCCTCTCCAGCATTTATGGTTTGCAGATTTTTTTGATGTTGGTCATTCTAACTGGAGTGAGCTGATATCTCACTGTAATATTGTTTTGCCTTTCTCTAATAATGAGTGATGTTGAGCAAACATTCCTCTGTTTATTAGCCATCTGCATGTCTTCTTTGGAGAAATGTCTGCTAAGGTTTTTTTTCCCACTTTTTGATTGGATTGTTTGTTTCTCTGGTATTCAGTTGTATGAGCTGCTTGTATATTTTGGAGATTGATCCTTTGTCAGTTGCTTCATTTGCTATTACTTCCTCCCATTCTGAGGGTTGCCTTTTCACTTTGTTTTTAGTTCTCTTTCCTATGCAAAAGCTCTTAACTTTAATTTGGTCCCACTTGTTCATTTTTGTTTTTATTTGCATTACTCTAGGAAGAGGGTCATATAGGAACTTGCTGTGATTTATGTCATAGAGTGTTCTGCCTATGTTTTCTTTTAAGAGTTTCATAGTTTTTGGGGTTGATAGGGATCACATTGAATCTATAGATTGCATTTGGTAGTATAGTCATTTTCCCAATATTGATTTTTCCAACCTAGGAACAAGGAATATCTCTCCATCTCTTTATATCACACTGATTTCTTTCATCAGTGTCTTATAGTTTTCTCTACACTGTTCTTTTGTATCCTTAGGTAGGTTTATACCCACTTATTTTATTCATTTTGCTGCAATGGTAACTGGGATTGATTCTTTAATATCTCTTTCTGATTTTTCATTGTTAGTGTATAGAATGCAAGTGATTTCTGTGAATTGATTTTGTACCCTGTAAATTTGCTAAATTCACTGATTAGCTCTAGTAATTTTCTGGTAGTGTCTTTAGGGTTTTCTATGTATAGTATCATGTCATCTGCAAACAGGGAGTCTTACTTCTTCTTTTCCAATTTGGATTCCTTTATTTATTTTTCTTCTTTGATTGCCACAGGTAGGACTTCCAAAACTATGTTGAATAGTAGTGATGAGAGTGGGCACCCTTGTCTTGTTCCTGATCTTAGAGAGAATGCTTTCAGTTTCCCCATTGAGAATAATGCTTCCTCTGGGTTTATCATATATGGCCTTTATTATGCTCAGATAACTTCCTTCTATGCCCATTTTTAGAAGAGTTTTAAGCTTTCATAAATGGGTGCTGAATTTTGTCTAAGGCTTCTTCTGAATCTATTGTGATCACAATACAGTTTTTATATTTCAATTTGTTAATATGGTGCATCATTGCATTGGTTTGTGTATATGAAGAATCCTTGCATCCCTGGGAAAACCCAAATTGATCATGGTGTATGATCTTTTTAATATGCTGTTGAATTCTGTTTGCTACAATTTTGTTGAGGATTTTTGTATCTATGTCCATCAATGATATTGGCCTGTAGTTTTCTTTTTTGGTGTTGTCTTTGTTTTGTTTTGGTATCAGGGTGATGTGGCCTTGTAGAGTGAGTTTGGAAGTGTTCCTCTCTCTTCAGTTTTCTGAAAGAGTTTTGGAAGAATAAGCATTAGCTCTTCTCTAAAGGTTTGATAGATTTTACCTGTGAAGCCATCTGGCCTTGGCCTTTTGTTTTTGTGGAGACTTTTTATCACAGTTTCAATTTCATTTCTTGTAATTAGATTGTTTGTAATTTCTATTTCTTCCTGGTTCACTCTTAGAAGGTTGAACTTTTCAAAAATACTTTCATTTTTTCCAGGTTGTCCATTTATTAGCATAGAGTTGCTCATAATAGACATTTGTGATCCTTTATATTTCTGTGTTGTCTGTTATAGCTTCTCCTTTTTCATTTCTAATTTTGTTGATTCCCCCCCCCACTTTTTTTCTTGATGAATCATGACAATGTTTTGTCAATTTTATGTATCTTCTCAAAGAACCAGCTTTGTTTTATTAACCTTTATATTGTTTCCTTCATTTCTCTTTCATTTATTTCTGCTCTGAACTTTATGATTTGTTTCCTTCTACTGACTTACGGACAAAGCTAGTGGAGGTGATAGAATTCCAGCTGAGCTATTTCAAATCCTAAAAGATGATGCTGTGAAAGTGCCACACTCAATATGCCAGCAAATTTGGAAAATTCAGCAGTTGCCACAGGACTGGAAGAGGCCTATTTTCATTTCAATCCCATAGAAAGGCAGTTCCACAGAATGCTCAAACTACCACACAATTGTACTCATCTCACACACTAGTAAAGCAAGGCTCATAATTCTCCAAGCCAAGCTTCAGCAATACATGAACCATGAACTTCCAGATGTTCAAGCTGGTTTTAGAAAAGGCAGGGGAACCAGAGATCAAATTGCCAACATCCACTGGATCATCAGAAAAGCAAGAAAGTTCCAGAAAAAACATCTACTTCTGCTTTATTGACTATGCCAAAGCCTTTGACTGTGTGGATCACAATAAACTTTGGAAAATTCAGAAAGAGATGGGAATACCAGACCACCTGACCTGCCTCCTGATAAATCTCTATGCAGATCAAGAAGCAACAGTTAGAACCGGACATGGAACCACAGACTGGTTCCAAATAGGAAAAAGAGTACGTCAAGGCTGTATATTGTCACCCTGCTTATTTAACTTATATGCAGAGTACATCATGAGAAACGCTGGGCTGGATGAAGCACAAGCTGGAATCAAGATTGCCAGGAGAAATATCAATAACCTCAGATATGCAGATGACACCACTTTTATGACAGAAAATGAAGAAGAATTAAAGAGTCTCTTGATGAAAGTGAAAGTGGAGAGTGAAAAAGTTGGCTTAAAGCTCAACATTCAGAAAACTAAATCATGGCATCCAGTCCCATCACTTCATGGCAAATAGGGGAACTTCATGGGAAACAAGGGAAACAGTGGCTGACTTTATTTTTTTGGGCTCCAAAATCACTGCAGATGGTGATTGCAGCCATGAAATTAAAAGACACTTACTCCTTGGAAGGAAAGTTATGACGAACCTAGAGGGCATATTAAGCAGAGACATTACTTTGCCAACAAAGGTCCATCTAGTCAAAGCTATGGTCTTTCCAGTAGTCATGTATGGATATAAGAGTTGGACTATAACAAAAACTGAGTGCTGAAGAATTGATGCTTTTGAACTGTGGTGTTGGAGAAGACTCTTGAGAGTCCCTTGGACTGCAAGGAGATCCAACCAGTTAATCCTAAAGGAAATCAGTCCTGAATGTTCATTGGAAGGACTGATGCTAAAGCTGAAACTTCAATACTTTGGCCACCTGGTGTGAAGAGCTAACTCTTTGGAAGAGGCTCTGATGCTGGGAAAGATTGAAGGCAGGAGGAGAAGGGGACTACAAAGGATGAAATGGTTGAATGGCATCACCAACTCAATGGACATGAGCATAAGTAAACTCCATGAGTTGGTGATGGACAGGGAGGCCTGGCGTGCTACTGTCCATGGGGCTGCAAAGAGTCAGACATGACTGAGCAACTGAACTGAGCTGAACTGACTTTGGATTTTTTCTTTTTATCTTTTTCCAGTTGGTTTACATGTAAACTTTTGTTGTCTATTCGGTGCTTTTCTTGTATCTTGACATAGGATTGCATTGCTATAAACTTCTCTTATAGAACTTCTTTTGTTGCAACCTATAGATTTTGAGTTGTCGCATCTTCATTGTCATTTGTTGCTAAGTATTTTTAATTTCCCTTTTGGCTTCTGCAGTAGCCTGTTCATTTTTCAGAAATATATTGTTTAATATCCATGTGTTTGTGTTTTTTACAGTTTTTATTTCCTCTAATTGATATCTAGTTTCATAGTGTTGTGGTCAGAAAATACATTTGATATGGTTTCAGTTTTCTTAAAGTTACTTTGGTTTGATTTCTGACCCAAGATGTGGTCTACCCTAGAGAACATTCCATGTGCATTTAAGAAGAAAGTGTGTTCTTCTGCATTTGGATGGAATGTTCTGAAGTTATTAGGTCCATCTGGTCTAATGAGTCATTTTAGGCTTGTGTTTCCTTCTTACTTTTCTGTTTTGTTGATCTGTCCACTGGTGTAAGTGGGGTGTTAAATCCTCTACTATTATTGTGTTACTCTCGATTTCTCCTGTTATGTCTGTTAGTGTTTGTCTTATGTATTGAGGTGCTCCTATGTTTGGCGAATAAATATTGACAATTGATATGTCTTTCCCTTGGATTGATCCCTTGATCATTAGGTGGTGTTTTTCCTTATCTCTTGCAATATTCTTTATTTAGGGTCTATTTTCTCTAATATGAGAATTGCTATTTCTGCTTTCTTTTGATTTCCATTTGCATGGAATATCTTTTTCCATCTTCTCACTTTCGGTTTTTAATAGTCCCTAGGTCTGAAGTGGGTCTCATAGACAATATATACATGGGACTTGCTTTGCATCCATTTAGTCAGTCTTTGTATTTTTGTTGGAACATATATTTATATATATATTTATATATATATATTTATGTATATATATAATACATATAATATATTTTTATATAATTATATAATATATATAATTATTATAATTATATATTTATAATATATTATATATATTATATATATATTCCTCTTATCATTTTCTTAATTGTTTGGGGTTTGCTCTGGTAGGTCTTTTTCTTCATTTGTGTTCCCTGCCTATATAAGTCCCTTTAACATTTGTGTACTTGGTGTGGTGATACTAAATTCTCTTAACTTTTGCTTGTCCAAAGCTTTTGATTTCACCATCAGTTTTGAGTGGGGTCCTTGCCCAGCAGAGTAAACTTGTTTGTAGATTTTTCTCTTTCAGTACTTTAAATATATCCTGCCATTCCTTTCAGGCCTGAAGAGTTTCTGCTAAAAGATTAGCTGTTAATTACATGGGGTATCCCTTATATGTTATTTGTTGCTTTTCCCTTGCTACTTTTAGTATTCTATCTTTGTGTTTTATCTTTGTTACTTTGATTACTATGTGTCTTTACGTGTTTCTCCTTGTGTTTATACTGTATGGGACCCTTTGTTTTCTTGGACTTGATTGACTGTTTCCTTTCCCATGATGAGGAAATTTTCAACTATAAACTCTTTGAAAATTTTCTCACACCATTTCTTTTTCTCCTCTTCTTCTGGGACCCCTATAATTCGAATGTTGGTGCATTTAATATTGTCCCAGAGGTCTCTGAGACTATCATCAGTTATTTTCATAATTTTTAATTTATTCTGCTCTTCACCAGTTATTTCCACCTATCTACCAACTCACTTATCCTCTCTTGAGCCTCAGATATTTTGATATTGATTCTTTATAGAGTATTTTTTATTTCAGTATTTGTGTTTTTCATCTCTTTTTGTTTATTTTTATTTCTTCTAAGTGTGTGTTAGTCATCCAGTTATGTCTGACTCTGTGATCCCATGCACTGTGGCATGCCAGGCTCCTTTGTCCATGGAATTCTCCAGACAAGAATAGTGGAGTGGGTTGCAGTTTCCTTCTCCAGGGATTTTCCAGACCCAAGTTTCCAATTCAGGTCTCCCACATTTAAGGCAGGGGTTTTTTTTTTTTTTTTTTTTTTTTTTTTTACGATCTGCACCACTTGGGAAGTCCCCAAGAGTTAAAAGTGTCAATTGCTCAGTCGTGTCCAACTCTTTGCATCCCCATAAACTAGTCCACCAGGCTTCTCTGTCCATAGGATTCTCCAGGCAGGAATTCTGAAATGGTTGCCATTCCCTTCTCCAGGGGATCTTCCCGACCCAGGGATCAAACCTCAGTCCCCTGTCTTGCAGGCAGATTCTTTACCATCTGAGCCACCAGGGAAGCCCATCTCTGTTTATTATTTCTTCTAATTCCTTGTTAAATGTGTTAATGCATTAAAAGTGATTCTTGCATTTTCTCTGTTCTATTTTTGAGGTTTTGGGTCATCTTTACTATCATTACCCTGAATTCCTTTTCAGGTAGTTTACTTGTTTCCTTTTTGTTTATTTGATCTTATATGATTTTAGGTTGTTCCTTCATTTACATAATATTTCTCTGCCTTTTCATCTTTTTTTTTAACTTATTGTGCTTGATTTCTCCTTTTCCAAGGCTTCAAGTTTGAATTCCTTCTTCCTTTTGGTTTCTGCTTTCAGTGGGTAAGTTTGGGCCAGTGGTTTGTGGAGGCTTTATGTAGGATGTGACTTGTAGGTGGGAGGAGGTGAATTTTTTTTCCCAGTCTGATGGGCCAGCTGTGTGAGGTGTTAATCCTATCTTCTGATGATTGGGTGTGTGTTTTTGCATTGTTTGTTGTTTGGTTGAGGTGTCCTGCACTGTTGCTGCCAGCCAGTTGGGTGATGCTGTGTCTTATACATAGATGAGGGCCTTTGTCAGAGTTCTCACTAATTAATACTCCCTGGGGTTAGGAGTTCTTTGGCAGTCTAGGGCCTTGGAGCCTGTGCTCCCACTCCAAAGACACAGGGCCTGATCTATGGCCAGGAAACTAAGATTTCTCAAGTGGTTTATTATGGCATCAAAGGGGATTAAAACAAGCACACAAAAAGCCAAAAAAAAAAAAAAAAAACAACAAAGCAAAACAAGAAACAAAAGAAACCCAGACAAATGGTAAATATGAAATCAGGCAAATAACAAAGATAATGGAATATAGACACATATAAACAAAACCAAAACAGTCCAAGTAAAGAAAGTACAAGAGATTGACTCCATGAGCAAAGGAAACCAAAAATGATATCAACCATTTAAAAACAAAACTAACTAAAACACAAACCAAAAAAAACAAAAACAAAGGAGGTGTCAATTGGGGAATAAAACAACCAAAACAAAACAAACTAACAAACTCAAGGTGAGAAAAACATAGAAAAGGAAGAAAAGAAATAAAGAATAGAAAAACAAAATGAAATAGAAGTAGATTAAAAAAAGATTTATATAGATTAAAGAATAACTAGATCAGGAAAAGAGCAATAAGAAAAGCAAACAAAAGAATAAATATAAAAATATAATAATAGATTTTAAAAACTTTCAAAGGAAAATAAAAGCACAGAACTGCAAAAGGCCAACATAGAGGTAGAAGTATATAAAGGAAATAAAAAGTGTGACCAAAAAAATATCAAAAGCTGAAATTGATTTAATAGTATTAATAAAATCAGTAACTACAACAACAGACAGGAGGAAAATAAATAAAGAAGAAAAAAATCCAGAATCAACTATAGAACAAGTCAAAATCAAAGAATAATAACAAATATTTTTCTTGGACCTTAGCTGTCACCGTCCTTTCCATTGCTGTGAGTCACAGTTCACCTTGTCTCCCTAGGATGCCCTCAGTACTGGACTAATCTCTGGACATGTGGGGGCAGCTTAGGCTCTAATTTTGTCCTATGTTCATGCCTCCAATGTCCAAAGCTGCCAGAGCTAGTGTGTTTTCTTTGGTGGGAACTCTCATTGTCCTTTAATGTATTCCATAGACACAGAATCTGCCTAGTTGATCGAATGGATTTAGTCTGCAGCTTGTATAGCTTGTGGAAAGGTTTGGGGTGCTCTTCTTTATCAGCACTGCCCCTGGGTTTCAACTGTGGTTTTATCTCAACCTCTGCATGTGAGTCGTCCACAGGGATTTGCTCCTGAGGCTGCCCTGGAGAACTTGGTTCTGCCCCAGTGAGGACTGGGGGATGGAGGTGGCACAGCTGCTTGTATTGCAGGGGTCCAGGCAGCACCAGGTACTCGGGGGTGTCAGCAGCTGGAGCAGCAGGAAATATGGTGCTCTTATGGTTTTTCCTAGCCTCTGGCAGTTTTGCCCCAGTGAGGACTGAGTGTGGAGGTGGTATGGCTGCCTGCTTTGCAGGGACCCTGGTGGCAGCTAGTGTGCAGGGATACCACCTGCCTCAGCTGAAGGAACTATGGTCCTTAGTAGAGACTTTTTCTAGCCTCTGGCAGCTGGTGATCAGAGGGCCTTGTTGGCTGATCCTTCTCTGTTGCTAGGCCCACTCAGGCACTTAAAGGGCCCCCTGGCTGGGGTCCTTCTCTGTTGCTCAGTACATCAGTCACTTACAGGGCCACCTTCTCTGGGGTTTTTGTTGCTCAGCTGCCAGTGCTGTCATGTGTGGAGATTGAGACTACATTGATGACTCTACCCCTGCATGTAAGGCAGCAGTATCTCCTTGCCTCCATGCCTGCCTGTTTTTCCTCCACAGGCATTTCCTACCTTGATCTCCTTCATCACACCCCCTCAGGCCATCTACCCACAGTCAACAGCAGACCTCACTATGGGATTGGTCTCCAGTCCCTACATTTCAGCTCAAAGCCGCTGTACTTTCTAGAGGACTTGTGTCCCCATCTGAGGTACACAGTGCTGTGGCAAGTATTGTCTATGTGATTCTCATTCCATTCAGACTGTCACAGATCATCTGCTTCTCCCTCCAACAGCCTTAAATGTTTCTCCTCTATCCCAAACAATTGCCCTGATGTAGGGATCTGGCCCCTGTTCCAGTTCCCCCACCTGCCAGGTGCAGGACCAGTCCTGCTCACTCTCCTCTTTTTTCCCCTTCCTCCTTTATCCTAGAGTCTTGTGTGGTTCTATATATTCTTTCTGGTGGTCAGGTACTCTTGCACACTCTCAGCTGGTGTTGTGCAAGATCTTCTGTGTCTGAAGGTGTATTCCTGATGTATCCATGGAGAGAAATGTACAACTACTCCTCCATCATCTTCCTGTGCTGTGCTTTGCTCAGTCACTTCACATGCCCAACTCTTTGCAACCTATGGATTTCAGCTCTCCAGGCTCCTCTGTCCATGGGATTCTCCAGGCAAAAATACTGGAGTGGGTTTCTGTGCCTTCCTCCAGGGGATCTTCCTGACCCAGGAACAGAACCCATATCTCCAGTGTCTCTTGCATTGCAGGCAGTTCTTTATCCACTGAGCCACCTGGGAAGCCACTTCTTCCTCTTGGCAGTGGTGGTTTAGTTGCTAAGTCATATCCGACTCTTGTGACCCCATGGATTGTAGCCTGCCAGGCCCCTCTGTCCATGGGATCCTCCAGGCAAGGATAGTTTTGTATATATTTCCTAGAACTATTTCTATCAGATTGAGAAGGGAGGTGATGTAAAGTCCAAGTGTCTCTTATCTCTCAGAATCCCCTATAAAAATTAATAAACACAATGTATGGCAAAACCAATACAATATTGTAAAGTAAAAAAAAATAAATTAATTAAGAAAAAGAAAAAAAAACTTCAATTAAATTGAGAAGGGAGGCCAGTAGATGAAGCTCTCCTTCCCTGAGATGACAGCAGAGTCCTATAGGGAGAAGAAAACCTCCTCTTCTTTCCTGGCAAGGACTCAACCAATAAAAAGCTATAGATCCCTTTTTGCCACAACCCTCCTAAATTATTTTTTCTCTATATAAAAGTATCCTCCTTCCCTTGACATGTAGGGACTTACACGTGGCTCACACATGGTTACAGATTCCAAATTGCAATTCTCTGCTGATCCTGAATAAACTCATATTTCCTAGAGAAATATCTGGCAGTCTGTTGTTTTAAGCAAGTATTTTGGTGGCCCATATGAAGACCAGAGAAGACTCTCCAAACAAATAGATGCAAATCAAGGCCACTCACAAATCAAGGCCATTGTCACTCACTGCTTTTCTTGTTGAACCTGGAGTTTGAAGGTGTATCTTTAATTCTGAATTCAAATTCGTGCCCGCTTTGTGTTTGAAACTCTCCAGGTTTTATTTGGGACATATTTTAACATTTTTTTCTCTCTCTGGTTAAGACCTTGTTTTCTATACAAATATTTGGCACTGTGGTCTGATTTCTGTTCCTTCAGGAATAAGAGCTGTTTCACTGAAACTGTGCCAGTTTTTAAACTTTTAGCATATTGCTTTGGACTAGAATACATACTCTTTGAAAAAATGGCTTAAAAAGTCTTTGGTCTTGTAACTGAACTAAATTTGAGCCCACACTTCTGATGCCCAGGAAAGCCAATCTACCGATACTGGATTGGGGGAAAGTATTTAGCCATTGCAGGGCACCCAGTGTGGGACAAACCAAGAATGGGCAGGTCATGATCAAGAGACCTGAACGCCTCAATGGCTTTTAGAGAAAGATTGTTAAAGGCAAGATGAGGGAGAGTGTATCTGGGTGCTTGGTTAGCTTGTGGATATTCTCCTCGTTGGTTGGTGGTAAGATATTTCAAGAGTCAACATCATCAACCTTCTGGTTCCAATATGTCTAGGTTCTATGTGCTTGTGTCAGATGAAGTTAATTTCTTCCACCTGGTGAGGTTTTAATATCTACAAAATAACTCAAGGATATAGCCCAGCATATTATCTATAGCCCTTGAGGAAGAACTAAAAGTCCTTGACTTTATGACTAAACTACTATTATTTTGTCTTCCTTGACTGTTTCCCTTTGTTTCTGCATTTTCTCATTTCTAATTAAATTCTTCCATTGGACCCAGGACAGACTAAGGAGACAAAAGGTGTTTTTGTTTTGGTTTTTACAAAAAAAGGCAGTGGACACTAGGGGGAGTGTGTCCTCAGAAAGGCTCCATAGGATCCTGCTCAGTTTCAGTCTGGCTTCTCTGGGGCCAAGCTGTTTTCTTAAAATTTGCTAATATTTATGCTTACAAGATGTTGGAATTCAGCTGTTTGAGATGTAACTTGCTTAAACTGTTTGAAAATTATTCCTTTACAGAAAAACCTCTGAAAAACAGGATTCCAGATATGTAAATATTTTGAGGACACAACACTTCTATAGAGACTCTGGCCCATTTTATGCTTAAAAACTGTGATCCTTCTTCATATATATCTCTAAATAAATGGACAGACCTGACCAAAAGCAATTTAGAATACCAATGGCCTTTATAGAGAGTTTTGATTCCCCAATTACTATCAAACTGAATTGGACTCGATACCTCAAAAATTTCCAAAACTAAATGGAATGCTTATTTTAATTGGTATGTTGAGGCTTCCCAATGTTATCAGGAACCTAAAATTGTCTCTCTGCAAATTAAGATTTTGATATGAACTGAGGCAAACTAAAAATTAAAGATAAAATGGCTCCTAAAGCCTCAGGCTCTTCTTCCTTGGCTTCTTTGTTTTAGATTCTGCCTCTGGCACCATTGTCTCTTTCCCCTCTGCTCCCTGTGGCCAGACTCCTTCTCTGATGCCATCTTCCTCCTTCCTTTCTATTCTACCTATGCCTTCACTATGCCCTTAATTCCTCACATAAATTCTCCATTTAGATTTCTCCTTTCTTTGAAAGTTATGAACTTGCCAGAATTGTCCCTTTAATGTTAAGCCATCTGAGGATCCAGAAGATAAACCCTTAATTTCTTATATTCTATGGACTAAAGCTGAAGTCAAAGATTTTCCCAAAGTTAGTGGAGATCCTAGTAGATTTGCTGAGTTTAATATGGTCATTCAAACTTATTGACCTGGTTTCTCTGATTTATATCAGCCAGTTCACATGTATGTTGGTGAAGGCCAGGCCCAAGATTGGATTTAAATTGCTAATGGGGAAAATTTGGAATGGGTTCTAGAATTACAACTGAAATACCAGTTCAATAAATGCATTACATGATCATGTTGAGGCCATTGTTAGGCAACATTATCAAGCATTTCTCATGCTTTTCCAAAGCTTATTGATTGAATAAAAATCCAGGCTTGCACACAGAAATCTGATGAACCTGTTCATAACTAATACAATCAACTTCAGATTTTTTTTTAAAGAAAATTCTTGTCTTTCTGATGTTGATTCCACTCAGGTGTTTTTTAATTTTATGTTTATTAATGGCTAAACTGGGACCTTTCCCTCAAGTAAAAAGGACCAGAATGGAATGCACTTCAGAATGGATTAACTTCAGATTCACTTAAACTGGCAAGCCAGCTCTTTTGCACTCTAAATGAGTTATGTAAAAGCAAGAACACAAAAATTCTTAATCTTCAACTTCAGTCAATAAAAGTTTCTAAATTAAACAAAAATCCTATAGCTTCTACTATAATTGCAAAGATCCAGAACATTAGAAAAGCTGTTATTAGAAATTTGAGTGCTTTGAACACCTTCAAATCTCTAACCAGCCTTTCCATCATTCTTCAAATCCTCAATGACAAAGCTCCAAGGAACTACAAAGGCTCATCTCTAACCTTCCTATTAATTGGCTTGGAGAAACATTTTTTTCCAGATTGTTCATAAATCTCTTCCAGTCCTAAATGACACCACAGTCACATCCTGGTGCTCAACCTCAGTACTAAAAATATCAAAATGGTCCAAATAATGGGAATATCTAATCTCAAGAGGCTTTTATCTGTGAACCTATTCCCTTTTGTTTATGCCCTTTGAGAAGTACACATCCTATATCCTTAATTTCATTGCCCCTACCCATTTATTAGGATAAAACTTCTTAGGGCAGTATCATACAGGAATTTCATTTTCCCAAGAGGGGGCAATCATTCTAGAAATTGACAGTAGTCATTAAAGGAACTAGCCAGGTGAATTAAGTGGCCCTTTGACATTTTTGGGGGGTGGCAAAGAGTTGGACATGACTGAGCGACTTCACTTGACATTTTTTATTTGTTCTGTGCCTGATGGCACTTAGAGCTGATTCTGTAACTACTGATCATTTGTCCATCTTGTTTTACCTACCCTCCTTCTCTTATGGACAAAATCTCCAACTGATATTAGCAAATTGTACAGCATACCTCCCATCAAAATTTAAATAGATCACTCAAAATATCTTCCTAGAACTAATCAATCAATACTCTATAAGAAGCTTTTCAAAACATAAAACTCATAAGAGAAAATTCTCTTACTAGTGAGGAAAACTAAATGCAGAGTGTGGAGATTTGTCCCAGTTCTCCAGAACATATGCAATATTGTTATTACTCAACACCTTATTGTTTGTAACCTTCATACATTACTGACATCAATTTCCACTGAAAGTAAATTCTTTACCATAAATGATTCATGCAGTGCATCCTTTAGTATTCTAGATGATGAAGCTAGCCAGTACTTTGCAAATCTTGAAGGCTGATCTGGATGAAAGTTCGCTAGAGGTTCTAATTTGTCATAATATGTGAATGATTTGTGTTTTTGCCATCCTTCTCAAACCTCCTCACTGGAAGAAAATATTAACTTGCCAAAGCTTTTAGCCTTAAAGGATCATAAGGTTACCAATGAAAGTTGCAGTTTTCTCAAATCCAGGTTCAATATTTAGGGCATCTGATATCAGAACAAGGCCTAAACCTAGATCCAGATAGATCTCATGGTGTTCTAAGTTTTCCAAAACCAAAAACTAAGTGCCAAATTAAGGTTTTCTTGGGCTAGTTGATCATTCCCAAAATTGAATTCCAAATTTCATTCTTATGGCCAAACTTCTATGTGTCATTAAACAGTAACCCATACCAAATTTTATGGAAAGTATCATGTAACAGTCTTCAAGGTCTTAAAGAAGTTTGACAAACTCATGTGCCTTTGAGCATCCCAATTATCAAATTCCCTTTTTGCTTATATTGGGTTGGCCAAAATTTCAGTTGGTTTTTCTGCATAAGATGGTTCTAGTAGCACTTAGTTTTCTTTAATTTCATTCAAAACAATTTTGTTAGATAGTATTGTGACAGCTGTCACATCACCGTGCATTTTTTTTTTTAAACTTATCAAAACTGGTGAATTTTTGTGTAGTCATTTTGGGCTTCCCTGGTGGCTCAGAGGTTAAAGCATCTGCCCACGATGCGGAAGACCTGGGTTCAATCCCTGGGTCAGGAATATCCCCTGGAGAAGGAAATGGCAATCCACTCCAGTACTCTTGCCTGAAGAATCCCATGGACGGAGGAGCCTGGTAGGCTACAGTCCACAGGGTCACAAAGAGTCGGACACGACTGAGCAACTTCACAACTTTCAGTTTAATATTGAAAATGGAAGAAAAAGGCAACATTTTGGCATATTTTGGTTTATTATTTCAAAAAAGGTAAAAACAAAATTGAAACAGGAATAAAGATGTGTGCAGTGTATGGAGAAGGTGCTGTGGTTGATCTAATATGTCTAAAATGATTTGCCAAATTCCATGCTGGAGATAGTTTACTGGACAATACTCTACGGTCAGGTAGACCAGTTGAAGCCTATAGATATCAAATCAAGACATTAATTGAGAACAATCAATATTATTGTACCAAGTGGGAATTAGCCAACATACTCAAAATATCCAAATCAGGCACTGAAAATCATTTGCACTAGTTTTTTAATCACTTTGATGTTTGGGTTCCACATAAGTTACATGAAAAAACAAAAACTTCTTGATTGTATTTCCACATGTTGTTTCCCTACTTAAATGTAATGAAAATGTTTCATTTTTAAAACAAAGTTTGATGTGTTATGAAAAGTGGATACTGTACAATAATGTGGAATGAAGAGATCATGGAGCAAGCTAAATGAACAACCACCAGCCACACCAAAGGCTGGTCTTCATCCACAGAAGGTGGTGTTGTGTACATGGTAACATTGGAAGGGAAATCTCTATTATGAGCTCCTGGCTTCCCTGGTAGCTAAGATGGTAAAGAGTCTGCCTGCAATGCAGGATACCAGGGTTCCATTCCTGGGTCAAAAAGATTCCCTGGAGAAGGGAATGGCAATCCACTCCAGTATTCTTGCCTGGAAAATTCTATGGACAGAGAAGCCTGGAGGGTTACATTCCATGGGGTTGCAAAAAGTCGGACATGACTGAGTGACTAACAACATTTCAGGAAATCCAAACAATTAATTCCAACAAGTACTGCTCCCAATTAGACCAACTGAAAGCAGCACTCGACAGAAAGTGTCTGAAATTAGTTCACAGAAAACACATAATCGTCCATCAGGATAACCCAAGACCACATGTTTCTTTGATGAAGGGCAAAAACTGTTATGGGCTTCCCTGGTGGATCAAATGGTAAAGAATTTGCCTGAAATGTAGGAGATCCAGGTTCGATCCCTGTATTGGGAAGATCCTCTGGAGAAGGGAATGGCTACCCACTCCAGTATTCTTGCCTGGACAATTCCATGGACAGAGAGCTAGACTGGTGGGCTATGGTCCATGGGATCACAGTTAGACACAATTGAGTAGTTAGCACTTTCACCTTTTTTTTTTCACTCAAAAACTGTTACAGTTTGAAGTACTGATTCATTCACAGTATTCACCAGACATTACACCTTTGGATTTCCATTTATTTCAGCCTTTACAAAATTATCTTAACTGAAAAAAATCAATTCCCTAGAAGACTCTAGAAGACACCTGGAACAGTTCTTTGTTCAGAAAGATAAAAAGTTTTGGGAATATGGAATTAGGAAGTTGCTGGAAAAATGGTAGAAGGTACTGGAACAAAGTAATGAATATATTTTTCAGTTAAGTTCTTGGTGAAAATGAAAATGCATCTTTAATTTTTTATTCAGGTTGATGTATGGCAAAACCAATACAGTATTGGAAAGTAAAATAAAGTAAAATTAAAAAAAAAAAAACATAGGGAAAAAAATTAAAACCAAAAGAACATTTTGGCCTTAAGAAGAGAATGCCCTTGGGGTGTTCACCCCAAATCACAGTAATCATCATTTTCTCATAGGGTGCTGTAGCCAACAAGTGGACCCTCTTGTACGGGAATTTCCCTACCTTTTACCTTGGAAGGATACAGCCAGTGTCCCTTGGGTTAATACTACTGTAAAAGTTGTCTTGGGATTTCCTTTAACCAGTTTGTACCTCATGCAGTAGAAGCTCTCCTGAATTCTCATCACACTTAACAGTTTTCAGTTAGCTGCCTCAAATCCTATGAAGTCCTTTTGTTAACTGCTTCTCACATAACTCTTTGAAGTTGTGGTAACCTTAATCCTGCTATTCTTCTTCCTTCCGTCACCAGTAAAGTCCCTCATGACTGCTTAACATTGATGGACTACTTCCAAACTCCTCAGAATGAAAGGCAGAAAATTCACTTGCATAATGGTAACTTTTCATGGGTCACTGATTATTCTTATTTAAAAGGTGACAGTGGCAAACACTGTGTGGGGTATGCCACTGCAACTCCTTTTCATGTTGTTGAGGCAGCATCTTTACCTCTGTCTACTTCAGTCCATCAGGCAAAATTTTAAACTATCATATGAGCTTATTCTTTAGTCAAGGACAAAACTATCAATATTTATACTAATAGTAGATATGCTTTTAGAGTATTCCAAGATTTTAGAATTTTAAATTTTTGTTAATTTTTGTTTTGTTTCTTAAAATTAATGTTAATGGCCCTTATGTTTAGGAATTATTACATACAATACTTTTACCTACTGTTTAGCTATTATTAACATTCCATTCTAGAGCTTTCTAAATGTGGTTTTCTGGAAACTAAGAGAAAAGCAGTTTGCTTATATTTCTGCAAGGAATGCTACTCTTAAAAGGGACCAGCTGCCGCCAAACCTCTGTCATGGTCCAAAGGAACATTTCCCCAAGTTTATAGCTAAAAAATAAACAGGTTAGAGAAGCCCAACAATTTGTCTCAGAAAAAGAAGTACAAGAGTAGACTTCCCAAAATTGTTGGTCTGATAAAAAGAGAAATTATTTACTAAATGCTGAAGCAACCAAATTCTGCTATAAATAGGGAGCTTCTAAGGAGACGATGCCAGGGCAGTAGCCGGGAGGAGCTACCCCATGTCCAAGGAGCAGTGGCTGCGTGGGTGCAGGAGGGCCTAGAGGAGCTACTCCACATTCAAGGTCAGGAGGGGTGGCAGTGAGGAGATACCCCTTGTCCAAGGTAAGGAGCAGTGGCTGCACTTTGCTGGAGCAGCCGTGAAGAGATACCCCATGCCCAAGGTAAGAGAAACCCAGTAAGATGATAGGTGTTGCAAGAGGGCATCAGACGGCAGACACACTGAAACCATAATCACAGAAAACTAGTCAATCTAATCACACTAGGACCACAGCCTTGTCTAACTCAATGAAACCAAGCCATGCCCTGTGGGGCCACCCAAGATGAGCGGGTCATGGTGGAGAGGTCTGACAGAATGTGGTCCACTGGAGAAAGGAATGGCAAACCACTTCAGTATTCTTGCCTTGAGAACCCCATGAACAGTATGAAAAGGCAAAATGATAGGATACTGAAAGAGGAACTCCCCAGGTCAGTATGTGCCCACTGGAAATCAGTGGAGAAGTAACACCAGAAAGAATGAAGGGATGGAGCCAAAGCAAAAACAAGACCCAGTTGTGGATGTGACTGGTGATAGAAGCAAGGTCCAATGCTGTAAAGAGCAATATTGCATAGGAACCTGGAATGTTAGGTCCATGAATCCAGGCAAACTGGTAGTGATCAACAGGAGATGGCAAGAGTGAACATCAACATTCTAGAAATCAGCGGATTAAAATAGACTGGAGTGGATGAATTTAAGTGAGATGACCATTATATCTACTATTGCAGGCAGGAATCCCTTCAAAGAAATGGAGTAGCCATCATGGTCAACAAAAGAGTCTGAAATGCAGTACTTGGATGCAATCTAAAAAACGACAGAATGATCTCTGTTCGTTTCCAAGGCAAATCATTCAATATCACAATTATCCAAATCTATGCTCCAACCAGTAACGCTGAAGAAGCTGAAGTTGAAGGGTTCTATGAAGACCTACAAGACCTTTTAGAACTAACACCCAAAAAAGATGTCCTTTTCATTATAGGGGACTGGAATGCAAAAGTAGGAAGTCAAGAAACACCTGGAGTAACAGGCAAATTTGGCCTTGGAATACGGAATGAAGCAGGACAAAGACTAATAGAGTTTTGCCAAGAGAATGCACCGGTCATAGCAAACACCCTCTTCCAACAACACAAGAGAAGACTCTACACATGGACATCACCAGATGGTCAACACCAAAATCAGATTGATTATATTCTTTGAAGCCAAAGATGGAGAAGCTCTATTCACTCAGCAAAAAGAAGACAGGGAGCTGACTGTGGCTTGGATCATGAGCTCCTTATTGCCAAATTCAGACTTAAATTGAAGAAGGGAAAACCACTAGATCATTCAGGTATAACCTAAATCAAATCCCTTATGATTATACAGTGGAAGAGAGGAATAGATTTAAGGGACTAGATCTGATAGATAGAGTGCCTGATGAACTATGGATGGAAGTTTGTGGAATTGTACAGGAGACAGGGATCAAGACCATCCCCATGGAAAAGAAATGCAAAAAAGCAAAATGGTTGTCTGGGGAGGCCTTACAAATAGCTGTGAAAAGAAGAGAAGCAAAAAGCAAAGGAAAAAAGGAAAGATATAAGCATCTGAATGCAGAGTTCCAAAGAATAGCAAGGAGAGAGACGAAAGCCCTCCTCAGCAATCAATGCAAAGAAATAGAGGAAAAGAACAGAATGGGAAAGACTAGAGATCTCTTCAAGAAAATTAGAGATACCAAGGGAACATTTCACGCAAAGATGGGCTAGATAAAGAACAGAAATATTATGGACCTAACAGAAGCAGAAGATATTAAGACAAGGTGGCAAGAATACACAGAAAAACTGTACAAAAAATCTTCACAACCAAGATAATCACGATGGTATGATCACTCACCTAGAGCCAGATATCCTGGAATGTGAAGTTAATGGGCCTTATAAAGCATCACCACGAACAAAGCTAGTGGAGGTGACAGAATTCCAGTTGAGCTATTTCAAATCCTGAAAGATGATGCTGTGAAAATGCTGTACTCAATATGCCAGCAAATTTGGAAAACTCAGCAGTGGCCACAGGACTGGAAAAGGTCAGTTTTCATTCCAATCCCAAAGAAAGGCAATGCCAAAGAATGCTCAAACTACTGCACAATTTCACTCATCTCAAACGCTAGTAAGGAAAGACTCAAAATTCTCCAAGCCAGGCTTCAGCAATACGTGAAATGTGAACTTTCAGACGTTCAAGCTGGTTTTGGAAAAGGCAGAGGAACCAGAGATCAAATTGCCAACATCTGCTGGATCATCAAAAAAGCAAGAGAGTTGCAGAAAAAACATCTACTTCTGCTTTACTGACTATGCATAAACTGTGGAAAATTCTGAAAGAGATGGGAATACCAGACCACCTGATCTGCCTTTTGAGAAACCTATATGCAGGTCAAGAAGCAACAGTTAGAACCGGACATGGAACAACAGACTGGTTCCAAATAGGAAAAGGAGAACGTCAAGGCTGTATATTGTCACCCTACTTACTGAACTTATATGCAGAGTACATCATGAGAAACGCTGGGCTGGAAGAAACACAAAATGGAATCAAGATTGCCAGGAGAAATATCAATAACCTCACATATGCAGATGACACCACCCTTATGCCAGAAATTGAAGAGAAACTAAAAAGCCTCTTGATGAAAGTGAAAGAGGAGAGTGAAAAAGTTGGCTTAAAGCTCAACATTCAGAAAACGAAGATCATGGCATCTGGTCCCATCACTTCATGGGAAATAGATGGGGAGACAGTGGAAACAGGGTCAGACTTTATTTTGGGGGGCTCCAAAATCACTGCAGATGGTGACTGCAGCCATGAAATTAAAAGATGCTTATTCCTTGGAAGGAAAGTTATGATCAACCTAGATAGCATATTCAAAAGCAGAGACATTACATTGCCTACAAAGGTCCATCTAGTCAAGGCTATGGTTTTTCCAGTGGTTTTGTATGGCTGTGAGAGTTGGACTGTGAAGAAAGCTGAACACTGAAGAATTGATGCTTTTGAACTGTGGTGTTGGAGAAGACTCTTGAGAGTCCCTTGGACTGCAAGGAGATCCAACCAGTCCATTCTAAAAGAGATGAGCCCTGGGTGTTCTTTGGAAGGAATGATGCTAAAGCTGAAACTCCAATACTTTGGCCACCTCATGTGAAGAGTTGACTCATTGGAAAAGACTCTGATGCTGGGAGGGATTGGGGGTAGGTGGAGAAGGGGACGACAGAGGATGAGATGGTTGGATGGCATCACCGACTCGATGGACGTGAGTTTGAGTGAACTCCGGGAGATGCTGATGGACAGGGAAGCCGGTGTGCTGCAATTCATGGGCTCGTAAAGAATCAGACAGGAGTGAACGACTGAACTGAGGTGATTACTGTTTTGTTAACAGTTTGGGGTTATTTTCTGTAGGTCTTTTCCTTCTTTTGTGTGTCCCGCCTAGAGAAGTTCCTTTAGCATTTGTTGTAAAGCTGGTTTTGTGGTGCTGAATTCTCTTAACTTTTGCTTGTCTGGAAAGCTTTTGATTTCTCCATCAAATCTGAAGGAGAGTCTTGCTGGGTAAAATATTCTTGGTTGTAGGTTCTTCCTTTTCATCACTTTAAGTATATAATGACATTCCCTTATGGCTTGTAGATTTTCTCTTGAGAAATCAGCTGATAGCCTGATGGGAGAGACATTAAGAAATCCAAAGACTGGAGTTCCTTTGTATGTTAGTCATTTTTCCCTTGTTGCTTTTAATATTTTTATCTCTGTCTTTAATTTTTATCAGTTTGATTACTATGTGTCTCGATGTGTTTCTCCTTAGGTTTATCCTGCTTGGGATTCTCTGTGCTTCCTGAACTTAGTTGACAATTTCCTTTCCCGTGTTAGGGAAGGTTTCAGCTATTATTTTTTCAAATATTTTCTCAGATCCTTTCTGTCTCTCTTCTTCTGGGACTGCTATAATGCAAATGTTGGTGCATTTAATGTTGTCCAAGAGGTCTGTTATGTTGTTTTCATTTTTTTTTTTCATTCTTTTTTCCATATTCTGTTCTGTGACAGTGATTTCCACCATTCTTTCCTCCAGGTCATTTATCAATTCTCCTGCCTCAGTTATTCTGCTATTGATTCCCTCTTGTGTATCATTCATCTCTGTTTGTTTGTTCTGTAGTTCTTCCAGGTCTTTGGTGAACATTTCTTGAATCTTCTCAATCTTTACCTCCGTTCTTTTCCCAAAATCCTGGATCCTCTTCACAATCACTATTCTGAATTCATTTTCTGAAAGTTTGCCTATCTCCACTTCTTTTAGTTGTTTTTCTGGGGTTTTATCTTGTCCCTTCATCTGAGACATAACTTTATGTTTTTTCATTTTGATTAAATTTCTGTAATGTGGTTTTTGTTTCAGCCACTATGAGACTGTGCTTCTTGATTCTTCTGCCTGATCTCTGATAGCTGAGTCTAAGAGGCTTGTGTAAGTGTCTTGATGGGAGGAATTGGCAATGGATAAAATTGGGTCTTGCTCTAGTGGGCAGGTCCTTGAACAGTAAAGCTTTAATCCAATTATCTGCTGATGTGTGGGTTTGCACTCCCTCCCTGGTAGTTGTTGGGTCTGAGGAGAACCAGCCCTGGGGTCTATGGGCTCTGTGTAAGGGTTAATGGCCAACTTCAAGAGGGTTTATGCCAAGAGGAACCTTCCAGTGCCCCCATCTTTGTGGTGAGCCCCTGCCGACCCACACCTCCACAGGAGGCCTTCCAACACTGGCAGATTTTGGTTGTCTCCTGTGGGGTTACTGCTCCTCTTTTCTGGGTCTTGGTCTGTGAAAAATTTTGTTTGTGCCCTCCATGACTGGAGTCTCTGTTTCCCCCAGTCGTCTGGAAGTCCTATAATCAAATCCCACTGATTTTCAAGGCCAAATTCCCTGGGGATTCCCAGTCCCTTTGTCATATACCCAGGCTGTTAAGCCTGCCATGGTGTTCAAAACCTTCACAACAGTGCAAGAACTTTGATCTATTCTCCAGTCTATGGGTCACCTACCCAGTGGGTATGGGATTTGATTTTATCATGATTTCACCCCTCCTACTGTTTCACTATGGGTTCTTCTTTGTCTTTGGATGTGGGGTATCTTTTTTCTGGTGGGTTCTGGCATCCTCCTGTCAATGGTTGTTCAATAGCTAGTTGCAGTCTTGGTGCTCTTGCAGGAGATGAGTGCACTTTCTTCTACTCCACCATCTTGAACCGGTCTGAATTGTTCTTATTTACTCCAGGCTAGGTATCTTACAGTCCTTTTGGCTGTACTTTACATAAAACGTTTTATTATCCTGATCATTTTATATGGACATAGTCCACATAATCATTTAGCTTGCATAAAAATGTGCTCAGAGTTCTACACAGTTCACATAGAACAAATGTCCTTAACCATGAGTTGTATCTGAATTACATGCAGAGATTTTGAAAGTATACAAAACTGAGACATCTCTTCAAGAGATTTGGATTCAACACTTCTGGAACTAAGCCAGGATGCAGGATTTGAACAAGCTCCTCTGGAAATTATATTGTGCAGTCACAATTACGGAATCACTTTTCAGAAAGAAGTTCTTTCTTACAATATGGAAATTTTGATTCTATAGACTAAAGTCCATAGAGTCAACAGAGTGGGAATTGCAACACAGAAGGGTAACAAGCCACTCAAACTAAAAATCATGTACTCTGGGTTTATTTGTATATGGGTTTTGAGTGACTGGGACAGTGCATGCATGCTAAGTCACTTCAGACGGGTCCGACTCTGTGCGACCTTATGGTCTCTAGCATACCAGGCTCCTCGGTCCATGGGATTCTCCATGCAAGAATACTGGAGTGAGTTGCTATGTCCTCCTCCAGGACTGGGACAGTAAGTAAGGACAAATGCACAAAGAAGCAAACAAAAAAATGTGATCCTGTACATGGAATGGTAAAGAATAAGTACAGAGTGAAGCTGATAAAAGCAATTGAGAGTTATTAACGATAGCTTCTCATTGTCTGATTTCTTGTTCCTTTTGGGATACTTAACTCAGACTTTGGGGTTTCCTAATATTCTCCTAAATATTGGCATTTAATTCTCCCTGTTTGGATACATTAACCTTAGTTGGTTTCTGATGCTTGTTAATAAATAGTCTTAAGTTAAACAGTAGAATCTTCAGGTTCTAGGGAAATTATTTTTAGAGTGCCTGGTATTGATCCCTCCCAAGCTTCCCTTGTGGCTCAGCTGGTAAAGAATCTTCCTGCAATGTGGGAGACCTGGGTTCGATCCCTGGGTTGGGAAGATCCCCTGGGGAAGGGAACAGCTACCCACTCCAGTATTCTGGCATGGAGAATTCCATGGTCTGCATAGTTCATGTTGTCGCAAGCAGTCAGACATGACTAAGCAGCTTTCACATACTCCCTGGAGGAGGGAAAGCCTACCAAATCCAGTATTCTGTCCCAGAGAACTCCATGGACTGTATAGTCCATAAAGTGGCAAAGTGTTAGACACAACTGAGTGACTTTCACTCACAAGCAACTTGAGCGCCCATTTATAGAGAAAATGATTAATGAAAGATATATTTTTAAAGTACATCCCACACCATTGAAGCATTTTGAGAACAACTTAAGTATGGTCAGCTTACATATGTGAGTTTGAAATTTCATCTTGCTTAAATTTTAGTATTAAATCAGTTGGAATGTACAGATTCTAACAACATATTATTGTTTCCTAAAAGAATGGACTTTTTGAGTGACACCTTTCAATGGTACATTGAAATATTGTGTTCTGCCTGAAATGATGTCTTCTTAAAACATGCAACACAAAACAATACACGCAGTAGAGGAGTGGAGTTAAAGAGGAAGCAGTTCAGCAGATGAGTCAAGGACAAAATCTTGTTTGTATAAAAGTTTCTGTGCAGCAAAGTAAGTTGTTTGGCTGACAAGGAATTTGAAAAAGCTAAATAAAAGTGGAAGTTGTTCTTTTGGCACATTCAGGAGTGCAAGAAATCTTGCATTTGCCTAGATTTAGTGACTAATAGAACATGAAAAATTTAGAGAAATCCAAGATGGTGGAAGAGTAGGTGGACATGGAGTACATCTCTCTCCAGGGATACATCAGGAATACACCTCCAGGCATAGAAAATCTTGCACAACACCAGCTGAGAGTGGGCAAAAGTATCTGACCACCAGAAAAAAAAAAAATATATATATATATAGAATGACACAATACTTGGTAGGACAAAGGAAGGAAGACAAAAAAGAAGGGAGTAAGTAGGACTGGATTTGCACCTGGGGGGTGGGGGAACTAAGTAGGGGTCAGATCCCCAAATCAGGGCAACTATTTGGGACAGAGGTAAAGTATATGGGGCTGTTGGAGAGTGCAGCAACTGATCTGGGAATGGAGTGAGACTCACACAGACAATTCTTACTGCAGCCCTATATACCATGGATAGGACACAAGTACCCTAGAAAGCGCAATGGTTGGGAGCTGGAGCACAGAGATTAGAGAGCAATTCTAGAGAAAGTCTATTGTTGACTACAGGGAGATGGCCTGAGGGGACCTTGGGGAGGAGTTCACAGTAGGAAATGTTTGTGAAAGAAAGCCAGGCAAACACGGAGGCAGAGTGATGCTCCTGGGTCACACACAGGGGTGGAGCCATCACTAGAGCCTCTCTCTCCCCACATGTCAGCCAAGCAGCTGAAAGACTCTGGAGAAGGTGGCCCTTTATGTATCTGATGCACCGAGCAACAGAGAAAGACCCTAGCCAGGATGGTCCTCTAAGTGCCTGATGTGCCAAACAACAGAGAAGGACCCCAACTGGGGCAGGGGAGGGGTATATGTAAGTGCCTAAATAGGCCAAGCAACAGAGAAGGACCAGCCAGAGTCCCTCTGATCACCAGAGGCTAGAAAAACACTCTGATAGAGTCATAGCTCCTGCAGCTCAAGCAGTTGGTGTCCCTGCACACTTGGTGCTGCCAGGGATCCCATGATCCAAGCAGCTGTGCTACCTCCATGCTTAATCCTCACTAAGGCAGAGCTGCCAGAAGCTAGGAAAAACCCTAATAGCACCATACCTCCTGTGACAATAGACACCAGCAGCACGCCTGTGTATCCAGCATTGCCAGGATCCCCGTGATCTAAGTTCCTGTGCCACCTCCATGCTAGAATCCCTGGGACAGAGCAACCAGAGGCTAGTAAAAACCCCAAGAGCACCATATTTCCTGCTGTCCTAGACACCAGCTCCTCTGAGTACCTGGTGCTGCCAGGGCCCTTGCAATCCAAGTAGCTGTAAAACCTCCACACCCCGTCCTCACTGGGGCAAACTCAAGTCCTCCAGGGCAGCCTCAGGAACAAAAACCCTGTGGATGACTCAAATGCAGAGGTGGGGATAACACCACAATTGAAACCCAGGGGCAGTGTGGCTAAGAAAGAGAACCCCAAACTTCCCCATTAGTGGTACAAGCTACAGATTAAATTCACACAATCAACTAGGCAGACTTTGTAGCTCTGGAACATATATAAAGACAATGAAAGTTCCCATAAAAGAAAATGCACTACCTCTGGCAGATGTGGACATTGGACTCACAAACACACGCAGATTAGAGTCTGAGCTGCCCCCAGGTCCAGAGACCAGCCCAGTAGTGGAGGACATCCTAGGGAGGTGAGGTGGATTGTGACTCACAGTGAGGAAAAGGATATTGACAGCTGAGATCCAAGAAAAACATTTATTATTCTTATATTTTAACTCGTTTGGTAGTTGCTTCTGGATTTTTAAGAATCCCCCCCCCCGTTGCTATAGTTGTCAATTTTATTAGTACTATCAAATCTATTTACATTTTTGAGAAAAAATTTTAAGTTACATGTCTTATTTCCTTAAATTACATGTCTTATTTCCAACTGTCTCTATGTTGGACTTTAGCGGTATTGAGGGGTTTCTTCTTTTCTATCTTTTTTAATTTTTTAAAATTTATTACTATTATTTTTCTACATATATTCTTTTGTTTGCTTTTCTTATGATTTTATTGTTGTAGTTATTCTTTAATATATATAAATATTCTTTGTCTACCTCTATTTAACTTTGCTTTCCTATTTTTTCTTTCTTTTCATCCTTTTCTCTCTTTTACTCAACACGGTTATTAGTCTGCTTTGCCTTTGTTGCTTTATTCCTTTGTTGGTACATTGCTTTGGTTTTGTTTTCCAGTTTATGCTTTAATTAGTTTTATTTTTAACTGGTTGATATCATTTTTGTTTTCCTTTGCTTGCTGGGCCAATCTCCTTTACTTTCTTTCTTTCTTTTTGCAGTGTTTTGGTTTTGTTTATGAGTGTATATTCTGTATATATATTCCATTGTTTTTGTTGGTATGTGCCTGATTTTGTATTTTCCATTTGTCTGGGGTTTGTCTTTTGTTTCTTGCTTTAGTATGTTTGTTTTAATCCCGTTCAATGCCAAGCGAACCACCTTCAGAATCTCAGTTTCCTGGCCAGAGATCAGGCCCTGAGCCTTTGGAGTGGGAGCACTGACAGCAAGTCTCTAGACTGCCAGAAAACTCCTAACCCTAGGGAGTGTTAATTAGTGAGAACTCCCACAAAGGCCTGTATACAATACCAGCAGCATGCATTGCAGGAGGCCTCATCCAAACAACAAACAAGACAAAAACACAAACCAAATCATCAGCAAACAGGATTACCACCTCACACAGCTTTACCCATCAGAGGCGGGAGGGGAAACTCACCTCCTCCCATCAGAATGCAAGCACAAGTCACACCCAGCAGAACCTACACAAACCACTGGAATAACCTTACTCAGCAATGGCAGAAACCAAAGGAAGAAGGAATTCGACCTCAGAGTCTGAGAAAAGGAGACCTCAAACACATTTTTTTTTAAAGGAAAAGGCAGAGATGTATTGCACAAAGGAAGGAACAAACTAAAAACACACAAGACCAAATAAACAAAGAGGAAATAGGCAAACTATCTGAAAAAGAATTCAGAGTAATGATATTAAAGATGTTCTAAAATCTCAAAAACAGGATGGAGCAAATGCAAGAAGCAATCAACAAAATTAACAGAATTAACAAGGACATAGAAGAAATAAAGAATAAACAAACAGATGAATAACACAATGGCTGAAATTAAAAATACTCTAGGAACCAATAGTAGATTAACTGATGCAGAAAAAATTGATAAGTGAGCTGGAAGATAAAATGGTGCAAATAACTGTGAAGAGAAGAATAAAGGGAAAAGAATGAAAAGAATTGAGGATACCTCAGAGAACTCTGGGACAATATTAAATACACCAACATTCCAATTATAGGGATCTCAGAGAAAGAAGAGAAAATGAAAGGCAGTGAGAAAATTTTTGAAGAGATTACAGTAGAAAACTTCTCAAAATGAGAAAGGAAATAGTCAATGAAGTCCAAGAAGCACAGAGTGTCCCATACAGGATAAACCCAAGGAGAAACATGTTGAGACATTAATCAACCTAACAGAAATTAAACCCAAAGAAAGAATATCAAAAGCACAAAGGAAAAGCAACACATAACATACAAGGGAAAACCCATATGATTAACAGCTGATTGTTCAGCAGAAACTCTGCAGGCCAGAAGGAAATGACAGTATAAAAGTACTAAAAAAAAAAAAAAAAAAAAAAAAAAAAAACTACAACCAAGATTACTCTATTCATCAAGGATCTCATTCAAAATTGATGGAAAAATCAAAAGCTTTACAGACAAGCAAAAGTTAAGAGAATTTGGTATCACCAAGCCAACTTTACAACAAATATTAAAGGGACTTATATAGGTAATAAACACAAGAGAAAGGAAAGGTTTACAAAGACAAACCCAAAACAATTACAAAAATGCCAATAGAAAAAAATATATATATATATTATATATATATATATATCAATAATTACTTTAAATGTAAATGGATTAAACACTCCAACAAAAAGACATAGACTGGCTGAACGGATACAAAAAGAAGACCCATACATATGTTGTCTATAAGAGACTCACTTCAGACCTAGAGACACATACAGACTGAAAGTAAAAGGATGGAAAAAGATATTCCATGCAAATGGAAATCAAAGGAAAGCTGAAGTGGCAATTCTAATTTCAGAAAAAAATACTTTATTTTTTTTCTGTTTATAAAAAAATTACATTTTAATGTAAGGATAATTGCTTTAGAATTTTGTTATTTTCCGTCAAACCTCACTATGAATCAGCTATAAGTATACATATGAACCCTTCCTCTTGAAACTCCTTTCCATCACGATCCCCATCCCACCCCTCTAGGTTGATGCAGAGACCCTCTTTGAGTTCCTGAGACATACAGCAAATTCCCATTGGCTATCCATTTTACATATGGCAATGTAAGTTTCCATGTTACTCTCTGCATACATCTCACCCTCTCTCCCCTCCCCATGTCCATAAGTCTCTTTTCTATGTCTGTTTCTCCATTTCTGCCATGCAAACAAATTCTTCAGCACTATCTTTTTAGATTCTATATAAATGTGTTCAGTTCAGTTCAGTCGCTCAGTCGTGTCCAACTCTTTGCAACCCCATGAATCACAGCACACCAGGCCTCCCTGTCCATCATCAACTCCCAGAGTTCACTCAGATTCACGTCCATCAAGTCAGTGATGCCATCCAGCCATCTCATCCTCATCGTCCCCTTCTCTTCCTGCCCTCAATCCCTCCCAGCATCAGAGTCTTTTCCAATGAGTCAACTCTTCACATGAGGAGGCCAAAGTATTGAAGTTTCAGCCTCAGCATCATTCCTTCCAAAGAAATCCCAGGGCTGATCTCCTTCAGAATGGACTGTTTGGATCTCCTTGAAGTCTAAGGGACTCTCAAGAGTCTTCCCCAACACTACAGTTCAAACGCATCAATTCTTCAGCACTCAGCCTTCTTCACAGTCCAACTCTCACATCCATACATGACCAATGGAAAAACCATAGCCTTGACTAGACGGATCTTAGTCGGCAAAGTAATGTCTCTGCTTTTGAATATACTATCTAGGTTGGTCAAAACTTTTCTTCCAAGGAGTAAGTGTCTTTTAATTTCATGGCTGCAATCACCATCTGCAGTGATTTTGGAGCCCCCCAAAATAAGGTCTGACACTGTTTCCACTGTTTCCACATCTATTTCCCATGAAGGGATGGGACTGGAAACCATGATCTTCGTTTTCTGAATGTTGAGCTTTAAGCCAACTTTTTTACTCTCCTCTTTCACTTTCATCAAGAGGCTCTTTAGTTCCACTTCACTTTCTGCCATAAGGGTGGTGTCATCTGCATATCTGAGGTTATTGATATTTCTGCCGGCGATCTTGATTCCAGCCTGTGTTCCTTCCAGTCCAGCATTTCTCATGATGTACTCTGCATATAAGTTAAATAAAAAGCAGGGTTACAATATACAGCCTTGACATACTCCTTTTCCTTTTTGGAACCAGTCAGTTGTCCCATGTCCAGTTCTAACTATTGCTTCCTGGCCTGCATACAGATTTCTCAAAAGGCAGGTCAGGTGGTCTGGTATTCCCATCTCTTTCAGAATTTTCCACAGTTTATTGTGATCCACACAGTCAAAGGCTTTGGCCTAGTTAATAAAGCAGAAATAGATGTTTTTCTGGAACTCTCTTAGTGTTTCCATGATCCAGCAGAAGTTGGCAATTTGATCTCTGGTTCCTCTGCCTTTTCTAAAACCAGCTTGAACATCAGGACGTTCACAGTTCACTTATTGCTGAAGCCTGGCTTGGAGAATTTTGAGCATTACTTTACTAGTGTTTGAGATGAGTGCAATTATGTGGTAGTTTGAGGATTCTTTGGCATTGACTTTTTGGGGATTGGAATTAAAATTGGCCATCACTGAGTTTTCCAAATTTGCTGGCATATTGAATGCAGCACTTTCACAGCATCATCTTTCAGGTTTTGAAATAGCTCTACTGGAATTCCATCACCTCCACTAGCTTTGTTTGTAGTGATGCTTTCTAAGGCACATTTGACGTCACATTTCAGGATGTCTGGCTCTAGATGAGTGATCACACCATCGTGATTAGCCGGGTCATGAAGATCTTTTTTGTACAGTCTTTCTGTGTATTCTTGCCACCTCGTCTTAATATCTTCTGCTTCTGTTAGGTCCATACATTTTCTGTCCTTTATCGAACCCATCTTTGCATGAAATGTTCCCTTGGTATCTCTAATTTTCTTGAAGAGATCTCTAGTCTTTCCCATTCTGTTCTTTTCCTCTATTTCTTTGTATTGATCACTGAAGAAGGCTTTCTTATCCCTTCTTGCTATTCTTTGGAACTCTGCATTCAGATGCTTATATCTTTCCTTTTTTCCTTTGCTTTTTGCTTCTCTTCTTTTCACAGCTATTTGTAAAGCTTCTCCAGACAGCCATTTTGCTTTTTTGCATTTCTTTTCCATGGGGATGGTCTTCATCCCTGTCTCCTGTACAATGTCACGAACCTCATTCCATAGTTCATCAGGCACTCTATCTATTAGATCTAGGCCCTTAAATCTATTTCTCACTTTCACTGTATAATCATAAGGGATTTGATTTAGGTTATACCTGAATGGTCTAGCGGCTTTCCCTTCTTTCTTCAATTTAAGTCTGAATTTGGCAATAAGGAGTTCATGATCTGAGCCACAGTCAGCTCCCTGTCTTCTTTTTGCTGAGTGAATAGAGCTTCTCCATCTTTGGCTTCAAAGAATATAATCAATCTGATTTTGGTGTTGTCCAGCTGGTGATGTCCATGTGTAGAGTCTTCTCTTGTGTTGTTGGAAGAGGGTGTTTGCTATGACCAGTGCATTTTCTTGGCAAAACTCTATTAGTCTCTGCCTGCTTCATTCTCCATTCCGAGGCCAAATTTGCCTGTTACTCCAGGTGTTTCTTGACTTCCTACTTTTGTATTCCAATCCCCTATAATGAAAAGGACACTTTTTTTGGGTGTTAGTTCTAAAAGGTCTTGTAGGTCTTCCAGGAACTGTTCAATTTCAGCTTCTTCAGCATTACTGGTTGGGGCATAGACTTGGATTACTGTGATATTGAATGGTTTTCCTTGGAGATGAACAGAGATCATTCTGTTGTTTTTGAGACTGCATCTAAGTACTGCACTTCAGACTCTTTTGTTGACCATGATGTCTACTCCATTTCTTCTGAAGAATTCCTGTCCGCAGTAGTAGATATAATGGTCATCTTACCTTTCTCTTTATGACTTACTTTAGTCTGTATAATAGGCTCTAGGTTCATCCACCTAAAATAGACTTTAAAATAAAGAATATTAAGAGATAAAGAACAACACTACATAATGATCAAGGGATCAATCCAAGAAGAAGACATAACAGTTGTAAATATTTATGCACCCTACATAGGTGCACCTTAATACATAAGACAAATACTAACAGACAAGACAGAAATTGACTACAACAAAATAGTAGTAGGGGACCTTAATACCCAACTTACACCAATGGACAGACCATCAAAACAGAAAATTAAGAAAGAAACACAAATCTCACCCTAAACATTAGGCCAAATGGACAGAATTGATAATCTTTGGTTACAAATCAAACCTCAGTAACTTAAAAAAAAATTGAAATCATATCAATCATCTTTCCTGACCACAGTGTTATGAGACTAGTTATCAGTTACAGGGGGAAAAAAAACTATAAAACAAACACAAATGAGATTAAATAATACTTTTCTAAATAAGGGACAGGATACTAAAGAAATCAAAAAGGAAATCAAATTCCTAGAAACAAGTGACAATGAAAACACGACAACTCAAAACTTATGGGATGCAGCAAAAACAGTTTCTAAGAGGGAGGGTTATAGCAATATAGTCCTACCTCAAGAAACATGAAAACATTGAATAGACAACCTAATTTTACACCTAAAACAACTGGAAAAGGAAGAACAACAAAACTCCAAAATTAGGAAAAGAAAGAATATCATAAAGATCAGAGCAGAAATAAATGAAAAAGAAATGGATGAAGCAATAGCAAAGGTTAAAAGTAAAAGCTGGTTATTTTACAAGATAAAATTGACAAAACATTGTCCAGATTCTTCAAGACATAAAGGAAGTAGAATCAAATCAAGAAAATTAGAAACAAAAAACGAGAGGTTACAACAGACAACACAGCAATAGAAAGGATCATAAGAGAATATTATGAGCAACTATATACCAATAGGACTTCCCTGGTGGCTCAGATGGTAAAGCGTCTTGCTTACAATGCAGGAGACCTGGGTTCGATCCCTGGGTCGGGAAGATACTCTGGAGAAGGAAATGGCAACCCATTCCAGTACTCTTGCCTGGAAAATCTCATGGACGGAGGAGCAAAATGGACAACTGGGAAGAAATGGAAAGATTCTCAGAAAAGTTAAATCTTCCAAGACTGAACCAGTAAGAAATAGAAATTATGAACAACTCAATTATAAATACTGAAATCAAAACTGTGATAAAAAATTTCCCAAATGGCTTTACCGGCGAATTCTATCAAACTTTTAGAGAAGAGCTAATGGCTATTCTTTCAAAAGTCTTTCAGAAAGTTGAAGAGGGAAGAACACTTCCAGATTTATTCTACAAGGCCACATCACCCTGATACCAAAACCAGACAAAGACAACACAAAAAAGAAAATTAAAAGCCAATATCACTGTTGAACATAGATGCAAAAATCCTCAACAAAATTCTAGCAAACAGAATTCAACAGCACATTAAAAAGATTGTACATCATGATCAATTTGGGTTTATCCCAGGGATGCAATTCTTCAACATATGCAAACGAATCAATGTGATACACCATATTAACAAATTGCAACATAAAAACTATTTGAATATTCAATAGATGCAAAGAAGCCTTTGAAAACATTCAGTATGCATTTATGATAAAAACTCTTTAAAAAATGGGCCTAGAAGGAGCCTTTCTTAACATAGTAAAGGCCATATATGGTAAAATCACAGCAAACATTATTCTCAAATTGAAAGCATTCCCTGTAAGATCTGGAAATAGACAAGGGTGCCCGGTCTCAACAGTATTATTCAACATAGTTTTGTAAGTCCTAGCTATGGCAATCAGAGAAGAAAATGAAATAAAAGGAATACAGATCACAAGAGAAGTAAAACTCTCATGATCTGAGTCAAAGTCAGCTCCTGGTCTTGTTTTTGTTGACTGTATAGTGCTTCTCCATCTTTGGCTGCAAAGAATATAATCAATCTGATTTCAGTGTTGACCATCTGGTGATGTCCCTGTGTAGAAATAAAAATACCTATAAGTGGAATTGCATACCATAATACCAAATTTAAACTTCTGAGGAGCTATTAACTATTTTCCACACAGATATGCCTTTCTACATTCCTATCTGAAATTTATAAGGCTTATAATTTTTTCCTCAAAATGGCTACTTTTCCTCAATAGTAGCCATTTTTCTTTTCTTTTCTTTTTCTTTTTTTTTTTTTTTGTTGTTATTATATACCCATCTTAGTGGGTATAAAGAGGTATCTCATTGTGCTTTTGATTAGCATTTCCCTAAGGACTGATGATATTGAAATTTTTATTCATGTGCTTGTTTTCTATTTATGTATCTTCTTTTTATTTATATTTTTTGGCTGCACCCTTTGGCATGTGGGATCTTAGTTACCTGACCAGGGATCAAACCTCTGTCCCCTTTAAAGCATGGAGACTTAAACACTGAACCACCAAAGAAATTCCTATATATATTAGTGTTTTGCTAATGTTTTAATTGGTTATTTTTTTAGTTTTGAGTATTTACCTTTATTTTTACTGTGCTTTATCTAACATTAACTTTATATAGTTTAAGTTTTTAATTAATTTATTTATTTTAATTAGAGGATAAATACTTTACAATATTGTGGTGGTTAACTTTGTCATTTTTGCTGTTGAGTTGTAAGATGTACTCTGGATATTTGACTATAGAAGGTGGACATTTGAGTATTAGCAGATATATAATTTGTGAATATTTTCTCCCATTCCATAAGTTGTGTCTTCACTTTCTTGAGAGTGTTCTTTGATACACAAAAGTATTTAATATTGAATATGTCATATATATGTTTTTGTGTGCTTTTGATATCACATCTATGAACCCATTTCCAAATCCATGCTCATGAAGATTTACCCCTCAGGTTTCTTACAAGATTTCAATAATTATAGCTTTTACACTTAGGTCTTTGCCAACATGAGTTAATTTTGTATACAGTATAAGTTAGGGGTCCAATTTCATCCTTCTAAATGTGGATATCCAGTTGTCCCAACACAATTTGTTAAAAAGAAAATTTTTATTCAATTGAATGGAAATTAAAAAGCAAACAGAAATGTATGAGTTATTTCTAGAATCACAGTTCTTTTCACATGGTATATATGCCGATCATTATGCTATTATTACACTTTTTTGATTATTGTAACTTTCTTTGTATTATGATTTGAAATCTTGAAGTGTGACTACTCAAATTTTGTTTTGTTTATTAATGTTTGTTGTAGCTATTTTTGGTCCCTTGTAACTCCATATAAATCTAAAGAATACTTTTCCATTTCTGGGGGAAACAAAGGCTGTTAATATTTTTATAAGATTTGCACTGAATCCATAAATCATTTTGGGGAGTATTGCCATATCAACAGTGCAGTTCAAACAGTCACTCAGTCATGTCCGACTCTTTGTGACCCTGTGGGCTGCAGCACGCAAGGCTTCCCTGTCCATTACTAACTCCCAGAGCTTGCTAAAACTCATGTTCATCAAGTCGGTGATGCCATCCAACCATCTAATACTCTGTCATCCCCTCCTCCTGCTGCCTTCAATCTTTCCCAGCATCAGGGTCTTTTCCAATGAGTTACTTCTTTGCATCAGGTGGCCAAAGTATTGGAGTTTCAGCTTCAGCATCAGTCCTGCCAATGAACATTCAGGACTGATTTCCTTTGGGATACGCTAGTTGGATCTCCTTGCTGTCCAAGGTACTCTCAAGAGTCTTCTCCAACACCAAAGTTCAAAAGCATCAATTGTTCAGTGTTCAGCTTTCTTTATAGTCCAACTCTCACATCCATACCTGACTACTGGAAAAACCACAGCTTTGAGTAGATGGACCTTTGTTGGCAAACTAATGTCTGCTTTTTAATATGCTGCCTAGGTTGTTCATAGATTTTCTTCCAAGAAGCAAACGTTTTTAATTTATTTCATGGCTGCAGTCACCATCTGCAGTGATTTTGGAGCCCAAGAAAATAAAGTCTGTCACTGTTTCAATTGTTTCACCATCTATTTGCCATGAACTGATGGGACTGGATGCTATGATCTTAGTTTTTTGAATATTTAGTTTTAGGTCAATTTTTTCACTCTCTTCTTTCACATAGTCAAAGGCTTTGGCATAGTCAATAAAGCAGAAGTAGATGTTTTTTCTGGGACTCTTTTGCTTCTTTGGATGATCCAGTAGATGTTGGCAATCTAATCTCTGGTTCCTCTGCCTTTTCTAAATCCACTTTGAACATCTGGAACTTCACAGTTCATATACTGTTGAAGCCTGGCTTGGAGAATTTTGAGCAGTATTTTACTAGCGTGTGAGATGAGTGCAATTGTGTGGTAGTTTGAAAATTTTTTGGCATTATCTTTCTTTGGGATTGGAATGAAAACTGACCTTTTCCAGTCCTGTGGTCACTGCTGAGTTTTCCAAATTTGCTGGCATAATAAGTGAAGCAATTGCACAGCATCATATTTTAGGATATGAAATAGCTCAGCTGGAATTCCTTCACCTTCACTAGCTTTGTTCATAGTGATGCTTCCTAAGGCCCACTTGACTTCTCATTCCAGGATGTCTGGCTCTAGGTGAGTGATCACACCATCGTGGTTATCGAATCCTGAAGATACTTTTTGTATAGTTCTTGCCATCTCTTCTTAATAACTTCTGCTTCTGTTAGGTCCATACATTTCTGTCCTTTAGGGTGCCCATCTTCACATGAAATGTTCCCTTGATATCTCTAATTTTCCTGAAGAGATCTCTAGTCTTCCCATTCTATTGTTTCTTCTATTTCTTTGCACTGATCACTGAGGAAGTCTTTCTTATCTCTCCTTGCTATTCTTTGGAACTCTGCATTCAGTTGGGTGTATCTTTCCTTTTCTCCTCTGCCTTTAGCTTCTCTTCTTTTCTCAGCTATTTGTAAGGCCTCCTCAGACAACCATTTTGCCTTTTTGCATTTCTTTTTCTTGGGTATGGTCTGCATCACAGCTTTTTTTACAATGTCATGAACCTCTATCCATAGCTCTTCAGGCACTCTATCAGATCTAATCCCTTAAATCTCTTGGTCACTTTCACTGTATAATCATAAGAGATTTGATTTAGGTCATACCTGAATGGCCTAGTGGTTTTCCCTACTTTCTTCAATTTAAGTCTGAATTTGGCAATAAGGAGTTCATGATCTGAGCCATAGTTAGCTCCAGGTCTTGTTTTTGCTGACCCTCTATATAGAGCATCTCCATCTTTGGCTGCAAAGAATATAACCAATCTGATTTTGATATTGACCATCTGGTGATGTCCATGTGTAGAGTCATCTCTTGTATTGTTGGAAGCAGGTGTTTGCTATGACCAGTGCATTCTCTTGGCAAAACTCTGTCAGCTTTTACCCTGCTTCATTTTGTACTCCATGGTCAAATTTGCCTGTTACTCTAGGCATCTCTTGACTTCTTACTTTTGCATTCCAGTCCCCTATGATAAAAAGGACATCTTTTTTGGGTGTTAGTCCTAGAAGGTCTTGGAAGTATTCATAGAACCATTCAACTTCAGCTTCTTCAGCATTAGTGGTTGGGACATAGACTTGGATTACTTTGATATTGAATGGTTTTCCTTGGAAATGGACAGAAATCATTCTGTCGTTTTTGAGATTGCACCCAAGTACTGCATTTCAGACTCTTTTGTTTACTATGAGGGCTACTCCATTTCTTCTAAGGGATTCTTGCCCACAGTAGTAGATATAATGGTCATCTGAGTTAAATTCACCCATTGCAGTCCATTTTATTTCACTGATTCCTAAAATGTTGGTGTTCACTCTTGCCATCTCCTGTTTGACCGCTTCCAATTTGCCTTTATTCATGGACTTAACATTCCAGGTTCCTATGCAATATTGTTCTTTTACAGCATCGGACTTTGCTTCCACCACCAGTCACATCCACAACTGGGTGCTGTTTTTGCTTTGGCTTTGTCTCTTCATTCTTTCTGAAGTTATTTCTCCACTCTTCTCCAGTAGCATATTAGTGACCTTCCGACCTGGGGAGTTCACCTTTCAGTATCATATCTTTCTACCTTTTCATTATGTTCATGGAATTCTCAAGGCAAGAATATTGAAGTGGTTTGCAATTGCCTTCTCCAGTGGACCATGTTTAGTCAGAACTCTCCACCATGACCCGTCCATCTTGGGTGGCCCTACATGGCATGCCTCATAGGTTTATTGAGTTAGACAAGGTTGTGATTCATGTGATCAGTTTGATTAGCTGTTTGTGTTTGTGGTTTTCATTCTGTCTGCCCTCTGATGGATAAGGGTAAGAGGCTTATGGATGCGTCCTGATGGGAGAGACTGTCTGTGGGGGAAACTGCTTCTTGTTCTGATTGCACGGATTGTAGGACCAAGCTCAGTTCAGTTCAGTTCAGTTCAGTTCAGTCACTCAGTCGTGTCGGACTCTTTGCGACCCCATGAATCGCAGCACGCCAGGCCTCCCTGTCCATCACCATCTCCCGGAGTTCACTCAGACTCACGTCCATCGAGTCAGTGATGCCATCCAGCCATCTCATCCTCTGTCGTCCCCTTCTCCTCCTTCCCCCAATCCCTCCCAGCATCAGAGTCTTTTCCAATGAGTCAACTCTTCGCATGAGGTGGCCAAAATACTGGAGCTTCAGCTTCAGCATCATTCCTTCCAAAGAAATCCAGGGCTGATCTTCAGAATGGACAGGTTGGATCTCCTTGCAGTCCAAGGGACTCTCAAGAGTCTTCTCCAACACCACAGTTCAAAAGCATCAATTCTTTGGTGCTCAGCCTTCTTCACAGTTCAACTCTCACATCCATACATGACCACAGGAAAAACCATAGCCTTGACTAGATGGACCTTAGTCGGCAAAGTAATGTCTCTGCTTTTGAATATACTATCTAGGTTGGTCATAACTTTTCTTCCAAGGAGTAAGTGTCTTTTAATTTCATGGCTGCAATCACCATCTGCAGTGATTTTGGAGCCCCTGCCAAAATACAGTCTGACACTGTTTCCACTATTTCCCAATCTATTTCCCATGAAGTGATGGGACCGGATGCCATGATCTTCGTTTTCTGAATGTTGAGCTTTAAGCCAAATTTTTTGCTCTCCTCTTTCACTTTCATCAAGAGGCTTTTTAGTTCTTGTTCACTTTATGCCATAAGGGTGGTGTCATCTGCATATCTCAGGTTATTGATATTTCTCCTGGCAATCTTGATTCCAGCTTGTGTTTCTTCCAGTCCAGCATTTCTCATGATGTACTCTGCATATAACTTAAATAAGCAGGGTGACAATATACAGCCTTGACGTACTCCTTTTCCTATTTAGAACCAGTCTGTTGTTCCATGTCCAGTTCTAACAGTTGCTTCCTGACCTGCATACAGATTTCTCAAGAGGCAGGTCTGGTATTTCCATCTCTCTCAGAATTTTCCACAGTTTATTGTGATCCACACAGTCAAAGGCTTTGGCATAGTCAATAAAGCAGAAATAGATGTGTTTCTGGAACTCTCTTGCTTTTTCCATGATCCAGCGGATGTTGGCAATTTGACCTCTCATTCCTCTGCCTTTTCTAAAACCAGCTTGAACATCAGGACGTTCACAGTTCACATATTGCTGAAGCCTGCCTTAGAGAATTTTGAGCATTACTTTACTAGCATGTGAGATGAGTGCAATTGTGCGGTAGTTTGAGCATTCTTTGGCATTGCTTTTCTTTGGAATTGGAATGAAAACTGGACTTTTCCAGTCCTGTGGCCACTGCTGAGTTTTCCAAACTTGCTGGCATATTGAGTGCAGCACTTTCACAGCATCATCTTTCAAGATTTGAAACAGCTCAACTGGAATTCCATCACCTCCACTAGCTTTGTTTGTAGTGATGCTTTCTAAGGCCTACTTGACTTCACATTCCAGGATGTCTGGCTCTAGACCAAGCTCAGTAAACCTTTAATCCAATTTTCTGTTGATGGGTGGAGCCGTGTTCCCACCCTCTTGTTTGACCTAAGACCAAACTGTGGTGGAGGTAATGAAGATAATGGCAAACTCCTTCAAAAGATCCCATGTAGGCACTGCCACATTCAGTGCCCCCGGCCCTGTAGCAGGCCACCATTAATGCATAGCTCCTCCAGAGACTCCTGGACACTCAGGCAAGTTTTGGTCAGTCTCTTGTGAGGTCACTCCTCCTTTCTCCTGGGTCCTGGTGTGCACAAGATTTTGTTTGTGCCCTCCAAGAATCTGTTTCCCCAGTCCTGTATAAGTTCTGTAGTCAAATTCCACTGATCTCCAAAGTCAAATTCCCAGGAGGTTCTCAGTCTTTTTGCCAGATTCCAGGTTGGGGAATCTGTTGTGGGTCCTAGAACTTTCTCAACAGTATTATGTCTTAAAATTCATGAACATGAGATGTTTTCCCATGGACTTGGCTCTTCTTTAATTTCTTTCTGAAATGTTTTTGTAGTTTTCAATGCACATTTCAGTTCAGTCGCTCAGTTGTGGCTGACTCTTTGCAACCCCACGGACTGCAGCACGCCAGGCTTCCCTGTCCATCACCAGCTCCCGGAGCTTGCTAAAACTCATGTCCATCGAGTCAGTGATGCACAAATCTTGCACAAATAACTTTCAGTGCACAAATAACTTCCTTGGTTAAATGTATTCCTAAGAATTTCAATCTTTTTAATGTTATTATAAGTGGAATTGTTTCATTACTTTTTCTGGGTTGTCTATTGATATTATATAAAATGCAATTGATTTTTGTCCAATATTCTGCTATTTTTCAAATTGATTTATTAGTGCTAATAGCTTCTTTGTAATTCTTTATGATTTTATGTACATAAAACCTTGGCATCTGAGATACAGATAATTATACTTCTTTTCAAAAGTAAGTCAAAATGGTCTGCCTAGAAAGAACTTGCCGTACTATAATGAATATAAGTGGTGAAAGCCACACCATTGTATTGCTCCTGATCTTGAGGGGACATTTTTCATTCTTTTACCATTCAGTATAATGTCAGCCATAGGTAATTCCATATGTGTGGTATGTCAGAATGAGGTATTTCCTTTCTAATTCAAGTTTATTAGTGGGGTTTTTTTTTGGGTGGTGGTGGTCATGAAATGACACTGGATTTTGTGAAATGTTTTTTATGCATCCGTCGAGATGATGATGTAGGGCTGCTTGCTGTGAGTTTGTCATATAGGCTTTTACTATCTTAGATAGGTTCCCTCTATGCATTTTCTGGAGAGTTTTTAATCGTTGAAAGCTTTACCTGCATCTATTTAGATGGTATGTCTTTTATCTTTCAATTTGTTAATATGGTATATCACATTCATTGATTTGTATATATTAAGGAATCCTTGTATCCTTAGGATAAACCCCACTTGATCATGTTGTATGATACCTTTAGTGTGTTATTGGATTCTGTTTGCTAGTATTTTGTAGAGGATTTTTGTATCTATGTTCTTTAGTGATATTGATCTGCAATTTTCTTTTTTGTGATATATTTTCTTGCTTTGGTATCAGGGTGATGGTGTCCTAATAGAATGAATTTGGTAGTGTTCCTCCCTCTGACGTTTTTTGAGAGTTTGAGAAGGATAGGTGTTAGCTCTTCTATAAATATTTGATAAAATTCACCTGTGAATCCACCTGGCCCTGGGTTTTTGTTTGCTGGAAGATTCTTAATCACAGTTTCAATTTCAGTGCTTGTGATTGGTCTCTTTATATTTTCCATTTCTTCCTGGTTCAGTCTTGGAATATTGTACTTTTCTAAGAATTTGTCCTTTTCTTCCAGGTTGTTTCTTTTATTGGCATATGGTTGCTAGTAGTACTCTCTTTGATATTTCTGCAGTATGGTTGTAAGTTCATAAGTTCTCCTTTTCATTTCTAATTTTATTTGTTTGAGTCCTCTCCTTTTTTTTTTTTCCTTGACCAGTCTGGCCAATGGTTTAAAAATTTTGTTTATCGTCTCAAATAACTAGCTTTTAGTTTTATTGGTCTTTGCTATTAATTTCTTCATTTCCTTTTCATTTATTTCTGCTCTGATCTTTATAATTTCTTTCTACTAACTTTGCATTTTGTTGTTGTTGTCATTCTTTCTCTAATTGCTTTAGGTGTAAGGTTAGGTTGTTTGAGATTTGTCTTGTTTCTTGAGGTAGGATTGTATTGCTATAAACTTCCCTCTTAGAACTGCTTTTGCTACATCCCATAGGTATTGAGTCATCATGTTTTCATTGTTATTTGTTTCTAAATATTTTTTATTTCCTCTTTGATTTATTCAGTGATCTTTTGTTTACTTAGTAGCATATTGCTTAGCCTCCATGTGTTTGTGTTTTCACATTATTTTCCTGTAATTGATATCTAATCTCATAGCATTGTGGTCAGAAAAGTTGCCTGATATGATTTCAGCTTTCTTAAATTTACCAGTGCTTCAGAAAACTAATTTCTTCAAAAAAGCAAAAACTAAAAGAACTCACCAAAACGAAATATATAAATACATGTGTGTATAACTGAATCACTTTGCTGTATACATGAAACTAACACAATATTGCCAATTAACTATACTTCAATTAAAATGGATATATTGTAGAATTCAGTGAATATACACACTATTTTATAATAATTATAAATGGAATAGTACCTTTAGAAATTGTGAATCACTACATGTTTACCTGAAATATATAACGTTGTACATTAACTACACTTCAATTTTAAAAGTAAAAGAAATATCATACATATAAGGAAGTAATAATATGCATTTAAAATGCACTCAAATTTAAGAGACCATTATCTTCTAATAGACTGCTATATAAGTAGATCATTTTATCAATATATAAACCACATGGTAAACACAAAGCAAAGAAACCTATAATAGAGACACATAAATGTAGAGAGAAAAGAATACAAACATAACACTTAAGAAATTCATCAAATCACAGGGAAAGGAACACAAGAGAAAAAAGGAGCATATAATAACTACTAAAAATAGAAAGCAATTAAAAAATTACAATACATATAATACATGCCTAGTAATAACTATGATAAATATAAATGCACTAAAGGATTCCTCAAGGCATATATTTATGCTGCCTATAAGAGACTCACTTTGGATCTGCAGAAACATACAGTCTGAAAGTGAAGGAATGGAAAAATATATTTCATGCAGGTGAAAACAGCAACATAAAAGGTCTGGAATAGCAGTACGTATATGAGACAAAATAGATTTTAAAACAAAGACTGTAACAAGAGACAGAGAAAAGAACTTACATAATAATGAAGGTATCAATTAAACAGAAGGATGTTCCAATTATAAATATCTCTTCATTATAGGAGCACCTAAATGCATAGAAAATATTAACAGACAGAAAGTGAGGAATTGACAATACTACAATAATTAACAAGGGATTTTAACACTTCACTCTAATCAATTAATGAATCCTGGAGGCAGAAAAGCAATAAAGAAACGTTGGCACTATATGATACCTTAAAGCATAGGAACTTAATATATATACAAAGAGTATTCCACCCCAAAAAAGCAGAATACACATTTTTTTTCTAGTGCACATGGAGTACTCTCCATTATAGATCATATTTAGGACATGAAAGAATTCTCAGTACATTGAATAAGACTGCAATCATGTTAAGCATCTTTTCTGACCAAGGAAGTATTAAACTAGAAATTAATTTTTTAAATAAAACTATGGAAGAAATAATCATAGAGAGGCTAAATAACCTGTTCCTATCTAACTAGTGGGTCAAAGAATTAACAAAAATACCTGAGATAAATAAAACATAAACACAATGTTACAAAATCTAGGAGACACAGCAAAAGAAGTTTTAAGAGGGAAACTAATAGCAATAAAGGCCTACCAGAAAAACAAGAAAAATCTCAGTAAACATTCTTTCTAGAAAGAAGCAAATAATAAAGATTAGAGTGGAAATAAATGAAGATTGAAAAAGTACAGAAAAGATCAATGAAACTAAGACTTGGTTATTTGAAAAGATAAACAAAAGAGAAAACTTTAGATAGACTTGAGAAGAAAAAAGAGGAAAGATTCAAATAGATAAAATGAGAAATAAAAGAGAATTTACAATTGATACTATGGAAATAAAAAAAGACTACAAGAGATTCAGTTCAGTTCAGTCGCTTAGTCGTGTCCGACTCTTTGCGACCCCATGAATCGCAGCACGCCAGGCCTCCCTGTCCATCACCAACTCCCGGAGTCCACTCAGACTCACATCCATCGAGTCAGTGATGCCATCCAGCCATCTCATCCTCTGTCGTCCCCTTCTCCTCCTACCCCCAATCCCTCCCAGCATCAGAGCCTTTTCCAATGAGTCAACTCTTCGCATGAGGTGGCCAAAGTACTGGAGCTTCAGCTTTAGCATCATTCCTTCCAAAGAAATCCCAGGGCTGATCTCCTTCAGAATGGACTGGTTGGATCTTCTTGCAGTCCAAGGGACAAGAGATTATTACCAAAAATTATACACTGCTAAAATGAACAGGTTAGAATAAATGGATAGATTCCTAAAAATATACAATCTCCAAATACTGAATCATGAAGAAATAAAAAAATATGAACAGACTAGTTACCAGTAATAAAATTGAATCAGTAATGTAAAAAACATTTTCAAGAAACAAAAGTCCAGGTTGTAATAGCTTCACCGTTGAATTCTACCAAATAGTTAAAGAATCGGTAACACCTATCCTTGTTAAACCATTACAGAAAATTAAAGAGGATGAAATGCTTCCAAACTCATTCTATGTGGCCAGCATTACTCTGACACCAAACCAAACACATTATGACAAAAAAATTATAGGTCAATATGCCTGATCAACTGGGCTTCCCAGTTGGCTTAGTGGTAAAGAACTTGCTTGCCAATGCAAGAGACAAGAGACGTCGGTTGTATCCCTGGGTTGGGAAAATCCCCTGGAGAAGGGCATGGCAACCTACTCCAGTATTCTTGTCTGGAGAATCCCATGGACAGAGGAGCCTAGCGGGCTATAGTCCATAGAGTTACAGAGTCAGACACAACTGAAGTGACTTAACATGTATGCCTGATCAACATAGATGCAAAAATTCTCAATAACATATTAGCAAATAAAATTCAACAGTACATTAAAATTTCATACATCACAATCGAGTGGGATTTGTTCTGTGGATGCAAATATGGTTCAACATGCAAAAGTCAGGCAATGTGATACACCACATTAACATACTGAAAAATAAAATTCATATGGTCATCTCAATAGATGCAGAAAAATATTTTGACAAAATTCACCATGTGTTTAAGACAAAAAAAAATTCAACAAAGGGGGTATACACCTCAACATAATACTTTCATACACAACCAACTCACAGCTAACATCATACTAAATAATAAGAAACTGAAAGCGTCTTGTCTAATATCAGGAACAAGGCAAGGATGCTCACCATCACCACTTTTATTCAACATAGTATTGGGAGTACAGTTCCCAGCAAACAGAGAAGAAAACACAACAAAAAGAATCTAAATTTTAAAGAAAATAAGTAAAACTGCCACTATTTGCTGATGACATATAATATACAGAAAATGCTAAAGACTTTATAAAATAGCTAATAGAATAAGTGAATTCTGAATAGTGAGATACAAAATCAATATGTAGAAATCTGGTGTGTTTCTACTCACTAAAATAAACTATTGGAAAGAGATATTAAGTAAATTCCTTTTACACTTTCATTGGAAAGAATAAAATACCTAGGAATAAGTTTAACCAGAGAGGTTTAAGACCTGTACACTGATAATCATGAGGTACTGATGTAAAAAATTGAAAAAAAAAACACAAATAAATGATGAGTTACTCTGTGTTCATGTACTGGAAGCATTAACATTGTTTAAAAGTCCATATTATTCAAGACAATCTGTATATTCAATGCAATACTTATCACAATTCTAGTAGCATTTTCATAGAAATAACAGTCCTAATATTTGCCAACAAAGGTCTGCTTAGTCAAGGCTATGGTTTTTCCAGTGGTCATGTATGGATGTGAGAGTTGGACTGTGAAGAAAGCTGAACACTGAAGAATTGATGCTTTTGAACTGTGGTGTTGGAGAAGACTCTTGAGAGTCCCTTGGACTGCAAGGAGATCCAACCAGTCCATTCTAAAGGAGATGAGCCCTGAGTGTTCTTTGGAAGGAATGATGCTAAAGCTGAAACTCCAGTACTTTGGCCACCTCATGCGAAGAGTTGACTCATTGCAAAAACTCTGATGCTGGGAGGGATTGGGGGCAGGAGGAAAAGGGGACGACAGAGGATGAGATGACTGGATGGCATCACTGATTCGATGGACGTGAGTTTGAGTGAACTCCGAGAGTCGGTGATGGACAGGGAGGCCTGGCGTGCTGTGATTCATGGGGTTGCAAAGAGTCAGACATGACTGAAGTGACTTAGCAGCAGCAGCAGCAGCAGACCAAACAATACCCACAAACATCAAAGTTACCTTGTGAAGGAACAAAGCTGCAGGCATAATAATTCCTGATTTCAAACTATATTACAAAGCTGAGGTAGTCAAAATAGCACGGTATTGACATTAAAACAGACACATAGATCAATAACATGGAATAGAGAGCCCAGAAATAAGCCCACACATATGTAGTGAATTAATTTTTGAGAAAGAAAACAAAATTATAAAATAGGGAAAGGACACTCTCTTCAATGAATGGTTTTGGGAGACATGTACAAAAGAATGAAACTATATAACTTCCTCAAACTATACACTAAAAAAAGCCCTCAAAATTGATTATAGACTTAAATATAAGCCTTAAAGCCATAAGAAACTTAGAAGAATACATCAGAGACTCTTGATGAAAAGACTCTTAAGAGTCCCTTGGACAGGAAGGAGATCGAACCAATCAATCCTAAAGGAAACCAACCCTGAATATCCACTGGAAGGACTGATGCTGAATGTGAAGCTCCAATACTTTGGTCACCTGATGCAAAGAGCTGACTCACTGGAAAAGACCCTGATGCTGGGAAAGAATGAAGGCAAAAAGAGAAGGAGGCAACAGAGGAAGAGATGGTTAGATAGCATCACCAACTCAGTTGACATGAATATGAGCAAACTCTGGAAGATAGTGGAGGACAGAAGAGCCCGGCATGCTGCAGTCCATGGGAATGAAAGTGTTGAACATGACTTAGAAACTGAACAACAAACTTTGTATAGGGACAGATGGTTACTAAACTTACTGTTGTGACCAATTCTGTGTATGTGTGTGTGTGCTCAATCGCTCAGTCATGTCTAACTCTTTGCTACCCCATGGACTGCAAGGTTCCTCTATCCATGGAATTTTGCAGGCAAGAATACTGGAGTGGGTTGTCATTCCCTACTCCAGGGGATCTTCCTGATCCAGGGATTGAATCAACTGACATCCCTTGCATCTCTTACACTGGCAGGCAGATGCTTTACCACTAGCACCACTTGGGAAGCCCCGTGATATCATAATGTATGCAAATAAATCATTATATCATACACATGAACCTACATTTTAGTAACAAAATAAATAAAAATAAAAATATTTTTACAATATATAAAAGGAAGGAAATTTAAACACATCCTACAACATAGATGAACCTTGAGAACATTATGCTGAGTAAAATAATTCAATAAGACTAATATTTTATTATTCTATTTATATGAATTAATACTCTAGTGGTATGCATGTAGAAAGAAAATAGAATGGTGGTTGCCAGGGGCTATGGGCAGTAGGGAATGGGAAGTTGTTGTTTAATGGATGTAACATTTCAGTTTTGCAAGATGAAAAGAGTTCCAGAGATTGGTTGTATAACAATGTGAATGTACTTAATACTACTACTTTTTAAATGGTCAAGATGGCAAACATCACCTCAAATGAAAAAGAAAAAAAATATAGTAAACTTTATGTGTATTTTTATCATAATAAAAATATAAAAATAAAAAAGGATGAAGTACATTGCATAGTCTCATGAACCTTGGAAATATTGTGCTTGGTGAAAGAATCCAGACATGTAAGACCATATATTGTATGATTCCATTTGTATGAAATGTTCAGAATAGACAAATCCATTGAGACTGATAATAGATTAGTGGTTTCTAATGGCTGTGATGAGGGAAGATTGGGAGTAACTGTTAATGAGTACATGGTTTCTTTTTGGAGTGATGAAAATGTTCTGGAATTAGTGGTAACAGATGCACAATTTTGTGAACATACGTTAAAATACTGAATTGCATGTTATTAAAAGGTGAATTCACAGTATATAGATTAATTTTTAATTTAAAGAATTAGAATAACCAAAGTGTTCATAAAAATATACAAATACAGAATTAATTAAATAAAAAAAAATTATGGTAAGTCCATACAATAGGATTGTGTGCAGCTATTAAAAGGATATTTATGAATGAGAACAAAGAACATGTTATATGGAAAAGTCACCAAGCTATATGGTTAAGTTAAAAAAAAAAAACTACAAAAATGGTGACTATATGATCACTTTTGTGAAATGAAAAACAACAGCTATGCAAGTAGATGCAACTCTCACACATATCTGTTGTATGTGCATGTTTGTGCAAACATATACAAATTTATATTTTGCCACCCCTCTCCCACCTAGTAATTAGTAAAATGCAGCTAAAAGGACCAACTTTGGATACTTTTACTTTATATTTGATCTTTCAGAAGTATTAATTTTTTCCAAATTTATACTATTTTATCTCTTATACTTTAATGTTTTGAATGTTTAGAGCCTATCTAGGCAGGGAGGTAATAGATCTTCTTATTTTCTTTGTATTTCATAGAATTCTAAAAAATTCTTAGTGAAATATTACATAAAAAACCTGAAGTGAAACACACATTAAAAAAAAATACATGCTGTCTTCCTCCAAATCATTCTTATTTTTCATTTTATGAGAATGTTATATGAATTCCATGGTTCTTATCCTTAGATTTGTAGTTAAAAACAATTAACAGAGAAATCCTTTATATTTGTACAAGGAAGAAAAAAATTCTTGGCCTTAAGTGAAAGCTAATTTCCAAAGAAACACAATGAATCAACCAAGTTCTCAATTAAAAGAAAAAAATGAAAACAGATTATTACTACCCAGAGGCAGATTCAGTTTTGTTCTCTGTTGTCATCCTCTAAGCTCTTGAAATTATGAAAGGAATTCAGATCTACACTACTCAAATTTGATACAATAGTCCTTCAACTTAATAGTGCCCTCTTCTGGTGCCATGTTTCACATGCAACTACTTGTTTAGTTGCCAATGGTGTCTGACTCTTTGCCACCCTATGGACTGTAGCCCCTCCAGGTTCCTCTGTCCATAGGATTCTCCAGGCAAGAATACAGGAATGGGCTGCCATTTCCTTCTTCAGCAGCTACTTAATCACTGTTAACAAAAAGGGAGGGGGGCTGAACTTGGAAAAGATGTTTGAGAAAATCCATTTTGAAACCTAGAAGTAAAATGTTTTAGTTTTCTATTCTAATATAACAAAAATAAACATCCAGTTGTGAGTATAATGGGGGTTGACAGGGCTGTGGAGAGAGGAAAATGGGAAGTTTTTTGCAGTAGTATTGCATTGCTAGTTGCTCAGTCGTGTCCAGGGATCAACCCAGGTCTCCTGCACTGCAGGCAGATTCTTTACCATCAGAGCCACCAGGAAGATCCCAGAAAGTTATTTAATGGGCATAAGAAATTCTGGACTTTGTTTGTACAACACTGTGAATATACTTAGCATTACTGCACTGTACAGTTAAAATGGTTAAGTTGGTAAATTTTAGGTTATATGCATTATAACACAATTTAAAATAAAAATAAATAAATCCATTTGAAGTATAAATAGTTCGGGTTGGTGTCAGCAGCTCTAAGTTGAGACTGTTTTCACCTCTAGTCAAATCTTTACCATAAACCAAACCCATGTGGATTTGATACAATTTTTAATTCCAGTCATTTTACTAAAATAGGCACATGTTTCTCTTAATTTACTGAGACTATAGCTATAAGACAACTTAATTTCTACTTTAACTCTTGAAATCTGTAATCTTTCAATATAAAAAGATTGTGAAAATGGTATGGTTTTTCCAGTATGGATGTGAGAAAATGGTATGGTTTTTCCAGTATGGATGTGAGAGTTGGACTATAAAGAAAGCTGAGCACTGAAGAATTGATGCTTTTGAACTGTGGTGGTGGAGAAAACTCTTGAGAGTCCCTTGGACAGCAAGGAGATCAAGCCAGTCCATCCTAAAGGAGATCAGTCCTGAATTTTCATTGGAAGGACTGATGCTGAAGCTGAAACTCCAATAATTTGGCCACCTGATGTGAAGAAGTGACTCATTGGAAAAGACCCTGATGCTGGGAAAGATTGAAGGCAGGAGGAGAAGGGGACAATAGAGGATGAGGTGGTTGGATGGCATCACCGACTCGATGGACATGGGTTTGAGCAAGCTCGGGATGCTGCAGTCCATGGGGTTGCAGAGAGTCGGACACGACTGAGCAAGTGAACTGAACTACTTCATTTATTTAAAGAAATAGTAAAATAGTAATACATATATATATGCATGCATGCTCAATCACTTCATTCATGTTTGAATCTGTGCAACTCCATGGACTGTACTCTGCCAGGCTCCTCTGTCCATGGGACTCTCCAGGCAAGAATACTGGAGAATCTGTCTGCCAATGGAGGAGACCTAAGATATTCCAATTCAATCCCTGGGTCAGAAAGATCCCCTAGAGGAGGGCATGGTTACCTACTCTAGTATTCTTGCCTACAGAATCCCATGGACAGAGGAGCCTGGTGGGGTACAGTCCATGGGGTCGCAAAGAGTTGGACATGACTGGAATATACACACACACTCTAAGGTTTGAATTGTACAACTGGGTAGAAGGTTTAATATTCCCTGAAATGAAGACTAGGAAAGGAGCAAGTTTGGAGGATTAGGGACAGACCAACTGTTCTCAAAAGGTATTATCCTACCACTGTGTCCTCCCTTGCCACTCTCCTACCCTGCCCAGGGGATATTTGAGAGTACCTGGAGACATTTTTGGTTATCATACCAGGAGGCAGTTGGGGCAGGGTTGCAGGACATGCTACTGGCCCGGGTTGGCATACTGCTAAACATCCTACAATGCATAGGACAGGGTCTCAGCACAAAGAATGATCTGGCCTCAAATGTCAATAGTGCCAAGACCAAGAAACCTTGGGTTGGAATCTTTTCTTCTGAATTTGTCCATTCTTTCTCAGCCTTTACAACAGGCTTCTCCTCTTCTGACCCTAATTACTTAATAGTCTGTCCTTAGCAGCCCACTTCTTTTTTCTCTACAGTTTCTCTTTGGAATATCACCCATAACTTCAACTACCACATCTGTGTTACTGACTCGAACAATTTTGTCTAGTCCCAACTGTTCTTCTAGCTCTAGAGCATTGTTTCTTTTGATTTCATTTTACATTTTTTCATTAACTTACTGCTACATCTCTTGTCTTTATAAGTAGCATCTGATAGAAAACCACAGGGTCATTTATTTCCTAAACTAAGTATCTAGTTTGTGCAAAGGGCAACACTAGTACTCAGAGTAAGGTAGTGATGGTGATGAGAGGTAATCATGGTAATTGCATTAAATGCATTATCCTTGTAAAGCAATTATCCATCAATTAGAAAAAAAAAAATCAATGCATTATCCGTGATTCAGTCAGTTCAGTTGCTCAGTCATGTCCGACCCTTTTCCACCCCAAGAACTGCAGCACGCCAGGCCTCCCTGTCCATCACCGACTCCCAGAGTCCACCCAAACCCATGTCCATTGAGTCAGTGATGCCATCCAACCATCTCATCCTCTGTCGTCCCCTTTTCCTCCTGCCCTCAATCTTTCCCAGCATCAGGGTCTTTTCCAATGAGTCAGCTCTTCACCTCAGGTGGCCAAAGTATTGGAGTTTCAGCTTCAACATCAGTCCTTCCAATGAACACCCAGGACTTATCTCCTTTAGGATGGACTGGTTGGATCTCCTTGCAGTCCAAGGGACTTTCTAGAGTCTTCTCCAACACCACAGTTCAAAAGCATCAATTCTTCGGCGCTCAGCTTTCTTTATAGTACAACCCTTACATCCATATATGACCACTGGAAAAATCATAACCTTGACTAAGGACCTTTGTTGACAAAGTAATGTCTCTGCTTTTTAATATGCTATCTAGGTTGGCCATAACTTTCCTTCCAAGGAGTAAGCGTCTTTTAATTTCATTGCTGCAATCACCATCTGCAGTGATTTTGGAGCCCAGAAAAATCCCTGATTATAACAATAGTTTTACAAGGAAAAAATTATTATCTCCTGGGAAGGAAAGGTGCAAGTGTTTAATTAACTACTTAAATATAACAGTGTTTGTAAATAGCAGAATATTTTAAAAGTGAGTTCTATTTTGACATTAAGGATTGCATTCTCTCCATTAAAAAACACTGGGAGCAGAGTTGGAAAAGTGTGTCCAGTCCATAGTCACAGGGAGGTGGATGTGAATGATGAAGGTCTAAGAAGTTCCGCCTGTCTGTTTAGTTGCATCTGACTGTTTGTGAACCCATGGACTGTAGCCCCGAGGCTCCTCTGACCACGGGATTCTCCAGGCAAGAATACTGGAGTGGATAGCCAATCCCTTCTCCTGGAGGCCTTCCCAACCCAGGGATCAAACCAGTGTCCCCTGCATTGCAGGCAGATTCTTTATCATCTGCGCCACCAGGGAAGCCCTAAGACATTCTGCTGCTGCTAAGTCGCTTCAGTCGTGTCCGACTCTATGTGACCCCAGAGACGGCAGCCCACCAGGCTCCCCCGTCCCTGGGATTCTCCAGGCAAGAATACTGGAGTGGGTTGCCATTTCCTTCTTCTAAGCGTGAAAGTGAAAAGTGAAAGTGAAGTCGCTCAGTGGTGTCCGACCCTTATTCTAAGCCACAGTGTACCTGCTTCGGTTACTTACCATATATCACAGAATATAATACGCCAGCCATAGTAGGATGAATCATTATTTTCCTTAACTGTAGAGAAGGAAAAAAAGTGACAATGAAAGTATGACATACTGCCAATTGTCAGAGATTTCCTAGATATTGACATATTAAAAAAAAATAAGCCTTCAGAGATTTCTAATTTGTTAAAATATGAAGAAAAAACGTGATCTTAGATTCTGTGACATACGGTGAATTTGTTTTCCACATTCAATTTCCATGGTCGGTTCCTGTGTGCTATCTGCACTTGAGTAAAGTAACACGTTTGTATATCGCTTTTTAAAGCGTCGTAGGTAGTTTTATGACTGTTGTGCTTCTACATTTAGAACGTAAAGCTCTTAGCTTTTCAATCACCTCTTTGTTCTCCACACACACTCCCGCCCCCACACGCAGCACCTTTCCACAATCTATGCAGATGTTTCCATTTAAGAGTAAACCTGAATTTGTTCTAATCTTAGAATTGCATAGATAATATAGGAGTGTCCACAGATTTAGTTACACTGGGGGCGAGGGAGACATTCTATTAAGTAAACGCTTCTTTTTTTAAGACCCATCCTCGCAGAAACGTTAAAATAGGGTGGGGTAGGGAGCGGGGGCGGAGGCAGAGAGGGGATATACGTCTCAGGATACAGGAAATACGGAAAAAGCGAAACCCAGAGGAAGCTCTGTGCCTGGAGGGGACCCGCCGCCATCTCAGGTCTCTTTGCCTCGTCAGGGCCCACTGGAGAGAGCTGACACCTAGGTCCTATAATCCTTATGGGGGACCAACCTTGTACCTCCGGGAGATCCACGCTCCCACCTGGAAACACGCGGGAAACCAAGCCTCCAAAAAAGCGCTGCCTTCTAGCTCCACGTTGGGATTATCCTGAAGGAACCGCTAACGGAGGTAACACCACTCTCCCTTCCACACCTCCTCCGGCATCACCGGGCCTGAAGTCGCATCCACCTCCTCCGGAGAAGTAGTGCAATATACTTCTTCCACCGTAAACCAGGTCAGATTCTTTCTCATTTGGGACACCCAGGCTCTCTCAAACTTAATTATGCATTTCCGCAGATCTCCTTCTTCCTTTCCCTATTCTTTTCACGATTTCAAAATTAAAAAAAAATGCAGGCATTAAATAGCTCTTTCACAAAATATGTGGGGGTGAGTTTATGGATATTTAATAACATTAAGTAATTATTTTTAAATATATTTTTCAGTAGACGTATCTGTTGAAAGTCAGTTGGGCCCAGGTGAGGGGTACAAATGTTAATGACTTGCTAATTGTTAAAGCTGAGTGATATATACATGGGGATTCATTAAACTGTTCTTGCTACTTTTGTATATATTTGAAGCTTTTCCGTTCAAAAAAATGCCTGAATCAAGATCAGTAACACCATTGTATTGAAGGCCTAATTCCTATAGCCATAGCTTTGTGCTAACAGAGTATTTTAAAGTGAACCTTCAGAGTTGTGTATTTCTGTGTATAACAGGAGAATTTAATGATTTAAAAAATATAATATGGTAAATCAAACCCAAGTACCATAATATTTGCTTGCTCAAGGTATTCAGGGAGCTTGGGGGATGGACCTTGAGCCATCAAAGAGGAAGGGGTAACTTTGGGTGGGCCTTAAAGGATGAGTGACATCTGCCTTGTGGAGGGGGCGGGAATGCTTTTCTGGCCTAGCTTTTCCAGAACAAAAGCCCCAAGCAGGTTTGTGCTAGGAAAAGCTTGTCTATAATTCTGGATGTATGAGAAAAACTAGGAGGTAAGATAGTGTTGCAGGGATTGAATATTTATGGTAAGGAGTATGCAGTTTAATTCATAAGCAGTGGAAACCATTGAAGATTTTCAAGGAAATGGTATATTTTAGGAGTCTGGTTTTTACTGTCAGGAAAACAATCTTCAATTTAGATGATCTTACAGAATGCAAAAATAAGGTCTGACTCAAAACTCATAGATTCTTGTACTCCAAATGAGACAAGGCATACTTTCTTCATTTATGCAATAAACCTTTAAGGAACTGTTGCAATGGACTAAGCATTATGCTGGGAACTGTAGGGGTTAGATAACTAAAGCACTTAGGAGGGAAACAGATATTGAATGAATAGGTCAATGATTGATGGGATTACAGTGGCAGCTTAAGGAAGTTCTGGACTTGGGGCTTGGTGGTAGTGCATAGGAAAAGAATGAGCTCTATTGTGCTTGAAAGCTTCACTCAGTCATTCCTTACTGCCTGCTTTCCCTCAACTTTACCTCTCTGTTCAAAGGGGTAGAGTTGAGGTAAAGGGGAACCATAGGAATAGGAGTGCTTAAATAGAAAACAAAAGAGGTTGTATAGGGCAAAAAATGCAAGAAATATATAGTTTCCTCCAGTGATTCAAATCATTGAAACTATAATAACAAACATTTACTGAACATCTTATGTGCCAGACATTGTTCTACAAAACTTCCCAGCGCCTATGCTCTTAATTGCTGTGCAATAGATCCCTTCTAATTCTGTCTGTATAACTTTTTCAGGAATACAGAACTGAAATGGGGGTATGGTAGAACATAAGAACTTGAGGCCATGGAAAAGAGAGGAACAGTAAAAGAAGAAATGATTTAACGTTATTTTATTATTTTTCAGTCTATGAGGGATTGCAGTATGACTCCATTTCCTTGGTGTATTCATAAAATAGTTCACTCAGTGAAGACAGTGAAGATTATTGACATTGCCACCCTGGTTTTTCTGATGTTCTGCACCAGGAAGTTGTAATTTTTAAGGTAATCTCTTCACTAAAAACTTATTGAAGAAGGAGGAGGAATACCAGTTGATTATAACACATTAAAATAAAGCTAGCACCAGTGATAAATTGAAACCATTTTCTACATTATATGAAACCATATATACCATATAATAATAATGCTATTTATAAGCTGTTTTGTTATATTCACTCCTAATTACCTTATAGTTTTTGGTATCACAGTGAAATGTATCTTTTAAACCACATTTTCAGATTATTGCTGGTAAATGAGAATGTGATATTGTAACATACTGATTTTATATGCTGTGAACTTTCTGATTTATATTTGTTCTAATATTTGTAGATTCTTTGTATTGTCTGTTAATTAAGTATATTGTAAATAATGGAAATTTCTTCCTTTCCAATATTTATTTTTAATTAGTCTTAGTGTGTTAGCTAGGATCTTTGGTATAACAAACTATAGTAGCAGTGATAGAGGATTGTTTTGCTCCTGAATTTACAAGGGAATTTTTATATATGTTTCACCATTTTTAGTATTTTCTTTGTCAGGTTATGTAAGTTCTTTTATATTCTTCGTTTGCTAAGAGCTTTTATTATGGATGAGTATGGAGCTTCTCCAAATACTGATCACATGGAGTTTTTTTCTTCATTAACATGACACTGAGACGATGTGATAAATTACAGTATTCAGTTTTCTAATATATTTCTTGCTTCTGGTTTCATCAGGTCTTACCATTGAATATTCTGTCTCTTATTTTAATAATTTTTCCTTTTATTTTCTTTTTGTTTGCTCTTTTTCTAATTTATTTGGACCATTAGCTCAGTAATTTTAAATTATCTTTCCTAAAATAATTTATAACCATAAGTTTTCTACTATGTACTACTTTAGAAGAATTTCATAGGTTTTTATATGGAGTATTTTTATTATTATTCAATTATTATTTTATAATTGCTCTTAAGATTTATTTTTGACTCATGAGTTATTTGGGTTTTTTAAATTTACAAACATGTATCTGTTTTTTAGAAATCATACTGTGAAATCATTAATCCAATTACAGTTAAATGTTTTATTTTCTATTTTAAAATATTTAATGTTTTTTATTCTTGTAGCAAAAAGCAAAATTATACACTGGCTCCTCATCTCAATAGATTTCAGCCATATAAAACTTTTTCTTTCATTAAATACATAGGAAAACTGTGATTGATTATGCTGTTCAATGATGGAGTTATTGCTGATATTTATACTTGTGGTTTTCTCTTTTTTTAATATAAATTTATTTATTTATTTATTAATATAAATTTATTTATTTTAATTGGAGGTTAATTATTTTACAATATTGTATTGGTTTTGCCATACATCAACATGAATCCACCACAGGTATACACGTGTTCCCCATCCTGAACCCCCCTCCCTCCTCCCTCCCTGTACCATCCCTCTGGCTCCTCTCAGTGCAGCAGCCCCAAGCATCCAGTATCATGCATTGAACCTGGACTGGCGATTCATTTCATATATGATATTATACATGTTTCAATGCCATTCTCCCACATCATCCCACCCTTTCCCTCTCCCTCTCCTACAGAGTCCAAAAGACTTCTATACATCTGTGTCTCTTTTGCTTTCTTGCATACAGGGTTATCGTTCCCATCTTTCTAAACTTCATATATATGCGTTAGAATACTGTATTGGTTTCTTTCTGGCTTACTTCACTCTGTATAATAGGCTCCAGTTTCATCCACCTCATTAGAACTGATTCAAATGTATTCTATTTAATGGCTGAGTAATACTCCATTGTGTATATGTAACACAGCTTTCTTATCCATTCATCTGCTGATGGACATCTAGGTTGCTTCCATGTCCTGGCTATTATAAACAGCACTGCGATGAACATTGGGGTACACGTGTCTCTTTCACTTCTGGTTTCCTCTGTGTGTATGCCCAGCAGTGGGATTGCTGGGTCATATGGCAGTTCTATTTCCAGTTTTTTAAGGAATCTCCACACTGTTCTCCATAGTGGTTGTACTAGTTTGCATTCCCACCAACAGTGTAAGAGGATTCCCTTTTCTCCACACTCTCTCCAGCATTTATTGCTTGTTGACTTTTGGATTGCAGCCATTCTGACTGGCGTGAAATGGTACCTCATTGTGGTTTTGATTTGCATTTCTCTGATAATGAATGATGTTGAGCATCTTTTCATGTGTTTGTTAGCCACCTGTATGTCTTCTTTGGAGAAATGTCTATTTAGTTCTTTGGCCTATTTTTTGATGGGGTCGTTTATTTTTCCAGAATTGAGCTGCAGGAGTTGCTTGTATATTTTTGAGATTAGTTGTTTGTCAGTTGCTTCATTTGCTATTATTTTCTCCCATTCAGAAGGCTGTCTTTTCACCTTGCTTATAGTTTCCTCTGTTGTGCAGAAGCTTTTAATTTTAATTAGGTCCCATTTGTTTATTTTTGCTTTTATTTCCAATATTCTGGGAGGTGGGTCATAGAGGATCCTGCTGTGATGTATATCAGAGAGTGTTTTGCCTATGTTCTCCTCTAGGAGTTTTATAGATTCTGGTCTTACATTTAGATCTTTAATTCATTTTGAGTTTATTTCTGTGTATGGTGTTAGAAAGTGTTCTAGTTTCATTCTTTTACAAGTGGTTGACCAGTTTTACCCGCATCACTTGTTAAAGAGATTTTCTTTTCTCCATTGTATATTCTTGCCTCCTTTGTCAAAGATAAGGTGTCCATACTTGTGGTTTTAAATCTTTTATTTTTATCTAATTCTACACCTAAAGAAAAATTGTGAGAATATTACAAAGAACTCCCATACACTTTTTATCCAGGTTCACCAATTACCATTTTTCCATGTTTGCTTTATAATTCTTTATTTCTGTTTCTCCCTCTCATTCCCCTTTTCTCTTTCCCTTTACTGTTGTCTACCTCCCCCACCCCTTGGTCTGTTTTCTACCTCCTCCTCTTTCTGTCTCCTTCTCTCTCTGTGAGCTGTTTAAGAGTAACTTGGAGACTCCAAGCGCTTTTACTTGTAAATAGTTCTGTGTATATTTTCTCAGAATAATACCTTTTTCTTACATAACCTCAGTTGCTGCTGCTGCTAAGTCACTTCAGTCATGTCCAACTGTGTGCGACCCCATAGACGGCAGCCCACCAGGCTCCCCTGTCCCTGGGATTGTCCAGGCAAGAACACTGGAGTGGGTTGCCATTTCCTCCTTCAATGCATGAAAGTGAAAAGAGAAAGTGAAGTCACTCAGTTCTGTATGACTTGTAGCGACCCCACAGACTGCAGCCTACCAGGCTCTTCTGTCCATGGGATTTTCCAGGCAAGAGTACTGGAGTGGGGTGCCATTGCCTTCTCCCACATAACCTCAGTACCTATACCAAAAGAGAATTTGGACCTCGTTCCAATTTTTGTTTCATAAACCTTTATTGTCAAGATTATACACTCATATTTATTGAAAAAGGGATGACTTTGGGAGAACATATATTTCAAGTGGACAATGTAAGCTCTATTATAGTTCTTTTTCTCCTAGCTTTATTGAAATATATTTGACATATAACAGTGTAAGTTTAAAGTGTACAGTACAGTGTGATGATTTGCTAAATGTGTATATTACAAAATGATTACCCACAATGAGATTAGGTAAGACATCAGTCATTTAATATAATTAATCTTTGTTTGTGGGATGGGAACTTGTAAGATTTAGTGTCCTAGCAACTTTTAAGTATACAATACAGAATTGTTAACTATACTCACTATACTACAGTATTAATTATACTATAACAGTAGTTATGTAACTATATATTGATACTATAACTATAGTGTTATAGTATAATGTACATCATGCTGTAGATTAGTGCCTCCAAATTTATTCCTGTAACTGAAAGTTTATATCCTTTGACCACCTTTATACATTTTTCCTACCTTCCCATCCCTGGAAACCACCAATTTACTTTCTGTTTCTATGAGTTCAGTTTTTTTTTTTTTAATAAGATTCCATGTATAAGTAAGAGCATTCAGTATTTATCTTTTTCTGTGTGATTTAACCTCACTTAGCCTGATACCCTCAAGGCTTATCACTGTGTCATAAGTCCCTTCTTTTTATAGCTGAATAATGTTCCAGTGTAGTGTGTGTGTGTATGTGTATCACGTTTTCTTTGTCCATTAATCTGTCAGTGACACTTAGATTGTTTCCACATCTTGCTTATTGTAAAGAAAGATGCAGTAAAATTGGGATTGCAAGTATCTCGTGATCGTGATTTCATTTCCTCAGAAGTGGAATTGCTGGATCATAATATGGTAGTTCTATTTTTAATTCTTTGAGGAACCTCCATACTGCTCTCCATAGTAGATATTTCACTTCACATTCCCATCAAAGAATATGCAAGGGTTCACTTCTCTCTATATCATCACAGGCATTTTTTATCTCCTGCCTTTGTTAATAGCCATTCTAAAAAGTGTGAGATATCTCATTGTGGCCTTGATTTCCTTTTCCTTGATGATTAATGATGTTTAGTACCTTTTCATATACCTGTTGGCGATCTGTATGTCTTTGGGAAAATGTCTGTTTAGGTCTTTTGCACCTTTTTGAATTAGATTATTTGTTTTACTGATATTGAGTTGTATGAGTCCCTTATATATTTTGGATATTAATTTCTTATCAGATATGTGTTTTAAAATGTTTTTTCCCCATCCATAGATTCCTGTTCATATTGATCTTTTTTTTTTTTTTTTTTTTTTGCTGTGCAGAAGCTTTTTTGTTTGATGTAGTCCCATTTGTTTATTTTTTGCCTTTGTTGCTTATGTTTTGGGTCATATCCATAAAATCATCGCAAAGACAAATGTCAACAAGCTTTTTCCTTGTTTGCTTCTAGGAATTTCAAGTCTTTAATCTATTTTGAATTAATCTTTGCCAGTGGTGTAAGACTGGGCTCCAGTTTTATTCTTTTTCATGTGAATATTCAGTTTTCTCAGCCTTGTTTATGAAATAGACTATCTTTTCTCCATTAAATACTCTTGAATCCCTTGTCAAACATTAGTTGACTGTATATGCAAGGTTTTATTCTGGGCTTTCAATTCTGTTCCAAGGTCTATGTGCCTGTTTTTATGTCAGCACACTCTTTTGATTACTATAGCTTTGTAGTATATCATAAATTAGTATTCCAATGTTATTATCTAGACCATATTGCACTTTGACCAGTTTGTTCCAATAATGTGTTTTATAGCTGTTTTATTTTCTTGATCAAAGTTTCAATTGAGGATGATGTGCTGCATTTAGTTCCCATGTTTCTTCAGTTTTCTTTAACCTGGCACAGTTCAACCTTTGTTTGTCTCTGATGACAATGACAGTTTAAAGATTTCTGGACAATTGTAGACAATTGTTTTATAGGTTGTTCCTAAACTTAAATCTGTGTGCCCATTCCTCATTATTATATTTAGATTATGGAATTTGGCAGGAATGTCAGAGAAGTAATGTATTGTTCTCAGGGCAGCATATCAGTGGCACATAATGCTGATTTGACCCCTTAGAAGAAATGTTAACTTTGATTACTTGGTTAAGATGATGTTTACTAGATTAATCCACTCTAAGTTTCCATTTTCTGCTTTATAGTTAATAAATTTGCTTGGGGTACTTTGAAACTGTGTAGGTATCCTATTCCTCCTCAAACTAAAATCTGCTGGCTTTAATATCCATTGATAATTCTTGACTGAATCAATTATTACCATGTTGCTGCTGCTGCTGCTGCTAAGTCGCTTTAGTCATGTCTGACTCTGTGTGACCCCATAGATGGCAGCCCACCAGGCTCTTCTGTCCCTGGGATTCTCCAGGCAAGAATACTGGAGGGGGTTGCCATTTCCTTCTCCAGTGCATGCAAGTGAAAAGTGAAAGTGAAGTCGCTCAGTCGTGTCCGACTCTTCGCAACCCAATGGACTGCAGCCTACCAGGCTCCTCTGCCCATGGGATTTTCCAGGCAAGAGTATTGGAGTGGGTTGCCATTGCCTTCTCCGAGTTATTACCCCTAATGGCTGCAAAATGGTCATTTTCTTTCTTTCTGGCTGCACTGGGTCTTTGTTGCTTTTGTGTGAGCTTTCTCTAGTTGCAATGAGCGGGGGCTACTCTTCATTGCAGCGCCTGGGCTTCTCACTGCCATGGCTTCTCCTGTTGCAGAGCACAGGCTCTAGGCTCACGAGCTTTGATGGTTGTGGCACACAGGCTCAGTAGTTGTACTCTTGGGCCCTAGAGCTCATGGGCTTCAGTAGTTGCAGCACACGGTCTCGGTAATTGAAGCTTGTGGGCTTTAGAGCGTGGCTCAGTGGTTGTGGTGCACGGGCTTAGTTGCTTTGCAACATGTGGAATCTTCCTGGGCTAGGGATCTAACCTGTGTCCCCTGCATTGGCAGGTGGATTCTTACCCACTGTGCCACTGGGGTGATCCTAAAATGATCATTTTCAAATGTTATCTTTTCACTACATTTATTACTTTGTATTCTGATTCAAGGAAGAGGTTTTTTTCTCCTCCATTTATTTATTTGTTTATATTGGTTTGGACACATAGATTTTTATTTTATTTCATGAGTATGCTATTGCTATCATTATTTATTTTAATGCTCAAATTATCCCAGTGGCAACCTATTCAAGCTGGATTCTCTGTCCATTTGACATAGTCCCGTGATTTTTTAATACATACTTTACTTCAGCCATTTCCTTACTTTTTAACTTTTATGCTTGTTTTGTATTCCCTGCTTCATTGCCAATTTCTCTATGGATCTCTGGTACCTTTTTGTGGGAGATGGTATTTGGAAACCAAGATGTGGGTACATGGATATATTTTGAAAAAAACTTTAAACATTTTAAAGATTACTTTCCAGTTACAGTTATTACAAAATATTGGCTATATTTGCCATGTTGTATGATACATCCTTGAGCCAATCTTATACCCAATAATTTGTACCTCCCCCTTCTCCTTACTGGTAACCACTAGTTTGTTCTCTATATTTGTGAGTCTCTTCTTTTTTTGTTATGTGTGTGTGCTAAGTCACTCAGTTGTGTCCAGCTCTTTGCAAACCTATGAACTGTAGCCCACCAGGTTCCATTGTCCATGGGATTTTCCAGGCAAGAATACTGGAGTGGGTTGCCATGCCCTCCTTGAGAGGATCTTCCTGACCTAGGGATTGAACCTGCTTCTCCTGCATTGGCAGGTGGATTCTTTGCCACTAGTGCCACTTGAGAAGCCCCTTTTTTGTTATATTCACTAGTTTTTTTTTTTGATTTTTTTTATTCTACATATAAGCGATACCATACAGTATTTGTTTTCTCTGTCTGACTTATTTCACTTAGCATAATACCCTCCATGTCCATCCGTGTTGCAGTAGATGGCACAATTTCATTTTTTTTTTTTTTTATGGCCGAGGAGTAGTCCATTGTGGGCTTCCCTGGTGGCTGAGTAAAGAATCTGACTGCCAGTGCAGGAGATATTGGTTTCATCCCTGGCTTGTGAAGATCCCCTGAAGAAGGAAATGGCAACCCACTCCAGTATTCTTGCCTGGGAAATCTGGACAGAGAAGCCTGGTGGGCTACAGTCCATGGAGTTGCAAAAGAGTAGAACAGGACTTAGAGTCTAAACAACAACAACAATGGTAGTTCTATTTTTAGTTTTTTGAGAAACTTTCAGACTGTTTTCCACAGTGTCTGTGCCAATTTCTGTGCCCACCAACAGTGTACAAGGGTCCCTTTTCTTCACATATTCTCTGACATTTTTTATTTGTGTTTCTTTTTGATGATGGCCCTTCTGGCAGGTATGAGGGGATATCTTATTGTGGTTTTGATTTCCATTTCCCTGATGGTTAGCAATGCTGAACATGTTTTCCTGTGCTTGTTGGCCATCTGTACTTCCTCTTTGGAAAAATGTCTATCTTATTCTTCCCATTTTTTAGTTGGACTGTGTTTATGATGTTGAATTGTATAAGCTATTTATATATGTTGGATATTAATCCCTTGTTGGTCATATCATTTGCAAATATTTTCTCCTATTCAGTAGCTTGTCTTTTCATTTTATTGATAGTATCCTTGGCTGTGCAAAAACTTAAATTTGATTAGGTCCTATTTGTTCATTTTTGCTTTTGTTTCCTTTAAGAGACAGATAAAAAAAGTTACACAATTTATGTCAGAGTGTTTTGCCTGAGTCTTTCTCTAGGAGTTTTATAGTATCCAGTCTTACATTTAGGTCTTTAATCCATTTTGAGTTTATTTTTGTATATGGTATTAGAGGATGTTGTGATTTGATTCTTTTACATGTAGTTGTCCAGATTTCCCAGCACTGTTTATTGAAGAGACTATCTTTTCTCCACTGTGTATTCTTGCCTCCTTTGTCATTGATTAATGACTGTGACTGTGTGGGTTTGTTTTGGGGTTTTCTGTCTTGTTCCATTGATCTACACATCTGTTTTTGATTACTGTAGCTTTGTAATATAGTCTGAAGTCAGGGAGCATGTTCTTCTCTGTTCTTTCTCAAGATCATTTTGACTATTTGGGACCTTTTGTGTTTCCATACAAATTTTAAAATTTTTTTGTTCTAGTTTTGTGGAAAATGCCATTGATATATTGATAAGGAAATGCATTGAATCTGTAGACTGCCTTGGGTAATATAATCATTGTAATAATACTTATTTTTTCAATCCAGGAACATAGTATATCTTTCCATCTATTTGTCTTCAGTTTAATCAGTGTCATAGTTTTCAGAGTACAGGTCTTTCACCTCCATAGGTGGGTTTATTCTAGGTATTTTATTATTTTTGATGCAATAGTGAATGGGATTGTTTCCTTAATTTCTGATAGTTCATTATTAGTGTATAGAAATGCAACAGATTTCTATATATTTATATTGTATCCTGCAAATTTACTGACAATTGGTGAGCTCTAGTAGTTTACTGGTGACATCTTCAGGATTTTCTACATGTAGTATCATGTTATCTGCAAACAGGGATAGCTTTATTTCTTCCTTTAGAGCACATGGTTATTTTTTAGCTTAGCATTTTGTTACTCTTTTCCATTTAATTGCACTTAATACAGACAACATGGTTTACATGATACTGATTATTTAGTATATGTTGAGATATGCTTCATGTTTTAAAGAACATGATCAATTTGTGTTTCATGTGTGCTTGAAAATATTTTATATATTCTAATTGTTTCATGTAGTATTCTGTAAATGTCTGTTAAACTTATTGATTGTATTGGGTGTCTTCTATATCACTATTAATTCTGTTTACTACATCTATCAATTATTGAAACCAATTTAAAATCTTCCACCGTAGTTGTATAAATTCTTGTACTTTATATATATTCAAGAGTTTATTATTATGTGCATACAAGTCTAAAATAGATGTACCTTTTTATCATTTTTAGTGACTCACTTGAATTTAAAATCTATTTTGTCTGATAGACTTCTTTTTGGGTGATATTTCTTTTTTCCATTCTTTTACTTAATTCTTTTTTTTCCCTTTCTTTTATTTTTTGGAAAATTCTATGCCAAAAATTGAATACACTGGCTTATTTCTGAATTTACCATCAGGATTTATGATTAGAATTAAGGATAAGCTTTATAGCTTCAAACATTATTTTCTTCACAATTTTTTAAAAATTTTATAAAACTCCAACTTTTCAGGAATGTCAAAAGACATCATTCATGTAGATACATCATTTGTTTTTCTACATATGTTTTTCTTTCTCTTTGTGTGTATATATATGTATGTGTGTATATATATATACACATACATACACACACACACACACACTAACCATTTGTAAGTAACTTGCAGATATCATGACACTTAAGCCTTAAACACATCAAAGAGTATCTCTTAAGAACAAGGACATAATATTCAGAAAAATTCAACTTTGATACAATTATCTAATATACCATTGATGTCAAAGTTCTCCAATTGTCCTAACAATGTCCTTTATATCTTTTTATTTGTTTTGATCCAGGATCCAGTCAAGAATCATGCACTGTATTTAGCTGTCATGCCCCTTTAGTCTTTTAAAATCTAGAATAGTGCCTTCTCATTCTTTTCTTTTGGGAGAAGGAAATGGCAACCCACTCCAGTATTCTTGCCTGGACAACCCCATGGACAGAGGAGCTTGGCAGGCTATAGTCCATGGGGTTTCAAAGAGTCAGACACAACTGAACGACTAAGACAGACAATTTTTTTCTTTATATTTTTCATAACATTGGCAGTTTTGACAAGTTCAGGCAGTTGTCCTGCATTCATCCCACAATCTGAACATGTCTGCTTTACCAAGATTAATTTGAACATTTTTAGTAAGAAGACTATATAGGTGATGCTGTGTCCTTGCTATTGCATCACATCAGGAGACACAAAATGCCATTTGGTCCCATTCATTATTGATGATGCTAAGTTAGTTGATTTTGTTCAAACCACACACCCTACTTTCCTTAAGCAACCATAAACTATCTTGTACACCAGTATTCTGTAGATTAGTAAACATAAATACCAGTGATTTCTAAAAGCATGTGCTTTCTCAAAGAGAATATCTCAGGGTGGCATCAAACTCTGTTTAGTAATTGATACCTCAGTATCTTATTTTGTTTGGGCATGACCTAGCTATTCAATAAACTTCCGTCGCTTAATTTAGAATAACTCTAAATATCAAATAAATTTTAAATACCTAGAGATTATATTTCAAAAAATTTTTATTGGAGTATAGTTGATTTAAAATGTTGTGTTAGTTATTGGAGTTGGTGATGGACAGGGAAGCCTGGCGTGCTGCAATTCATAGGGTCGCAAAAAGTCGGACATGACTGAGCGACTGAACTGAACTGATTAGTTTATGTATACCAAGGTGAATGAGTTACACATACACATATATCCTCTTTATAGATTTTTTCCATCTAGAGCATTACAGAGTATTGAGTAGAGTACCCTGTGCTATACAGTACATGTTTGCTGGTTATTTGTTTTACATATAGTAGTGTGTATGCATTGATCCCAATCTCCCAATTTAACCCTCCCCCCATAGACCTTGGTAACCATAAGTTTGTTTTCGACACATGAAACTCTATTTCTGTTTTGTAAATATGTACATTTGTGACATTTTCATCGATTACACAAATAAGCAATATCCTATGATATCTTTCTTTCTATGTCTGACTTACTTCAGTCAGTAGGACAATCTCTAGGTTCATCCATGTTGCTACAGATGACATTAATTCTTGTTTATGAGTATTATTCCGTTGTACATATGTACCACATCTTCTTTATCCATTCCACTGTTGATGGACATTTAGGTTGCTTCCACATCCTGGCTATTGTAAATAGTGCTGCAGTGAACACTGGATAGCATGTATCATTTTGAATTATGGCTTTCTCTAGATATATGCCTAGAAGTAGGATTACTGGATCATATGATAGTTCTCTTTTTAGTTTTGTAAGGAAATTTTTTATTGATATCCATACTGACAGTACCTATTTATATTCCCACCAACAGTGTAGGAGAGTTCCCTTTTTTCCACACCCTTGAAACCGTGCACCACAGACTGGGACTTGAACCCATGTGCTGGGACTTGAACCTGTCCAAAACCCTGATTGAGACTTGACCTCATGGTGTTTTAATTAGAATCACTCACCTGGTGTCTGGATGAACTGAGCGTCAGGTTCTTTGTTTCTCAGTGCAGAACAAATTCAGCAAGAGGCAAAGTGATAGGCATGAAGTAGGTTTATTAATATAGAAGGTTTGGGAGAGATACAAGCTGACAGGCGAGCATGCTCTGTCCTGAGGATTGTGTGGGCTGCAATTTTATAATCAAAGGAAAATGGGGAAGAGAAAGACTGCCTTTGAGTAGACCTGAGAATAATAATATCACTAGCTTCTCTGTTTTAACAGGCAGAAGAGTGTCTGACCCTGTGAGATCAAACAGTTCACTCACTCAGTCATGTCTGAGTCTGCAACTGTATGGACTGCAGCATGCCAGTCTTCCTTGTCCATCACCAGATCTTGGAGCTTGCTCAAACTCATGTCCATCAAGTCAATGATGCCATCCAACCATCTCATCCTCTGTCATCCCCTTCTGCATTCAGTCTTTCACAACAGCAGGGTCTTTCCTAATGAGTTACTTCTTCATATCAGGTGGCCAAAGTATTGGAGGTTCAGCTTTAGCATCAGTCTTTCCAATGAATATTCAGGAATGATTTCCTTTAGGACTGACTGGTTGGATCTCCTTGCAGTCGAAAGAACTCCCAAGACTCTTCTCCAAAACCAAAGCATCAACTCTTCAGTGCTTAGCTTTCTTTATGGTCCAAATCTCACATCCATACATGACTACTGGAAGAATCATAGCTTTGACTATACAGACCTTTGTTGGTAAAGTAATGTATCTGCTTTTTAATATGCTGCCTAGGTTTGTCATAGCTTTTCAACCAGGGAGCAAGCGTCTTTTAATTTCATGGATGCAGTCACCATCTGCAGTGATTTTGGAGCACAAAAAAATAAATTTTGTCACTGTTTTCATTGTTTACCTATCTATTTCCCATGAAGTAATGGCACTGGATGGCATTATCTTAGTTTTTTGAATGTTGAGTTTTATGCCAGATTTTTTTTTTATTTTCTATAAGTTTAAATATTTTATTTTATTATTTTTTTAGTTTTTATTTTTACTTTATTTTGCTTTACAATACTGTATTGGTTTTGCCATACATTGACATGAATCAGCCACGGTTGTACATGAGTTCCCAATCCTGAACCCTCCTCCCACCCCATATCATCTCTCTGGATCATCCCCGTGTACCAGCCCCAAGCATCCTGTATCCTGTATCGAACATATATGCCAGCTTTTGCACTCCCCTCTTTCACCTTCATCAAGAGGCTGTTAAGTTCCTCTTCACTTTGTGCCATAAGGGTAGTGTCATCTGCATATCTGAGGTAATTGTTATTTCTCCTGGTAGTCTTGATTCAAGCTTGTGCTTCATCCAGTCTAGCATTTCTTATGATGAACTCTGCATATAAATTAAATCAGCAAGGTGACAATAATTAATAGCCTTGACATACTCCTTTCCCAATTTGGAACCAGTCTGTTGTTCCATATCCAGTTCTATCTGTTGCTTCTTGACCCATATACAGGTTTCTCAAGAGGCAAGTAAGGTGGTCTGGTATTCCCATCTCTTGAAGAATTTTCCACAGTTTGTTGTGATCCACATAGTCAAAGGCTTTAGCATAGTCAATAAAGAAGTAGATGTTTTTCAGGAACTCTGCTGTTTTTTCGATGATCCAGTGGGTGTTGGCAATTTGATCTCTGGTTTCTCTGCCTTTTCCAAATCCAGCTTGAACATCTGGAAGTTCTCAGTTCACATACTGTTAAAGGCTAGCTTGGGGAATTTTGAGCACTACTTTACTAACATGCATGGTGAGTGCAATTGTGCAGTAGTTTGAACATTCTTTGGCATTGCCTTTCTTTGGGATTTGAATAAAAGCTGACCTTTTCCACTCCTGTGGCCACTGCTGAGCTTTTAAAATTCCCTGGCATGTTGAGTGCAGCACTTGAACAGCATCATCTTTTAGGATTTGAAATAGCTTAGCTGAAATTCCATCACATCCACTAGCTTTGTTCATAGTGATGCTTCCTGAGGCCCACTTGACTTCACACTCCAGGATGTCTGGCTCTAGATGAGTGATCATGCCATCATGGTTATCTGGGTCATGATGATCTATTTTGTATACTTCTGTGTACTCTTGCCACCTCTTCTTAATATCTTTTGCTTCTGTTAGGTCCATATCATTTCTGTCCTTTACTGTGCCCATCTTTGCATGAAATGTTCCCTTGGTATCTCTAATTTTCCTGAAGAGAACTCTAGTCTTTCCCATTCTATTGTTTTCCTCTATTTCTTTGCATTGATAACTTAGGAAGACTTTCTTATCTCTTCTTGCTCTTCTTTGTAACTCTGCATTCAGATGGGTGTATCAAACTAGGATTATATTAATGCAGATTGAAGTCAGTAGAAAGGGGTCGACATTTTTCTGTCACCTAATGGACTGGGGCATAGCTCATAATTTTATTTATGGTTTTGTAATCAAACTAGGATTATGTTAATGCAGATTCCAGTCAGTAGAAGGGGGTCGACATTTTTCTGTCACCTAATGGACTGGGGCATACCTCATAATTTTATTTATGGTTTTATAGATAACAAAGCCTGCTTCATTCCATGACATTCCAGTGGCTTCCCTGATCCATCATTAATTTACAGTGGTCTTCCAAAGTTTCCTAGGTTTCCCTCTCTATCTATAATCCCCTACTGGGACCTGTATAACTAGCTGGTTCTTGTAACTGAGTCCACACTCATTGTGCTCACTGCACAACAGGCCAGTGAATCCGAGAGATGAGATGTTGAGGCAAGGATTATAACTTTATCTGGAAAGTCAGCTGACCAAGAAGATGGCAGACTAATGTCTCAAATTAAGCATCTTTTCAAGGTCTGGATGCCAGGTTCATTTATAGAATCAGAAAGAGAAAGAGAGAGAAAAGCAATGAGGAACTAAAGTCAAAAGGCAGAATAGAGAAGGAGAGACAGTGAGAAGTAAAATAAAAAGGGTCTTCAGTCTTACAAAACATCTCCAAGACTCAGCCTCTGGAAAGAATGTGTTCAGTTCAGTTCACTTGCTCAGTTGTGTCCCACTCTTTGTGAACACATGGACTGCAGCATGCCAGGTTTTCCTGTCCATCACCAATTCCCAGAGCTTGCTCAGACTCCTGTCCATCGAATCGGTGATGCCATCCAACCATCTCATCCTCTGTTATCCCCTTCTCCTGCCTTCAATCTTTCCCAGCATGAGGGTCTTTGTCAATGAGTCAGTTCTTTGTATCAGGTGGCCAAAGTATTGGAGTTCCAGCTTCAGTATCAGGATGTGTTAACAGGTTGGCAGGGCCTGATTATCCTCTATGAGCTGGACAAAGGCACATTAGTTTACATTCAGGCAGTGGTACACTCAATATGCTAGCAAATTTTCAAAATTCACCATTAGCCACAGGACTTGAAAAGGTCAGTTTTAATTCCAATCCTAAAGAAGACAATGTGAAAGAATGTTCAAACTACCATACAATTGCACTCATTTCATATGGTAGCAAGATGATGCTCAAAATCCTTCAAGCTAAGCTTTGATAGTATGTGAACCAAGAAATTCCAGATGTACCAGCTGAATTTAGAAAGAGCAGAGAAAGTAGAGATCAAATTGCCAGCATCCACTGGATTATAGAAAAAGCAAGGGAATTCCAGAAAAGCATCTACTTCTACTTTATTGACTATGCTAAAGCCTTTGACTGTGTGGATCACAACAAACTGTGGAAAGTTCTTAAAGAGATGGAAATACCAGACCACCTTACCTGTCCCTTGAGAAACGTGTATGTGGATCCAGAAGCAACAGTTAGAACAAGGCATGGAACAGTGGACTGCTTCAAAATTGAGAAAGAAATACATTGAGGCTATATATCATTACCCTGTTCATTTAACTTATATGCAGATTTTGTCATGTGAAATGCTGGACTGGATGAATCACAAGCTGGAATCAAGTTTGCTGGGAGAAATATCAACAACATCAGATATGGAGATGATACCACTCTAATGGCAGAAAGTGAAGAGAAACTAAAGAGCCTCTTGAAGGTGAATGAGGAGAGTAAAAATGCTGACTTGAAACTCAACATTCAAAAAAACAAAACTCATGGCATCTGGTCCCATGACTTCATGGCAAATAGATGGGGGAAAAGTGCAAACAGTGAGATTTTATTTTCTTGGGTTCTGAAACCATTGTGGACAGGAACTGCAGCCACAAAATTAAAAGACACTTCTTGGAAGAAAATCTGTGACAAACCTAGACAGCATATTAAAAAGCAGAGACATTACTGTGCCATCAAAGGTCCTTATAGTCGTAGCTATGCTTTTTCCAGTAATCATGTATGGATGTGAGAGTTGGACCATAAAGAAGGCTGTGTGCTGAAGAATTGCTGTGTTCTAATTGTGGTTCTAAAGGAGACTCTTGAGAGTCCCTTGGACTGCAAGGAGATCAAACCAGTCAATCCTAAAGGAAATCAATCCTGAATATTCATTGGAAAGACTGATGCTGAAGAAGTTCCAATACTTTGGCCATCTGATGGGAAGAGCCAACTCATTGGAAAAGACCCTGATGCTGGGAAAGATCAAGCACACAAGGAGAAAGGGGCCACAGAGAATGAGATGGTTGGATGGCATCACCCACTTAGTGGACCTGAGTTTGAGCAAACTCTGGGAGATAGTGAAGGACAGGGAAGCCTGCCGTCCTGCAGTCCGTGGGGTCACAAAGAGTCAAACACGAGTTAGCGACTGAACCACATTTATGTATGATCATAATAACAAAAGCAAGTCAAAGAAATATTTCCATTATGGAATCAGAATTGGATTCTTTGCAACAATTCTGCACTGTTAAAGCCCACTCCACAATCTTGTGGGAAAAGGGGGTGATGACCATTTTGCTTCATCAGATGAATCTTTCTGGGAGTGTCTGCCATTAGTGCCAATGTTTCACATGTTAAGATTTGTCTTCCTTTTGTTCCTCTTTGGAAAGTGTCTACTTTACACTTGTAGACTTTAGAAATACTGATCTTCAAATCTAGGAGGCAGCATTTCAAATTAAAGGAATATAGTACTTTTCTAAATATAGGAAGATGCAAGAGTCAGGGCTCATTAAAATTATTTCCTTTATATGTACCTCAGCTATCTGGGGGCTTCCTTGGTGGCTCAACCTGTAAGGAATCTGCCTGCAATGCAAGAGACCTGGGTTCTATCCCTGGGTTGGGAAGATCCCCTGGAGAAGGGAACAGATACCCACTCTAGTATTCTTGCCTGGAGAATTGCACAGACAGGAGCCTAGCAGGCTGCAGTTCATGGGGTCACAAAGAGTTGGACAAGACTGAATGACTAAGGACAGCACAGCACAACTGCCTAGGGGTCTGTAATCCTGTATTCTCAGAGTTTCCTCAGGGTTCACCATAGGAAGTGGCAGCAGTGTGATGACTGCTAGATGGCAGGTGTTCTCCTTCCTCGGGTTTCACTGGCTCATGTTGAAGGGCTGCAATTGCCTATTCAGTTCCTCAGGTCTTCCCTTCTTGGTCATGAATTTGACCAATGTTTGGAAGACATTTCATGATCAACTTTTGTCCCACAGCATATGCCCCTCCAGGCCCCATCAATAACTAAAAATTGTCTGGATTCTGTCTAGCTATAATCCAGGAGACATTTTCCCTTGTTGCTTCTTTCCATACCTAGAATCACACTATTACAGTCATTTTATGTTATATATGTGATTTTCTCAAAATATTTAGCCATACAAATATTTTTGGAGGTCTGATTACACATTGGTTACTGCAAGAGACAACAGTCTTATAAATTAGAGAGGACATAAGTAATGCAGGTAGTAACATTGACAATGACATAGTGCAGCAGGGAGACACAAAGCACTATTTGAAAACAAAAAATTTAAACAATGATTTGTATAACTAATTGTAATCCAGTTGTAGTAATTGAGTGACCAAAGGAGCTATAACTGATTTAATGACCTATTTGCAGTTCCATTGTACTGGTCATGCACATTTATGCTTGGCTTAATTGTTTGAAACAAGCATATGTTACTGGCAGAATCAACCAGGTAGAGAGAAAAAGATAAATGTTCCATTCTGCTCACAAAAGGCATAATCTACCAAATTACTACAAGTCATAATTAAATGAAGAAGAAAGTTTTTCTTACACCTAGAAAACACAAACCGGTAGTCCTTTTAGATAGAAACCATAAAAATTACAACCATATTTACCCATTTACTCATTCCTGTGTAACTAATCTTTTTTGTTACGGGCTTTATGAAGTCATCAGGTGTTCTAGTAGAATTCTTCAATTTCCAGTTCAGCATTGTGTTTGGAAAGTTAGGAAGTTGTATTTCTCCAAAAGTCCTTTTTAATAAATTTTTAAGAGGAGGCATTTTTGCAATGGCATTAGAGTGAAACCATAACTGTCTTCAAAAAGACTTAAGAAAGCACATTTAAATCTAATTACAGTGCAATTGATAAAGCAACCCAGTTGCTGCTGTGACATGACACTTTCAGAAAATAACTAGAATTATGACTTATAATATTCTACCTGGACAGACTCTTAGGAACTCTATATAATCTCTAGAATATCTGTACCATTTACCATATAATGCAACTTAAAATTTATTACTCACTTGGCAATACCTCTCTATTAACATATCAAGTGGACCCAGTTAGTTTAATGTCTCCCTTTGGGGTGACTCAGGGGCTCTTGGAAGCACCCCAAAGTTAGCTAGAGGTCAAAGGAACTTTATTATATAATTTAATTTGTGAAGCCCTATCAAAGGAACACCAAATTTTTTTTTAAATACAACAGGACTATAGGTCACTGTGAAACTTAGCCAAAGTGACTATACAAAATTTCAAAGGCAAATACATTCTTTAAAAGGTAAACTTAAATATCAAATGCAGTTTAGCATGTTAAGAAAACTTGTCTGTTTTAACAGAGAAAAAAGCCAAATTTACATTTTGCACCTGATTACTTTAAAGTTTCATTTACTCAGTTAAACTTGTTTGAAACTTTGTCAGTCCTGACTGATCATGTACATAACCCTTTTTGGGGTCCATTTTCGATAAACCTCTCATTACTTTATTTGTTTTAACAAATTTTTTTCCTTTTAAGTTGTAGAATATCTGGAGAGATCCTAAAACATGTATTTCTAAAAGTTCACTTAAAGCTCATATCTCATTTGTATTTTCTTAAAATTTATCTAAAAAGCTGTTGTTTCATTTACACTTCTTTATCTAAATGTTTCTTTACATTAAATTGGGTCACCACCCAGTTGTGGGTGCCTCACTTAGCTTCCTGATGTGTTACAAAGAGCATGTACTGTGGCCCAAGGTCTAGTGGAAACGGACTAGTCTACCGTGTTGGACCTGTTTGCTTATAATCAGCCTTGTAATGTCCTAGGGTTATGTCACTCTTTCAAAGGTTGTTCCCTGCCCTCTTCCCTCCTGTTTCATTTGCCCTCTCAGAGATTTTACTCCCATATTCTTATGGGAAGCAGGGGAGGATGGTCTTATCTTCTGTAACTGCTTCAAGTCTGAGTAGTGGCATGGACTCTGTTGGTCAGGGAATAAAAGTCTTTGGATACCTGATATAGGGGCCCCAGGGGCAGGACAGCTCCTTGTTTTAATCCATATGGGTTGGAATTCTTGAATAGCCATCATTTTGATGTGGAACTATTTTAAGTGCTTCCATAGCCTTCCTGTGAATCTCCTTGATAATAAAGCCCATTTTGTAACAGCATCAGAATACAGATGTATCTATAAATGACAAAAGACTTAAAAGTCACAGTTAAACATCTGGTTAATTGATAAAGTAAGTTGAATAACCCTTATTCCTTAAGCAAAGTAACCAGAGATCTCAAAGGCAAATACAAAGCACTTAAAGGCAAAGAAACTCATATAATGTGTTATCAAAAATGACATTCCAAGAATGCTTTTTTCTCTGAACAGAAAGAAAAAGCCAAATCCAAGTCTTAGCTTACTCCCAACATGATTCATTTACTCAACTAAATTCAATCTAGTCTTAGGAAATCCTGATCATGCATAGCTCTTTTCAGTAGTTTTTTTTAAAAAATTCCTCACATCTTCTACTGAAAACATGTATTTTGATATCCCTGCAGTTCCCCCCCCCCCACCCCACACACACACATTGAGGTACTTTTCTTGCTGACAAATTTTTGACAGATATAATACCTTATTTAGCTTATGTTAAGCCTAGGCAAAATGAAAGTCTTATGCTTAATATTATAGTTAATTTGATGATGACTCAGGACATGTCTATATCATTAAAATTAGATCAACAAACTTAAACATTATACCAGCTACCAATTTAATATTAAATATTTCCCAGTTCATGTGAGCCTGAAAGTCATTTTTAAATTTCTCTTTTATATGAGATGATTGGTTTGTCAGTATTTGTTACTTTTATTTAAGGCAATTAAATAGAGCTCTTTTTACAAATCAACTGCAGCAATGTTATCCAAAAACAAAGATATATGTAAATGCACATTGAGGCCTCAGTTCTTCAAGGTTTCTGTCCCGAATCAGGCACAGCAATAATGTAAAACCCAGTTTACAGAAGAGGTTGGATTAAAATTGGGTTTCTCACAGGTGGAACAAATGAAGCACACTTGGCTAGATGGCTAAATATTAATATTTGCATAAAAAGCAATTTCTAATTACCTTGGATGAGACAACTTCTGAATTACTTTACCCTCTCTAAAGAAAGGCATTGCAAGAGAATGTTCAAATTACCATACAATTGCACTTATTTCATGTGCTAGCAAGATTATGCTCAAAGTCCTTCAAGCTTGGCTTTAGCAGTACATGAACTGCCAGTTCTCAAACTGCCAGATGTACAAGCTGGATTTAGAAAAGTCAGAGGAACCAGAGATCAAATTGCCAGCATTAACTGGATCATAGCAAAAAGCAAGGGAATTCCAAAAAAGTATCTACTTCTGCTTCATTGACTATGCTAAAACCTTTGTGTGGATCACAACAAATAGTGCAGTATTCTTAAAGAGATGGAAATACCTGACCACCTTTCCTGCATCCTGAGAAACCTGTATGTAGGACAAGAAGCAACAGTTGGAACTCAACATGGAACAATGGACTGGTTCCAAATTGGGAAAGGAGTACATCAAGGCTATACGTTGTCACCATGTTTGTTTAACTTATATGCAGAGCACATCATACGAAATGCTGTGCTGGATGACTCACAAGCTAGAATCAAGATTGCCAGGAGAACTATCAACAGCCACAGATATGCAGATGATACCACTTTATTGACAAACAGTGAAGAGGAACTAAAGAGCCTCTTGATGAAGGTGAAAGAGGAGAGTGAAAAAGCTGGCTTAAAATTAAACATTCAAAAAAAGAAGATCATATCATCTGGTCCCATCACTTCACGGCAAATAAATGGGGAATAAGTGTCAGATTTCATTTTCTTGGGCTCCCAAATCACTGTAGATGGTGACTGCAGCCACGAAATTAAAAGACTCTTGCTCCTTGGAAAAAAAGCTATGACAAACCTGAATGGTGTATTAGAAAGAAGAGACATCAATTTGCCAGCAAAGGTCTGTATAGTTGAAGCTATCATTTTTCCAGTCATGTATGGATATGAGAGTTGGACCTTAAAGAAGGCTGAGTGCTGAAGAAGACTCTTGAGAGTCTCTTGGACAGTAAGGAGATCAAACCAGCCAATCCTAAAGGAAGTCAACCCTGAATATTCATTGGAAAGACTGATACTAAAGCTGAAGCTCCAGTACTTTGGCCACCTGCTGGGAAGAGCCAACTCATTGGAAAAGACTGATGCTGGGAAACATTGAAGGCAGGAGGAGAAGAGTGCCATAGAGGACAAGATATTTGAATGGCATCACTGAAGTTTGCTCAGTGACGCAAGTTTGAAAGTTTGCAAGTTTGAGAAAACTCAGGGAGATAGTGAAGGACAGGGGAGCCTGGCATGCTGCAGTTCATAGGCTTGCAGAATCAGACAGGACTTAGGGACTGAACAACAATAACTCTAAAATTTACATTAAAAAAAAGCAGAGATAATGGTTTTTGAGAAGACCAGAGAAGACATTTGCTTCTCAGTGATACAGGCAATTTTTTCCTAGGATGACTTTGTTTCCCCCCTTTAAAAATATTTACATGACTCTTAAGATGAACAGGCAAGATTTTGGAAGTGGTAAAAGGACTTTTTGAAGCCTCCCCTCTGGTGCTATAAAAACTACATTGTAAAACAAATTTTGTTTTTTCCTTTTTATTTTTTATTTTTGAAAGAATTGAGTGGCTACCTTAGGAAAGTTTCACCCCTCCTTCTCTCTCGTAGGGGAGAAGGCCTCCTGGGATGGCTGAGTGACAACACTCAAGCTTCTGCAAAATTAATCTGGACTGAGGGGGAAAGAGGTGAAGGCAACAGGGAAGACAGGCTGAGGAATCTGCCTTGTAGTCCTACTGGGAACTTGTCCGTCAGGGGAGTGGGCTCGGTGTTTTGCTTGAACCAATATGTATCTGAGTTTCATAGAAGTTGTCTTGTTGGGGACAGATACTCTAATACTGTAGTCCATTCCATGATTCCTTTATCCTGTCACTGGAGTCTGCAAATGGCAGGCACTCTAATGGCTTTTCTATGCCTGACTTGTGCCCACATGATATTAATTGGTCTGGTCTTCAGCTTAAGGGAGGGAAAAGAAAGGAGAGCCCTCATCTGCTTAGGTGGCAGCTACTGGGGCACCGTGACCTGTGGGCCTTCAGAACACACCAGAGAAGAACCCTGGCCAGAGTTCCTTAATTGCTTCCATAGCCACTCACCTGTTTGCAGAGGGTTTGAGCAGAAAGAAGCAAGAAGATGTAGAGGAAGCCTTAGAGGAAACAGTACCAGATATCTATGCATTACCAAAGTACCAGAATATACCAAAACCTAGCCAACCTAGTCACATTAATGTGACTTTCTAGTCCCATTAGACCTGTGACCTTTGTCCAAATGGTCTGAGTTTTCCCTCACAGGGGGAGCTCCCTAAACTGGAGCCGATGCTCCCCACTGTCACAGCTACCTGGGGCTCCTGTAGGGGAACTAGAATCAGATGCCTCAAGTCCAAGGGAGCCCTAGGGCCTCTTCATTTTCAGGGTGTTTCTTTACTTTGTGCTTCTATCTGAGAGACTGTATAATTGTGAGCCATTCTGGGGCCATTGCTCTTCTGATCTTAGTATATCTAATATATGCCCTAAAGAGCTATCCTTAGGGATAGATTAAATATTTCCCATTTTTATAAGTTTGATAACACCAAAACACAGAAGACGTGCAAGTTCCAAGAAAGATGGCACAAACAAATTCCAGCATTGATGCACAGATGAACCGGTTCCAAAATCAGGTAGATAAATTTACCCTATGAAACAAATGAACTAATTCTAATGAGGGTAGGCTTGTCTTACAAGAAGTAATTCCCCAATGAACTGGTTCAATGTAGAGTCCAACAACACTTCCCCTTTCCAACAGGGTACCCCAACCAAATTGGCTTTTCTCATAAAGGAAAAGCCCAAATTGAAGGGGAGAATATGTTCCTGATGTGTATAGCAGAGCAACTTCACCTCCAAAATTGAGCCCACTGACTAGTAACACAAAACGGCAGATAAACAAGCAAACTGGCTGAACTGGCTATCAAATTGGGTAGATTTACCCTTGAACAAAATCAAGTCTGTTGACTTTTAGAAGTTTGTTGGTTCCTTGTCTCAACTCCCAAGTGCTGGGGCAGCTGGTGCCACTTCAGGGAATCTTGAAGAAAAGATCCTCAGGACAAATGGTCCCAGAAGCTGCTTAGGGCCTTGTCTCAGTATTCCCTGATCGGGGCCAGCTAGCCATGAGCAGTAAGGCTCCTGTGCTGGCTCACCAAATTTGTTTCCATGTCCAAGCTTACTGTACTTGCTGCATAACAGGGCAATGAATCCAAGAGAGATGTTAAAGCAAGGAATACAGCTTTATTTGGAAAGCTAGCTGACCAAAAAGATGGCAGACTAATGTCTCAAAGTAACCATTTTGTTGGCATCTGGGTGCCAGGTTCTTTTATAGAGCCAGAGAGAAACAATGAGAAACTAAAGTTAAAAGGCAGAATAGAGAGGGAGGGGCAGTGAGGAAGTAAAGTAAAAAGGGTCTTCAGTCTTATAACATCTGAAGGGTCAGCCTTTGGAAGGGATGTGTTAATCTCTTCTATTCACAAGTGGGCAGGGTCTGATTGTCTTTCTATAAGCTGAACAAAGGCACATTAGTTTATAGTCAGGCAGAGGAACAGGGTCCTTTGAATCAGGCCATTAAGTATGGTTGTAATAACAAAAGCAAGTCAAAGAAACAGTTCCAGCATGGAGTCAGTATTGGCTTCTTTGCAACATTCTATCCCTATCACCCAGGAGAGGTTATGTTTAAGTAGATATTCCTAAAACATAATTACTTCTAAAAAGTTCACCTAAAAGCTCTTACTTCAATTGCATTTAATTCACTTATAAAAATTTCATCATACCAAGTTATTTTTCTTGCTGTCAGATTTGTAACAGATATAGAAAAGTCTCATTTGAGCTCTAGTAAACCTAGGTACAACATTTTATTTTTTAATTAGAGGAAAATTGATTTTACAATGTTGTGTTGATTTCTGCCATGCAACAACAAAAATCAGCCATAATTACACATATATCTCCTCCCTCTTGAGCCCCACTTCCCTTGCTCATCCCACCCCTCTAGGTCATCACAGAGTGCCAGGCTGAGCTATCTGTTACATAGCAACTTCTCACCATCTATTTTACATGCAATAGTATATAAAGACATTTATATTATTCAAACTAAAAATTTCATATTAGATATTAATATAATACTGAATATTTTTTTTAGATCACATGAACATGAAATTTACTCTCAGTAGTTTCCTTCATATTTATGAGTATTTATATACAAATCAAGGTCACCTATCTAGGTTAAATCTTTTTTTTTACTGGCATTTATGAAGAATACACTGAAGACATTTATTTATCCTCAACAAGTTCCAAATTACCTACCCTTTTTCAAAATTTGTATTGTAAAAAGATGGCAGAGATAAGGGTTCCTCTAGAAAAACAGGTAGAATATTTTCATTTCAAAATCATGAGAGGAGAAAAGCAAGTTCTTCCTTGATGATTTTGTTCCTCTTTTGTTCAGTACTTACAAGCTTCTGAAGACAAATAAGGAAGGTTTTGGGAATGATAAAAGAATTGATGGGCTTTGGATTATTTTGGGAGCCACCCATTTGGTCTTTTCCATTCTCAGATCTCCGTTTCCATACCCTGGTTTGGACCATTACCATTTTTCTCCTAAATGACAATAATAGTTTTTTAACTGACCTCTAGTATGTTCCACTACTGCCTGTTGACCCATGGCACAGCCTCTAGAATAAATACTTAACCATATTTTTCCCTATTCAAAATCCTTTAGTGACTTCCTTTATTATATTTTATACAATAAAATATTAGCATGATCTAAGATTCTCTGATAAGCCTCTTACTCTAGCCTTGCTTGTTGCTTTTAATTCCTACACTCCATCCCAGACTTCTCCAACCCTCTTCTTGTATATTATATTCCACTAGGCTTTCCTTGAACATATTTTGTTATTTCATTCCAATCTTTTGTACATTTGGCTCTCTCCAATACCTTTAGACCCGTGTCTACCTCATGGACTTTGTTCTCCAAGCTCTGCTCAGTTGTGCTAGTCTCAGGGAAATATTTCCTCATTTCCTGTCCTCTGCATCTAGAGGTGACTAATTCCTCTTTGGTACTTCTCTGCCTGGTATACATATCATATATACACTTGATAGGTGCACATTGATTTCATTCGAATTCCCAGTGTAGTATCTTGTCATCTGGTTGATTAGGAATGTAAAAGAAAAATAAAGTACACAACAGGAATCCATAGGTTCATTGTATTTGTTTTACTTATTAATTGAGAAATAACTTATAGTAAAGTAATATATCTTAAGTATGCAGTTCAATGAATTTGTGTATATATGTGTATATATATATATATACACACTTGTAGAAATATCACCACTTAAAATATAGAACATTTCCAATAACTCTAAAGGCCCATTTCTGCCTGTTCCAAGTCAATACCCTTGAGAAGTAACCATTATTGTGACTTCTATCACCATTGGTTAGTTTTGCCTCTTCTTAAAATTTGCATTAATGGAATCACAGAATATGTGCTCTTTTGTCTGACAGGTTTTTATGTGAAGCCTTATAAAAACCATAATGGTGCCTATGAGGGCACAATATACTGAAACAGCCCATGAGGGTAATGCTCAAAGAGGGAAACAAAGACTTTAACAACTCTTAAATCAGTAGAATCAAAAAGTCTAAGAACATTTGGATGGGTATCCTCACACTGAAATAAAGTGATCTGGCGCATGGCTTCCCAGGTGGCGCTAGCAGTGAAGAACCCACCTGCCAATGCAGGAAACATAAAAGAGATGCAGGTTTTATCCCTGGGTCGGGAAGATCCCCTGGAGGAGGGCATGGCAACCCACTCTAGTATTCTTGCCTGGAGAATCCTATAGACAGAGAAGGCTGGTGGGCCATAGTCCATAGGGTTGCAAAGAACCAGACATGACTGAAGTGACTTATCACAGCATGGCACATATATTATTTATGATAATGCAAAATTAAATATAAAAAATTTTGAAGAAACTGTAGAAGAGATCTTCACATTTTTCTGGGGTGGAGAAGATATTAATTTTAAGCTAATTCAGTTCTATTTTTTTATTTCTATTTTTCTTTTACACAAATGTAAAAAGCTGATAAATTTAAAGATTATAAAATTGGTTTATTGTAAAAGCAATTCAAGAATACCCAGTTAAAATCTTATTCCAATGCCACCCAATACAACCAAGAAGCAGTTGAACACTTTTACATTAGGAACAAGGACAAAAAACAAGAAAGACCACATCAAAGCTGTAATTCAAACTCAGAAAGAGAAAGGCTTAGGTTTTCTTCAAGTCAACACAACAGGTACGATTAGGTCAAAGCATCATTTTCTTTAGACACCATGGTGCTGCTACAACACTGAGGTATAACTGATTCTATTTAATCAATACTTACTGAGAACTTACTGTGTGTTGGGCACACAGCTCACTAAACCATGCATCTGCCTTGAAGATCCTACAGTCCAGTGCTGGAGAAAAAATCATCTTGTAAGGGAGAAGATAAAGATAGGAAGCACAAAGCAGGGATTATAAACTCTATGAGAAGGGTTCTTGGAAGAGATAATGTTTGAATTAAAGTTACTTTATAATTGGGGGACACCCAGGTGAAGGATGGGACACCCTCGGCAGGAAGGAGACTCCGCAACTTCCAGACCTTCCCTGTTTCTCCGATCCTGGCTGTGTGGGGTTGCTGGGGATTTAGAGTGTCTGCTGGTGATGGCTGCGACTGTCACTATGAAAACAGATGATGCTGGAAATCGACTGCGGTTCCAGTTGGAGTTGGAATTTGTACAGTGTTTAGCCAACCCAAATTACCTTAACTGTACCCTCAGTGTTTACACATGTTAGAACTGCTCCAGTATGAACACTTCTGCAAGGAGCTGGTGAAAGCTCAGTGTGTGAAATTTATTGATGAGCAGCAAATTCTGCACTGGCAGCACTATTCCTGGAAGCAGATGCACCTTCAGCAAGCCCTGGTGGAGCAGCAACAGCAGAATAACACATCAGGAAAATAAAAAGCTGGATCCTGACCAGGCTCCTAAGACATGTATATATTGCTTTTGTACAGTGAAGACAAAAAAATTGTTCCTATGTACCTTTATTATGGTAGCAGCCAGAACCATTAGTGTGCTTATTTAATTGAACTTTTATTGTTACTAGATTATTTCTGTTAAACCAAAATTGTTTTACTTTGATTTCCCTGTGGATTTGTAAGCTTTTATTAGTATTTAACACAGAAATGTCTGAAGAACAGAAATGTTAGGTGCTGCAGACCCATTAAAGGCAGTGGGGCATGAGGTAAGGGGAGGGCCACCAAGCCAAACCCTGCTCCTCATGTACAGTGGGGCCTGGGACAGGTCTTGGAGAAGGCAATGGCACACCATTCCAGTACTCTTGCCTGGAAAATCCCATGGATGGAGGAGTCCATGGGGTCACTAAGAGTCAGACTCAAGTGAGCGACTTCACTTTCACTTTTCACATTCATGCATTGGAGAAGGAAATGGCAACCCACTCCAGTATTCTTGCCTGGAGAATCCCAGGGATGGGGGAGCCTGGTGGGCCTCCGTCTATGGGGTTGCACAGAGTCGGACACGACTGAAGCAACTTAGCAATAGCAGCAGGCGAAGAAAGTTGACAAGCTATTTCATTTTCATCCATGATGAATCTGAGATACCTGTGGGATATTCAAGTGTGCATGTTCATTAGAATGTCAGCATTATAGGCAAGGAATGTATATTTGGATGTTATCAGCATATGATGGAAGTTGTCAGCATATATATGGGAGTTGCAGTCATGAGGAATGTATATTGTGAGAAGAAAGCAAGAATTGAATTCTGAAAAACACCAGTGATGAAATGACTGACAGAAGAAGAAGATCCTGCAAAGGAACTGAATAGGTGAAGAAGTAAGGAAGGAAAGCAGGAAATAAGTGTCTTGAAACCTGAGGGAAGACATTACCCCAAGAAAAAAGAAATAATCAACAATGTCAAATAGTTTTGTCATTTTGCTTAGTCACTCAGTTGTGTTTGACTCTTTGCAACCCCATGGACTGTAGCCTGCCAAGCTCCTCTGTCCATGAGGATTCTCCAGGCCAGAATACTGGAGTGGGTTGCTATGCCCTCCTCCAGGGCATCTTCCAAACCCAGGGATCGAACCCAGGGCTCCCACATAGCAGGTGGGTTCTTGACCATCTGAGCCACCAGCGAAGCCCAAGAATACTGGAGTGGGTAGCCTGTCCCTTCTCCAGGGAATTTTCCTGACAGGAACTGAACAGGTATCTCCTGCACTGCAGGTGGATTCTTTACCATCTGAGCTATCAGGGAAGCCCACTTAAAAGTGTCCATTGAGGTAGGGGAAGAAAGGAGACAACAATCACTGAATTTGTCAAAAGATGTTTGTGACTTCGTCAAGAGCAGATTCACTGAGCAGACAGAGAAAAGATTGTAATAGGTAGAGAAATTTGTGAAGGGAATGTGAGGAAGTGGTCAAAGAGAGGGCTGACAGTGCTTTCAAGAATCTGAGCTATGATACATAGGAAGAAAGAGGAAAAGTTATAACTGAAGGGGAATATAAGGTAAAGGGTAGTTTTTTTAAGAGGGAAAAGATAAGCATATTTAAATGTTTATGGGAAAGATCAAATAGAAAGGGAGCTAGGAGAAAGTGGTTATAATTAATAGTCTGACAGAAGTGAGATCATAGAAGATCAAGAGTGGAGATGGGAAAGTATGCTGTAAGAGAGGAGATAATTGAAGGGAGGAATAGAGTTGGAGACAAATACTCTACTCTCAATAATTAATAACACATGTAGACAGAAGACCAATAAGGAAATAGCAGACTTACACGCCACTATAAACAAGTAGACCTAACAGACAAGTGTATCACACTGCTTGCAACAATAGCAGTGTACATATTTCTCTCAAGTGCCAGGAACATTCTCTAGGATCGGCCATGTGTTACTTCACAAATTTAAATCATACAGTGTATCTTCTCCCATGACAATGTAATAAAACTACAAATCAATAACAGGGAAACTAATGTAGAGGGAAAGAGAAAAATAGATTTATTATACACCATGACACTAAGAAAGGCAATCCCAAAGAAAAGGGATTCCCAAGGAAAGGCATTGCCAAAGCATGTTCAAACTACAACACAATTGCACTCATTTCACATGCCAGCAAAGTAATGCTAAAAATTCTCCAAGCTAGGCTTCAATAGTACATGAACCAAGAACTTCCAGATATTCAAGCTGGATTTAGAAAGGACAGAGGAACCAGAGTTCAAATTGCCAATATCTGTTGGATCATAGAAAAAGCAAGAGAATTCCAGAAAAAAAAATCTACTTCTTCATTGACTATGCTAAAGCCTTTGACTGTGGAACACAATAAATTGGAATTTTTTTCAAGAGATGGGAATACCAGAACACCTTACCTGCCTCCTGAGAAACTTGTATGCAGGTCAAGAAGCAACAGTTAGAACTGGACATGGAACACCAGACTGGTTCCAAGTTGGGAAAGGAGTACTTCAAGGCTGCATATTGTCATCTTGCTTATTTAACTTATATGCAGAGTACATAATGAGAAACACCAGGCTGGATGAAGCACAAGCTGGAATCAAGATTGCCAGGAGAAATATCAATAAATTCAGATATGCAGATGACACCACCCTTATGGCAGAAAGCAAAGAGGAACTGAAGAGCCTCTTAATGAAAATGAAAGAGGCTAGTGAAAAAGCTGGCTTAAGACTCAACATTCAGAAAACTAATATCGTGGCATCCAGTTCCATCACTTCATGGCAAATAGAAGGGGAAAAAATGGAAAGAGTGACAAACTTTATTTTCTTCCAAAATCACTGCAGACTGTGACTACAGCCATGAAATTAAAAGACACTTGCTCGTTGGAAGAAAATCTGTGACCAACCTAGACAGCATATTAAAAGGCAGAGACATTATTTTGCCAACAAAGGCCCATCTAGTCATGTGTGGATGTGAGAGTTGGACCATAAAGAAGGTTGAGCACTGAAGAATTGCTGTTTTTGAACTGTGGTATTGAAGACTCTTAAGAGTCCCCTGGACAGGAAGGAGATCAAACCAGTCAATCATAAAGGAAAGCAATCTTGAATATTCATTAGAAGGACTGATGCTGAAGCTGAAGCTCCAGTACTTTGGACACCTGATGTGAAGAGCTGACTCATTAGAAAAGACCCTGATGCTGGGAAAGATTGAAGGCAGGATGAGAAGGGGTGACAGAGGATGCGCTGTTTGGATGACATCACCTACTCAATGGTCATGAGTTTGAGCAAGCTCTGAGAGGTGGTGAAGGACAGGGAAGCCTGGTGTGCTGTAGTCCACAGGCTCACAAAGAGTCGGACATGCTGAGTGACTGAACAACAATACACTATGATGAAGTGGGATTTATCTCAGAAATAAAGAAGGGTGGTTCATTATAAGAAAATCAATCATTGTAACACATCACACTAACAAAATGAAGAAAGGAAACAATAATCACAATTAATGCAGAAAAAGCATTGGACAAAGTCCAATACTATTTCACAATTGGAAAAAAGTCAGAAAACTAGGAATAGCAAGAACTTCGTCAATGTTATAAAAGGCATCTATTTGAACCCCAGGTGGCTCAGTGGTAAAGACTCTGCCTGACAATGCAGGTGACATGTGTTTGATCCCTAGGTCAAGAAGATTCCTGGAAGAAAATGACAATCCACTTCAATATTCTTGCCTGGAGAATCTCATGGACAGAGGAGCCTGGGGGCTACAGTCTTTAGGGTTGCAAAGAGTTGGAAGTGACTGAGAGACTGAGCATGCACACACATATGAACAACAAACAGCTAATATCATTCTTAATAATAAGTGGGTAAAAACATTACTCTTTAGATCAAGAAGACAAGGATGCTTCCTTTCACCTCCGCTGTTCAACATTGCACTGGATGTTTTAACAAAGCAATTGTGAAGAAAAAAGAAATAAAAGAAATCCAAATTGGAAAGAAAGAAATAAGACTGTCTCCATTTGCAGATCACATAATCCTCTATAAAATCCCACAGGATTCTAACACCAAAAAGAAACTCTGCTAGAGCTAACAATTCAGTAAAGTTGCAGAATACAAAATCAGCACACAATGTTCAGCTAAGTTTATACACCAGCAATGAACAATCCAAAAGGAAAATCGAGAAAACAGCCCTCTTTACAATAATATCTCCCCAAAATAAATACATAGAATAAATTTAACCAAGTAGGTGAAAGACCTGTACACTCAAAGCTACAAAATATTGATGAAAGAAATTAAAGAAGACAAATGGAAAGATAATCCATGTTCATGGATTTGAAGCCTTGATATTGTTAAGATATCCATACTACTGAAAGTGATATACAGATTCAATCCAGTCTCTATCCAGATTTGAATGGCATTTTTTTTTTTGGCAGAAATAGAAAAAATGCATCCTAAAATTTGTATGGACACTTAAAGGAATCCCAAACAGCTTGAATAGTTTTGGAAAAGAACAAAGTCGTAGGACTCACACTTCTTGATTTTAAAACTATAGTAATCAAAACAGTGTAGTACTGGCATAAAGATAGACAAATAGACTAATAGTATAGACTAGAGAGTCCAGAAGTAAACCTATATGGGTCAGATGAACTTCAACAAGGGTGCCAAGACCACTTAGTGGAGTAAGCACAGTCTGTTGGGCAAAGGATGTTGGGAAAACTGAATATCCATGTACAGATGAATATAAGAAATTCAATTCAAAATCAATTAATGATCTAATTACAAGAACTAAACATAAAATTTTTAGAAGCAAATATAAATCTTCTTTACCTTGGATTTGATAATGTTTGAATAGGACACTGAAAGCAATAGCAATACAAGAACAAAAATAGATGGATTTATCAAAATTGAGAACTCTTGTTCAGTAAAGGTCTATAAAAAAGAGAAGACAGCCTATAGAATGGCAGAAAATATTTGCAAATCATACATCTGATAAGGGCCCATATCCAGAATATGAAAAAAAAAAAACATTTTTGCAACTCAACAACAGAGCAGTGAACAGTATAATTTTAAGAAGGATGGAGAAACTTGAATTAGACATTTCTCTAAAGATATACAAATGGTCAATAAAACTTTAAAACATGCTGAACATCATTAGTCATAAAGGAAATACAAATCTAGACCATAACTTTACAAACCCACTAGGATGGCTATAATTGGGGGTAAATAAAGGAAATAAGTGTTGGGGAGGACATAGAGAAATTGGAATACTGATAAAATTGCTAATAGAAAAATGAAATGATGCAGGTGCTATGGAAAAAGTTTTCCTGTTTCTCTAAAAGTTAGCATAGAATTGCTATTCAACCGAGAAATTCCATTCCTAGATGTAAACCCAAAAGGGTTTGTTTCACATTAATGTTCAGAGCAGCACTATTAACAATAGCTAAAAGGTGGAAACAACTCAAATGAAGAAACAAATTGATAAAGAAATTGTGGTATATACCATAAAATCAAATGTTATAGTTTGTGTTCAGTTGCTTCAGTCATGTCTGACTCTTTGGGACCCTATGGACTGTAGCCCACCAGTCTCCTCTATCTATGGGATTTTCTTGCAAAACTGGAGTGGGTTGCCATGTCTTTCTCCAGGGTATCTTCCTGACCTAGGGATCGAACCCACGTCTCTTGCATCTGCAGGTGAATTCTTTACCGCTGAGCCACTGGGGAAGACCCAAATATAATATTCAGCTGTAAAAAGGAATGATGTTCTTATACATACTACAACATGGATGAACCTCAAAAACGTAAGTGAAGGATGTAGACAGAAAAAGTCACTTACTGTATGATTCACTGATATGAGATGTCCAGAATGGGTAAATTTGTAGAGGTGGAATGCAACTAGGGGTGGGTGGTGAGTAGGGAAGTGGCAAACTGCTTAATGGATAGGGAATTTCCTTTTCCTGCTAAAATGTAGGGATGGGGAGGGAGGTGGGAGGGGGGTTCAGGATGGGGAACACATGTACAACCATGGCTGATTTATGTCAATGTGTGGCAAAACCACTACAATATTGTAAAGTAATTAGCCTCCAATTTAAATAAACAAATTAAAAAAAAATAAAAATAAATTTAAAAAAGAAATAAGATACAGGTGGAGGTCGCACAACATTGTGAATGTGATAGATGCCACTGTTCACTTAAGAAGTAGTTACCTTTATGATACATGAATTTCACCACAATTGAATAAAGAAGAAATAAAATAGTAACTATTTGAAAAAGAAAACTCTTCAGTAAGGCAGATATATAAATCAGAAGTCAAAAAAGACAAAAAGTAACATCTAACAAACTAAATCATGAGAAGACTTACTCTACGAAACACCTGAGAAAAGACAAGCAAGTAGGAAAGAGCTAAAGTCATGTCAAAGCCAGTAGGGTCCAGGGCTCCTAGACCTCCTGTCTTTCCCATGGTGGGGAGGGTGTCCCCTTAGGCTTCTGAAAGTTACTTAGGCTTTTACTTCTCCCAAAAGCAGGCATGAAGAAAAAAGACGGGTTGGAGGCAAAGAATGGGGAAAGACCTGCAGGATGTGCAGCCTCCTCACCAGTGGTCATTCTATCCTTTTCTCCCCTCCTTCACGGGGTTGTCTGTGTTGGTCTGATAGTGGTTTTGCCTTGGAAGGGGAGGAGGACCAAGGCCTGATGGGATGATGGAGGCAGGGTCCTGCCCTCGGTTGGCATTTGTGGACCCATGCTGCCATCAAGCGGAGCTTGTTTCTGTCAAAGCCAGTTACCTGGGCGCAAGTGATGGAGCCATGGATTGGGAAGAAACTGGCCCTGTGGGGGTTGAGGAGGGTGGGGGATAGGTGTTGGGGCTCCTGAGGGTGCACCTGGGCAACGGGCTTCCGGTTGTCCCTTCATCTGTGCACTCCATGGGAGACTGGACCGTGGTTCCGCAGTTGTGGAAGGCCCTCAGATACCCCGGGGCAGCCTGAGATGCCTGCCACTGGGAATGCCAAGTGTAACTGGCCCAAGTCCCAGAACCTCAAACCCTCTCAGCTCTCAGTGAGGAAAGGGGCTGCCTGACCCCCAATGTGGTCCCAGGCAGGGCACCCCGGCACTCCCCAGCAGGGACACCACTGGAAAAATTGCAGAATCCCTCTGGGTCCAGCCCAAAATGGCAGACAGGGGAAGCTCTGCCCTCTGAGCTGGTCCTTCCCGGTGCTGTCGGAAGGGTCCAAGGCTCCTAGAGCTCCTGACTTTCCCGTGGCAGGGCAGGGGTCCCTTTAGGCTTCTGAAATTGTGGGGGTGGGGTGGGGGAGGAGAACCTCCAGCTTAGGCAGAGGTCAGAAGGCCCAGCACAGCCTTGCTGATCCCTGGAGGCCTGGCAGAAGACAGGTGTCTGCTGCATGGACTTTTGAGATACACGTTCTGCTGGATGGCACTGTGGCTCCAGAAATGGCAGTTGCCCCTTTCCCAGCCCCCAGCAAGCCTTCCTCTCCTTCCTTTAGCCGCCAGACAGAGTATGGGATGGAGGTGGAGATGGGGAAATGCTCAGGTCACCTTCCTCCTCTTCTTGCTTCTCCCACTACCTCCCTTCCTCCTCACTCCCCCCATCATCACCATCATCACGAGCAGCAGCAGGACCAATATCCCAATATCCTCATCACCGTCGATAGTCCAGCTCATACAGCACCCAGCTCCGTTTCAGCTGGGCTCTGCATAACCTTGGCCACTTTGGGATAACCTGCAGGTGTAGCTAGGCTGTTCTTGACTGCCTTCACGTGAACACCAATAACCCTCCAGAGATCCCACCAGTAGGCTTGCAGTTTCTTCTTTGTATCTTTGGCTCCTCCTAGCCTCTCTTGCTTGTCTGCAACCTTGCCTCTTCCTAGGCAGCAACCCCTGTTCTCCCGAGGATTTGGTGGGACAGAGGCAAGCAGGTCCCAGGGAGGTCCAGAAGTTTTTGACCTCTTCTGTAATAAGGGGGAATCTTTCCACGAGTCTCGAGGGTCCAGAAGAGGCCACCAGGCTGCCTCCCTGCGTGGTACCTCTGAACACTCATTCTGTGCCCATGGGTGGAACTTTGGGGGATGGCATGGATCACACAGGTGGAATCTTTGGGAATGCTCCACTTGGCCTCACCTACATTTGTCCACAGGTTTGCCATCTGGGTCTTTTCTGCCCACAGGCCTTGGTAGCCAGGCTCTCGCAGGCTTCAGTTCTGCACCAGGGACCCGTCCGCATGTCACCTTCAATCTTTCCAGGTGCCCTCCCCCCGCTAGCAATCCTATTAATTTTTATCCTCTGGGAAGTAGGTGGAGTTTAGGGGGAAGGGAGAGAGGAGGCAGGCTTGGGGATTTGAGGGGTCAGATGGCCATAAGGGAGCTTGGTGGGTTGGTTTGCCATGTAGATCTCTCAGCTTCTCAACCTAACCACTGACAGTAGCCTAGTATTCACCCTGGAAGCTCACACACACACACAAGCGGGCATGGCAAGCACAACAAGGGAGTCGGGGCCTTTATCCAGAAAGTTTTGGGATGTGTGCAAAGAAGGAAAACACACAACCTGAAAGCTGACAGTTTCCTTTCATTCGGGGACCTTCCTGAGGGGTACAGCCACTCTATAGCTCTGAGGAAAGGTTTCCCTAGAGGTAAGAGAGGAAGGAGCCAGCCTATTTTAGCAGTTTTTGTTGAAAAAAAGCAAGGAAAAAATTAAAACGTGGGGAACACTGAAAGGTTACTGCTAGTCCACTGCCCACCCCCCGATTCCAACCCTCCCCCACCCCCTCCCCCCAACCCCAGGCCAGCGAAAGCCAGTAAACATACATACGTACATACATATATACACAGAAAACAGCCAGACATTTCATTCTCTGTGTGGGAAGGTTCCAAAGTCTGCACCCATTGAAATCATTCCTAGATTCATATCTGAACTATCCAGGCCCCATATCCTGCTCTTCCCCATCCTGAATCCCTCTCAGGGGGACACCTTTCGAGGCAGCTGCAGTGGCTGAGGGCAGGGCCACAGTCTTTGTTCATGGAAAAGGCCAGGGACATTGTTTTGGTCCACGGGTGCAAGGGAAAGCAAGTGGTCACCGTGGCGTGAGTGTTTAAGGATGTCATGCCCATGCCACCCAGTGCCTCGCGAGAGACCAGTGTGGAAGGTGATCCCGAGTCTCTTTTGTAAGTTCCTCAATGGTTCCTTTCTTTGCTTCTTTAAAGTCTTCCTAGGTGTGTACCCCAAACAGGAGGGAGCTCCAAAGGAAAGCAAATCCACATCCCAGGGATTTCCCACACTCGGAAGTATCTTAAGGACTCTTAGAACTGAGGAGTGGCAGTTGCAGACATTCTTCTACTTATGCCAAGCTTTCCCAGGAGGTAGGCCAACATTTTAAATTGGTGAGAGAAACCAAACACACAGCAAACAACCCACTAAAACCAAAGTCACCACCTTCCTATCAGGTAGGACCTGAGGTGGATCTTTCCCAGGCATTAAACATCAGGACTTGTGGGACACTTACTTGGGGAAGATGCAGGGAGGAAGGAGGGAGGGCAGGGATTGGGACCAGCAAGTGGTGGAATCCCTACTCTCAGCATCACTTCACACCTTCCCCTGCCTTTGCCCAGGCTTACTTTCCTGAACTGGGGCACACACCCACACATAGGGTTGCATTCCTGAAAACATGCCTGTGCAGGCCCCACCACACCCCAGCCCTCGTGCTGGCACCCATTTCACCAAGTCTCGGCTGACCCGATGGTTGCCTTTCCTTCCTTGTTCCCTATCCTTCCTTCTTGTCCCTTTTCTGTTTGTCTTTCCACTTCCCAGTTGGGCACTAGGGCATCACAGAACAGGCCTCTCTCTGGATGGCGTTCAGCCCCTTGCCTGCATGGCTGAGGCTCTGCCCTGGCTGATGGCTCTGCCCTGGCTGATGGCTCTTCTCAAGAGGCCACAGTTGGTTCCACCTGCCTACTTGGGACACAGTGCACTGGAGACCCCCTTCACACTTCACCTCCATTGTGATTCTTTCTTGTGCTTTCAGTTTGCTCTCCACTTTCAGCTCCTTCCTTTCAATTTTTCCCTGTGTCCTGAAGACAGGGTGCCTGGGAGCATCAACACTGCCAACACTTTTACTTTTCCTGTGGGAGTGAGGGGCATTCCCTCACAACCTTCCTTTAATTGCCATCGGAGATTATTACCTCATCCCTCTGGTGTGTGCCCTTCACCTCCCACTTTTAACCTATAGTTCCCAGATTCCTCCCTAGCCTTTCTGAGCCTGGCGTGCATGCCCCAGGCTCTTTAGCCCTGACATGCTCAGGGCATCAAACTTGGCCACGCCTCTCCTTTTGCCTTCTGGAGGCCCGCCAGGCCTACTGCCCGGGTGGTTGGTTGGTTTGTCGGTCAGTCAGTCTGGAGCCCTGGAAGGCACTCAGGAGGGACCGCTTCTGACAAGGGGCTGCCTGGCAGCATGTCCTTTGGTTTCCAGGCAGCTTGTGTTTCCCTTTCACTCCTTGTGTACGTTGTATGAAAGACACAGTGAGGCACCCTTGCACAGGGCCCAGGGGCAGGCAGTCTTGGAGCTTGGAGCTTGGAGGTGGCATGGCCACGGTGGTGGTCTTCCCACTCTGACTTTGTTTCTCTTAGCTGGCCTAGTGTCCTCAGTGTCCTTGCCATTCTGCTCTTTGGTTAAGGGGTAGGTACAGGTGTAGGAGAAAGCAGTAAGTAGTGTGGTTCAGTTTCCACTCTTCCCCTGCATCATTAACATCTCCTCCCTTTTCTGGTGGTGGAGATCCCTGCCATCCTCCAGAAAACCCCCAAGAACTAAACATAAATACATATACACAATGGAGTATTACTCAGCCATTAAAAAGAATACATTTGAATCAGTTCTAATGAGGTGGATGAAACTGGAGCCGATTATACAGATTGAAGTAAGCCAGAAAGAAAAACACCAATACAGTATACTAACACATATATGTGGAATTTAGATAGATGGTAATGATAACCCTGTATGTGAAACAGCAAAAGAGACACAGATGTAAAGAACAGTCTTTTGGACTCTGTGGGAGAGGGAGAGGGTGGGATGATTTGGGAGAATGGCATTGAAACATGTATAATATCATATAAGAAATGAATCGCCAGTCTAGTTTTGATGCAGGATACAGGATGCTTGGGGCTGGTACACTGGGATGACCCAGAAAGATGGTATGGGGAGGGAGGTGGGAGGAGGGTTCAGGATTGGGAACACGTGTACACCTGTGGCGGATTCATGTTGAGGTATGGCAAAACCAATACAGTATTGTAAAGTAAAATTAAAAAAAAATCTTCAAAAAAAATAAACATGAATAAAACTGAAGGTGTTCCATGAATTACTTGGCAATGAAACAGCAAAAGAATCTCAAGGCTTGCAAAAATATCTCTTGACTTTGCACTCCTTACAGCTGTCATGCTTATGGGAGCTCTTAAGGTCCAGAGGTGAGCCAGTAGGAGCCTCTGCAAGTCACGCCCTGCTCCCTTTAGGTTCCCAAGACCAAGGGCGTGAAGGGAACAATACACATTTCACTGTATTCTTACAGGCTGTTGCCTCCATATCCAGGAGCCTGGCTAGGCTGGTTTTTAAAATCATTTTCAATTTTTTAGTTGTCATTGATCTATTCAGTTTTTCTGTTTTCCTGTTTCAGTCTTGATAGGGTGTACGTTTCTAAGTATTCATTTCTTCTGGATTGTTTATTTTGTTCCCATATATTTGCTTGCGGTAATCTTTTATGATTTTTTTTTTGTGTGGTTTCCATTGTAACTTCTTTTTTTAACTTTCTACTTTTACTTATTTGAACCCTTTTTTTCTTGAGTCTGACCAGAAGTTTATTATTATTATTATTATTTATATTCAGAGAACCAGCTTTTAGTTTCTTTTATCTTTTGTATTGTTTTCTTCATATATGTTTTGATATTTATGATTTCTTTCCACTAACTTTGTTTTTTGGTTGTTCTTTTTCTAGTTGCATTAGGTATAAAGTTAGGTTATTTATTGTGGATATTTTTGCATAAACACTAATTATTTTTCACTATTGTATCAGCTATTACTTTCCTTTTTGGCAAAATATCCAACTGATTTTCATAAAAATTACAGAGAACTTCACCTTGAAATTTATTTGGAACACTCTATCATCCATTCCCAGGGTTAATTAATATCCTGTAAATAATCCCTTCTCCATAAAGCCATTGAAAGAAGTTTACAGTGTTGAAATCCTCATTATCCCTTGCACTTGCTAAGGTAACACTCATTTTACAGTTAATAAAACCTAAGAGCTGAGTCTTGAACTTTGTTTGCAACCTTTATGGAGATTACAACATTGTTATTCCTATGGTGTATAATCCTCATACATTACTAAAGTCCATTCCTATTGGAAATAAATTCTTTACCGTAATGGATTTATCCAGTGTATTCTTTACTTTTCCAACTAATGAAAGTATGTACTCAATAGCTTTTTGCCTTTACTTGGGAGCAGAATCAATTTTCTGGACAGTAATGCTTCAGGGTTATACTGAGTGTCCTTATTCTTCACACATCCTGTTGGCTGTTCTGGAAGACATAAAGTTCCATAGAGATTTTACTTTGTTTTCAAATACAGATGATATGCTTCTTTGCTCTCTTTTTCATGCCTCCTCAAAGAAAGACAGCATCCACTTGCTAAAGCTTTGGTTTTTTTTTTAGAACTGCAAATTTATTTATAATTTCCCATGACACAAAGTGGCAACTGTTAACATGTTTGTTGACTTTGCTTTCAGTTTCTTTTACCATAAAGGTTATAAAACATAACAGATAATACTGAAGTCCCTTGTTGTTGTTCAATCACTAAGTTGTATCTGACTCTTTGTTACCCCATGAACTGCAGCTTGCCAGGATTTCTGGTCCTTCACTATCTCCCTGACTTTGCTCAAACTCAGGTCCATTGAGTCAGTGATGCCATCCAACCATCTCATATTCTGTTGGCCCTTTTTCTGCTTGCCCTCAATATTTCCCAGCATCAGGGTCTTTTCCAGGGTCAGCTCTTTGCATCAGGCAGCCAAGTATTGAAGCTTCAGCTTCAGCACCAGTCCTTCCAATGAATATTCAGGGTTGATTTCGTTTAGGATTGACTGGTTTGATCTCCTTGCTGTTAAGGGTCTCTCAAGAGTCTTCTCCAATACCACATTTTGAAAGCATCAATTATTTGACACTCAGCCTTCTTTATGGTCCAACTCTCACATCCATGGGGTTCCTGGATAGCTAGGCTGTTAAAGAATTTGCCTGCAAATGTAGGAGACCCCAGTTTAATTCCTGGGGCAGGAAGATCCCCTGGAGAAGGGACAGGCTACCCACTCCAGTATTCTTGGGCTTCCCTGGTGATTCAGACAGTAAAATAATCCTCCTGCAATGTGGGAGACCTAGGTTCCATCCCTGGGTTGGGGGAATTTTCTGGAGAAGGGCATGGCAAACCACTCCAGTATTCTTGGCTGGGGAATTCCATGGACAGAGGAACCTAGGGCTGCAGTCCATAGGGTCTCAATGAGTCAGACACGACTGAGCAACTAAGCAAGCAAGCAAGCTCACATCTGTACATGACTTCTGGAAAAACCATAGCTTTGACTATTTGGATGTTTGTTGGCAAAGTGATGTCTCTACTTTTGAATACACTGTTTGGTTCATCATAGCTATTCTTCCAAGGATTCTTCTAATTTCATGACTGCAGCCACCATATGCATTGATTTTTTTTTTTTTTTGATTTGAAACAGTTAACTATTTAATGTCAAAAACATGATAGGGTAATTGTCTAACATAACTTATAAACACTCCTGATTGTTGAAAGATTTACTTTTGAAAATCTACAAGGTTGACCACCAAAGAATTGGTGCCTTCAAACTGTGGTATTGGAGAAGACTCTTTTTTTTTTTTTTCCTCTGTAAGTAAAATTTTATTATGCTCAGGTCATAAAATTGTTCTCAAAGGCATGCATTTCCCATTTTATAGGCAAAGTCTATTAAACATTAAATTCTTTGTTATTTTCAGGATGACATCTATTTCCAAACTACAGTGTTCAGTTCAGTTCCGTTCAGTCACTCAGTCCTGTCCGACTCCTTGGGACCCCATGAAGCGCAGCACGCCAGGCCTCCCTGTCCATCCCCAACTCCCGGAGTCTACCCAAACTCATGTCCGTTGAATCAGTGATGCCATCCAGCCATCTCATCCTCTGTCGTCCCCTTCCCCTCCTGCCTTCAATCTTTCCCAGCATCAGGGTCCCCTCAAATGAGTCAGCTTGTCGCATCAGGTGGCCAAAGCATTGGAGCTTCAGCTTCAACACCAGTCCCTCCGATGAACACTTAACCTTAAAGTGTCATAATGCTGCGAAAGAAAAACTGCAGGTTTCCCAAATCCATGTTTGAGAAAGCTATCTTGAATGCTACCTCTGAGGCTTGAGTTCCTCAGGAAGGGTTTCTGATGTTAGAAAAAGGGTTTCAGCTAGATTTAGATAGACTTTAAGTTGCCCTAATTTTTCTAAAACCTCATACAATGCACCAACACCAAGGTTCTCTGGTTGTTGCTGATATTGGATTGCAATTTCTCTCTTATGGCCAAATGTCCATATTTTTACTCAGCTGTAACTATTTGGACCCAGTTTTATACAACTAGATCATGAAGCTTTCAAGGCCTTAAGGTAGAATTTGATGAACCCACCTAAACTTGGGCATCCCAATTATCATATTCTCTTTTTCCTTTCTCTATATGAAAAGATAGGGGATGCCCTTGGGGTACTCACCTATAAACAGAGGAGTCACCATAGATCCACAGGGTATTATAGCCAGCATCTGGATCCTGTGGCAAAGGGATACCCCATTTGTCTTAGAGTAATTATGGTCACTGCTTTTTTGGTGAACACCAATGAGAAAATTGTGAATTCTTCTTCAACCTTTTTTGTACCTCTTGTAGCAGAAGCACTCCTGAAATCTAATCAGACTCAACCTTTTCTCAAGTAGCTGCTTCACCTCCTTTGAAGTCCTTTTGTTTCCTGCCCTCCACCTAAACATTTTACATTGTAAGAACATTAACCCAACTATTCTTCTCCCCTGCATCACCAACGTATTCTTTCACAACTGTTTGATCCCTGGATCAGGAAGATCCCCTGGAGAAGGGAACAGCAATCCACTCCAGTATCTTGCCTGGAGAATCCCACGACAGAGGATCCCGGCGGGCTACAGTCCATAGGGTTGCACAGAGTCAGACATGAATCAAGCAGACTTAGCATGCACGTATGTCTTTTGATGTAAAATAATTATGGGTATTATATAATTATTGCCATTTAATTACATGTTTTTCCAGTTGTTTTTTTGTAGTTCTTCCTTTTTCTGTATTTTGTAGTTCAATGATTTTCTTTAGTAGTATGCTTGCATTCCTTTCTCATTTGTTTTTGTGTATGTATCATAGATTTTTGATTTGTGCCTACCATGGGATTCATATGTGTTGATCTGTTACTATATCTGCTTGTTTTAAACAGGTAGTGCTTAAAATTCAAGCAAGTACTAAAGGACCTAAATTTATTAATATTCTACCTTCCACTATACTTTATGTTTTTGATGTTACATTTTACATCTTTATGTTTGTCCCTTTACTGATTATTACAGTTATATTTGATTTTGTATTTTATTTTTACTTTTAATTTTCATACTGGCTGATTTAAGAGGTGGAATCTTAGTCTTTGCCATATATTTGCCTTTAGTAGTGAGATTTTTCATTTTGTCTAGGTACTTCTTATTAAAGCCTTTTCTTTTCTACTTAGATAATACACGTTAACATTCTTGTAAGGTGAGTTTAGTATAGAAGAAATCTTATTTATTTCTTCTCAGAGAAGTTCTTTATCTCTTCTTCAGTTCTAAATCATAATCTTGCTGGGTAGATAATCCTAGGTTGCAGGTTTTTTTTTCGTTTTAGCACTTTAAATATTTCATGCCACTCCTTTCCACCTTGTAAAGTTTGTGCAGAAAAATCAGCTGATAGCCTTATGAGGGGTTCCCTTGTATATAAATCTATTTTTTTCTCTTGCTACCTTTATAACTTTTTTCTTTTTTTTTTCTTTTTAAAAACTTTTATATTGACGCATAGTTGATTAACAATGTTGTGTTTCAGTTGGATAGGAAAGTGATTCAGTTATATATAAACATGCAGTTATTATTTTTCATTTTCCCCCATTTAGGTTATTACAGAATATTCAGCAGCATTCCCTGTGCTATACAGTAGGTCCTTGTTGGTTATCTATTTTATATATAGTAGTGTGTACATGTCTATCCCAAATGCCCAATCTATCCCTGCCCTGCACCCTTCCCCCCTGGTAACTATAATGTTGTTCTCTAAGTCTGTGAGTGTGTTTCTGTTTCATAAATAAGTTCATTTGTATCATTTTTTTAAGATTCTGCATGTAAGCAATAATACTAATATATATTTGTCTTTTTCAGGCTCACTTACTTCATTTAGTATGATAATCTCCAGGTCTTGTTGCTTAAAATGGCATTATTTTGTGCTTTTTAATGGCTAAGTAGTATCCCCTTGTATATGTGTACCACATCTTCTTTATCTACTTCGGCTGGTGGACATTTAGGTTGCTTACATATCAGGGCTGCAAAGAACATTGTGTGGATGTATCCTTCCGAACCATGTTTTTCTCTGGATATATGCCTAGGAGTGGAATTGCAGTAGCATGTGTTGGCTCTGTTTTTAGTTTTTTGAAGAACTACAATATTATTTTCTACTGTGGCTGAACCAATTTATATCCCCTCCAGCAGTGAAAGAAGGTTCCCTTTTTACCACACCCTCTCCAGCATTTAATGATGTAGACTTTTTAATGATGGTCATTCTGACTGTTGTGAGGTGATATGTCACTGTAGTTTTTTTTCTTTTTTAATTTATTCATTTTTAATTGGGGCATAAATGCTGTACAATATGGTGTAGTTTACTGCCATACATCAACATATTTCAGCCATAGGCCTACATATGTCCCCTTCCTCTTGAACCTCCCACTCACCTCCCACCCTATAGCACCCCTCTAGGTTGTCACAGAGCACCAGGTTTGAGCTCCCTGGGTCATACAGCAAATTCCCACTGGCTATCTATTTTACATATAGTAAAGTATATGTTTCAATGCTACTCTATTTGTCCTACCCTCCCCTTCCTCCTTTCTGTCCAAAAATCTGTTCTCTAAGTCTGTGTCTCCATTGCTGCCAAGAAATATGTTCATGAGTACCATATTTCTAGATTGCACATATATGTGTTAATATATAATATTTCTTTTTCACTTTCTGGCTTACTTCACTCTGTATAATAAGCTCTATGTCATCCACTTCATTAGAACTGACTCAAATGGATTCTTTTATGACTGAGAAATACTCCATTGTATATGTATGTACCACAGCTTCTTTGTCCATTCATTTGTCAGTAGACATCTAGGTTGCTTCCATGTCCTAGCTATTGTAAATAGTGCTGTGATGAACATTGGGGTACATGTGTCTTTTTTTTTAATATAAATTTATTTATTTTAATTGGAGGTTAATTACTTTACAATATTGTATTGGTTTTGCCATACATCAACATGAATCTGCCACAGGTATACACGTGTTCCCCATCCTGAACCCCCCTCCCTCCTCCCTCCCTGTACTATCCCTCTGGGTCGTCTCAGTGCACCAGCCCCAAGCATCCAGTATCATGCATCTAAACTGGACTGGTGATTTTGAATTATGGTTTCCTCAGTGTATATTTCCAATACTGGGACTGTTGGTTCATGTGGTAGTGGTAGTTGTATTCTCAGTCTTATTGGTATAAAGTGATACCTCATTGTAGTTTTGATTTGCATTTCTTTAATAATGAGCACTGTTGAGCATCTTTTCATGCATTTATTAGCCATCTGTATGTCTTCTTTGGATAAATGTCTGCTATCTGCTTAGGGATTTTGCCTACTTTTTTATTAGGTTGTTTGTTATCCTGGTATTGAGCTACCTGAGCTGCTTGTATATTTTGGAGATTAATCCTTTGTCAGTTCTTTCATTTGCTATTCTTGTATTCTGAGGGTTGTGTTTCCACCTTGTTCATAGTTTCTTTTGCTGTGCAAAAGCTTTTAAGTTTAATTAGGTCCCATTTGTTTATCTTTATTTCCATTACTCTAGGAGGTGGGTCATAAAGAATCTTACCATGATTTATGTCAAGGAATGTATGGCCTATGTTTTCCTCTGAGAACTTCATAGTTTCTGGCCTTATATTTGTGTATGGTGTAATATTAGGAAGTTCTAGTTTTATTCTTTTACATGTAGCTGTCCAGTTTTCCCAGCACCACTTATTGAAGAGGCTGTCTTTTTTCCATTGTATGATCTTGCCTCTTTTGTCAAAGATAAGGTGCCCATAAGTGCGTGTTTATCTCTGGGCTTTCTATCTTGTTCCATTGGTGTATATTTCTCTTTTTGTGCCAGTACCATACTGTCTTGATGACTGTAGCTTTGTAGTGTAGTCTGAAGTCAAGAGAGTTGATTATTTCAGCTGTTTTTCTTTTTCAAGATTGCTCTGGCTTTGTTGTTGTTGTTCGTTTGCTCAGTCTTGTCTGACTTTTTGTGACTCCATGAACTGCAGCATGCCTTTCTTTGTTTTGGGTCTTGTGTTTTTCGATACAAATTGTGAAAAATTTTGTTGTAGTTCTATTTTGGAAGTCATAGACATAGCAATCCAGAGAAGGCAATGGCAACCCATTCCAGTACTCTTGCCTGGAAAATCCCATGGATGGAGGAGCCTGGTAGACTGCAGTCCATGGGGTCGCTAGGAGTCGGACACCACTGAGCGACTTCACTTTCACTTTTCACTTTCATGCATTGGAGGAGCAAATGGCAACCCACTCCAGTGTTCTTGCCTGGAGAATCCCCGGGATGGGGGAGCCTGGTGGGCTGCTGTCTCTGTTGTTGCACAGAGTTGGACATGACGGAAGCGACTTAGCAGCAGCAGTAGCAATAACAATCAGAGAAGAACAAGAATAAGAAGAAGCCAGATTGGAAAAGAAGTAAAAGTCTCACTGTGTGCAGATGGCATAATAGTATACACGCTGCTGCTGCTGCTAAGTCGCTTCAGTCGTGTCTGACTCTGTGCGATCCCATAGATGGCAGCCCACCAGGCTCCCCCATCCCTGGGATTCTCCAGGCAAGAACACTGGAGTGGGTTGCTATTTCCTTCTCCAATGCATGAAAGTGAAAAGTGAAAATGAAGTCACTCACTTGCGTCTGACTCTTAGCAACTCCATGGACTGTAGCCCACTAGGCTCCTCCATCCATGGGGTTTTCCAGGCAAGAGTAGTGGAGTGGGGTGCCATTATCTTCTCCACATAGAAAATCCTAAAGATGAAGGAAACCAAAAAATTGCTAGGTCTAATCAGTGAATGTAGTAAAGTTACTAGATACAGAATTAATGTACAGAAATCCCTTGTATTCCTATACACTAACAATGAAAAATCAGAAAGAGAAATTAAGGAAACAATCTAATTCACCATTTCTACAAAAGAATAAAATACCTAGGAATAAACCTACCTAAAGACCGGTATGCAGAAAACTATAAGATACTGATGAAAGAAATAGAAGACAGTACTAACAGATGGAAAGATACACCATGTTCTTGGATTGAAAGAATCAATATTGTAAAAATGACTATACTACCCAAAGCAATCTATAGATACAATGCAAACCCTATCAAACTATAAATGGTATTTTTCTCATTGTAGTTTTGGTTTGCATTTCTCTGTTAGTGATGTTAAACATCTTTTCTGTGCTTCTTGGCCATCTGTTTGTGTTCTTTGCAGAAATATCTATTTAGGTCATCTGCTTTTTTTTTTTTTTTTACTGAGTTGTGTGTGTATGAGATCTATTGAGCCACATGAGGTCTTTGTAAATTTTAGGGAATAATCCCTGTTAGTTGCTTCATTTGCAAATATTTCTTCCATTCTTTAGTTTTCCTTATTGATTTCCCTATCTTTGCAAAACTTCCTGAGTTTAATGAGGTCCAAATTGTTTCTTTTCATTTTTCTATTTTTCTAGGAGGTGGGTTCACCAAGATACTATTGCAGTTTATGTCAAAGAGTGTTTTGCTTGGGTTGGCTTCTAAGAGTTTTATAATATTCCACCCAACTTTTAGGTCTTTCATTCATTTTGAATTTATTTTCATGTAGGGTGTTAGTGAGTGTTCTAATTTCATTCTTTTACATGTAGCTGTCCAGTTTTTCCAGCACTTATTGAAGGGATTGTCTTTTCTGCATTGTATATTCTTAACCTCTTTTGTCATAGATTAATTGGCCATGGATGTGTGATTTTATTTTCAGCTTTCTTTTTGTTCCATCAATCTATTTTTCTGTTTCTATGTCAGTACCATACTCTTTTGATAACTGTAGCTTTGTAGTAGAGTCTGAAGTCAGGGAGCCTGATTTCCTCCAGCTCTGATTTTCATTTTTAAGATTACTTTGTCTCTTCAGAGTCTTTCATACCTCCATACAAATTTTAATGTTTTTATTCCAGTTCTGTTAAAAATGCCATTGATAATTTGATAGGAATTGCAATGATTCTATAGATTGTTTGGGGTAGTATAATTATTTTGACAATATTGATTTTTCTGATTCAGGAGCATGGTATATCTTTTCATTTGTTTGTGTCATCTTTAGTTTCTTTCATTGGGATCTTATAGTTTTCAGCGTACTGGCCTTTGCCTCATTAGACTGGTTTAATCCTAGACATTTTACTGTTTTTGATATGATGGTAAATGTGATTGTTTCTTTTATTTCTCTGTCTGATCTTTCATTATTAGTGTATAGAAAAGCAACAGATTGTTTGTATTAATTTTAAATCCTGCAGGTTTACTCAGTTCACTGGTGAACTCCACTAGTTTTCTGGTGCCATCTTTTGAGATTTTCTATGTATAGTTTAAAGCCGTCTGGTCATCCTTGTCTTGTTCCTCATCTTAGAGGAAATGCTTTCAGCTTTTCACCATTGAATATGTTAGCTGTAGGTTTGTCATATATGGCTTTTATTATGTTGGGGTAGGTTTCCTCTATATCCACTTTCTAGAGAGTTTATCATAATTGGGTGTTGAATTTTGTCAAAAGGTTTTTCTCTATCTTTTTGCATTATCATATGGTTTTTGCTTTTCAATTTATTGATACAGTATATCACACTGGTTGATTTGCAAAATCAATATTTAAAAATCTTTGTATCCTGAAGAAAATTCCACTTCATCATGGTGTCTGATTATTTTAATGTATTGTTGGATTTGGATTCCACTATTTTGTTGAGAATCTTTGCATCCATATTCATCACTGATATTGGCCTGTGATTATCTTTTTTGTGTTATCTTTGTTGATATCAGGATGATGGTGGCCTCATAGAATGAATTTGGAAGTATTACTTGTTTTCAAATTTTTGGAATAGTTTCAGATGGGTAGGTGTTAACTCTTCTATAAATGTTTGATAGAATTAACCTCTGAAACCACTTTTGTTCATTGGAAGTTTTAAGGTCATACTTTCAATATCAGTACTTGTGATTGGTCTATTCATATTTTCTTGTTCTTCTTGGTTCTGTCTTGGGAGACTGTACCTTTCTAAGAATCTGTCCATTTTTTCCTGGTTGTCCATTTTATTGACTTACAGTTACTTGTAGTATCTTATGATCCTTTGTATTTCTGTGATGTCCATTGTAGCTTCTCCTTTTTCTTTTCTAATGTTACTGATTTGAGCCTTCTCCCTCTTGATGAATCTGGCTATAGGCTTATCAGTTTTGTTTATCTTTTCAGAGTCAGATTGTAGTTTCATTGATCTTTTCTGTTGTTTTCTCCATCTCTATTTCTTTGATCTCTTCTCTAATCTTTATGATTTCTTTCCTTTTACTATTTTGGGGTTTTGTTTTTTTTCTCTTCCCCTAGTATCTTTAGGCATAAGGTTAGGCTGTTTATTTGAGATTTTTCTTGTTTCCTCAAGTAAGGTTATATATAACTTCCCTGTTAGAACTGCTTTGCCACATCCCATAGGTTTTGGATAATTGTGCTTTCATTTTCTTTTGTCTCTGTGTATTTAAAAAAAATTTTCTTTGATTTCTTCAGTGATCCATTGGTTGTTTAGTTGTATATTGCTTCCCCTCCATGTATTTATAGTTTTTACAGTTTCTTTTTCCTTGCAGTTGATTTCTAATTTCAATAATTCTGTGATCAGAAAAAGATTCTTGATAAGATTTCAATTTTCCCACTAAGTCCAAAAGACCTTTGTTTACATCTGTGTCTCCTTTGCTGCCCTGTAAGTAAGATCATCAGTACCACCTTTCTAGATTTCATATATATGTGTTAATATATTGTATTTGTCTTTCTCTTTCTGACTTATTTCACTCTGTATAATAGGCTCTAGGTTCACCCACCTCATTAGAATTAACTCAAATGAATTCCATTTTATAGCTAAGTAATATTCCATTGTGTATATGTACCACAACTCCCTTATCTATTCACCTTCCAATGGACATCTAGGTTGCTTGCATGTCCTAGCTTTTGTAAATAGTACTGCAATGAACATTGGGGCACATATGTATTTTTCAATTCTGATTTCCTCAGGGTATATGCCCAGTAGCAGGATTGCTGGGTCATATGATAGTTTTATTCCTAATTTTTTAAGGAATATCCATACTGTTCTCCATAGTGATTTTATCAGTTTATATTACCACCAACAGTGTAAAAGTGTTTCCTTTTCTCCACACCCTCTCCATCATTTATTGTTTATAAACTTTTTGATTATGGCCATTCTGACCAGTGTGAGATGATTCCTCATTGTGTTTTTGATTTTCAGTTTTCTAATTATGAGTGATGTTGAGCATCCTTTCATGTGTTTATTAGCCATCTGTGTGTATTCTTTGGAGAAATATCTGTTTAGGTCGTCTGCTTACCTTTTGATTGGGTTGTTCATTTTTCTGGTATTGAGCTGCATGAGCTGCTTGTATATTTTAGAGATTAATTCTTTGTCAGTTGTTTCATTTGCTATTATTGTCTCCTATTCTGAGGGCTGTCTTTTCACCTTGCTTATAGTTTCCTTTTTTGTGCAAAAGCTTAGTGGTAGAAGGAGAGTGTGGGATGATTTGAGAGAATAACATTGAAACATAGATATTATAATATGTAAAATATATGACCAGTGCGAGTTTGATGTGTGAAGCAGGCCACCCTAAGCTGGTACTCTGTGACAACCTGGAAGGATAGGGTTGGAAGGGAGGTGGAGGGGGTTCAGGATGGTGGAGACACATGTATACCTATGGCTAATTCATACTGCTATATGACAAAACCATCACACTCTTTTAATTAGCTTATATATAAAATAAATATTTTAAATGATTTCAACTTTCTTAAATTTACCAATGCTTGATTTGGGTCCCAAGATGTGATCTATCCAGGAGAATGTTCTGTGTACAATTGAGAAGAAAGTGTATCCCTTTGCTTTTAGATGCAATATCCTATAAGTATCAATTAAGTACATCTGATCTAATATGTTATTTAAAGCCTGTGTTTTCTTATTGATCTTCTGTGTGACTGATCTTCCATGATGAAAGTGGGATGTTAAAGACAAAAGTGCCATTATTATTGTGTTACTATTGACTTCTTGTTTAATGGCTAATAGCTGTTGCCTCATACATTGGGATTCTATGTTGGGTGCATGCATGCATGCTCAGTTGCTTCAGTCATGTCTGACTCTTTGTGATCCTATGGATTGTAGGCTGCCAGGCTCCTCCATGGTATTCTCCAGGTAAGAATACTAGAGTGGGTTACCATGCCTTTCTTCAGGGGATCTCTCCCACCCAAGGATCAAATCCTGGTCTCCTGCATCTTCTGCATTGCAGGTGGATTCTTTATGTTGAGCTACTGGGGAAGCCCATGTTGGGTGCATATATGTTTTCAATTTACAATCTTCTCGAATTGACCCCTTGATTTTTATGTAGTTCCCTTCTTTGTCTCTTATAACAGTTTATTTTAAAGTTTATTTTGTCTTATGACAGCATATATATGGGTCTTGTTTTCGTATCTATTTAGCCAGTCTGTGTATTTTGATGGAACATTTAATCTATTTACATTTAAGGTATTTATTGATATGTATGTTTCTGCCACCCTTTTGTTAATATATATGTTTGCATTGCCATTTTGTTAATTTTTTTCAATTTGTTTTGTAGGCCTTTTTCTTCCCTTCCTCTTTTGTTCTCTTCTGTTTTGATTTGATGATTAAGCTTAGTTTTGTGTTTAGAGTGTTTGTTTTCTTTTTTTGTATGTATATCTAGTGTGGATTTTCAGTTTGTGGTTACCATAAAGTATTAATATAGCAGTCTGTATATAAATGGGATTGTTTTAAATTATTGGTCTTTAATTTATTTTTTAATTGAGGGATAATTGCTTTACAATATTGTATTGGTTTCTAACATACAACAATGCAAATGAGACTTAACTATATATATAACTTCTTACCAACATTGCAACTATATATATATATATATATATATATATATATATATATATAACTTCTGCAGTGCTGAAGATGCAGAAGACCCGGATTTGATCCCTGAGTGGGGGAGATCCCCTGTAGAAAGGCATGGCAACCCACTCCAATATTCTTACCTGAAGAATCCCATTGACAGAGGAGCCTGGCAAGCTACAGTCCATAGGATCACAAAGGGTCAGGCACGACTGAAGCAGTGTGTATGTGTGATCTCTTGAGCTTCCCTCCAACCCCATGCCCCATCCCACTCCTCTAGGTCATCACAGTGCCAGACTGGACTCTCTGTGTTATATAGTAGCTTCCCATTAGCTATCTATTTTACACATGGTATTGCATATGTGTCAATGCTACTTTCTCAATTTGTCCTATTCTCTCCCTCCCTTACTGTGTCCACAAGTCTGTTTACTACATCTGTGTCTCAATTCCTTCCATGCAGATAGGTTCATCAGTACTGTTTTCTAGATTCTACATGTATGCTTTACTGTATGATATTTGTTTGTTTGTTTTTTTCTTTCTGACTTCCTTCATTCTGTGTAACAGGCTATATGTTCACCCATCTCAGTTCAACTGATTCACGTTTATTCCTTTTTATGGCTGAGTGATATTCCACTGTATATACGTACCACAACTTCTTTGTCCATTCATCTGTCAATTTACTTCTGTCTTTCATGTCTTGGCTATTGTAAATAGTGCTGCAATAAACACTAGGGTACATATGTCTGTTTGAATTGCGGTTTTCTCAGGATATATGTGGAGAAGAAAATGGCAACCCACTCCACTACTCTTGCCTGGAAACTCCCATGGATGGAGGAGCCTGGTAAGCTGCAGTCCATGGAGTCACTAAGAGTCGGACATGACTGTGACTTCACTTTCACTTTCCACTTTCATGTGGAGAAGGAAATGGCAACCCACTCCAGTGTTCTTGCCTGGAGAATCCCTGGGATGGCGGAGCCTGGTGAGCTGCCATCTATGGAGTCGCACAGAGTTGGACACGACTGAAGCAACTTAGCAGCAGCAGCAGCAGCAGGAGGGTATATGCCTGGTAGTGGGATTTCTGAGTCATATGGTAGTTTTCTAAGGAACTCACATACTTTTTTCCATTGTGGCTGTATCAGTTTATATATATTCTTACCAACATTGCAAGAGTGTTCCCTTTTCTCCATATCCTCTCCAGCATTTATTATTTGTAGATTTTTTTTTGATGATGGTCATTCTGCTTGTGTTTTAATTTTAAATACATTTCCAGTATCCTGCATTTGTACTCTCCTCACAATTGCTTGTTTTTATATCATATTTTTGTGTAGGTAATTTCCTAACTTTATTCTTGTCTTTATCCATCAACTTTTTTACTTGTAATGATCTTACTTTTTGTAGTGGACTTTTCTTTTCTATTTACAGAATTTCCTTTAGCATTTGTTGCAAATGTAGTTTGGTGTTGCTGAATTCTCTTAACTTTTTCTTGTCTATAAACTTTTGAGTTCTCTGTTGCATCTTAATATGCATCTTGCTAGGTAGAGTATTCTTGGTTTGTAGGTTCTTCCCTTTCATCACTTTAAATATACCATGCCATTCCCTTCGACCTGCAAAGTTTCTACTGGGAAATCAGCTGATTACCTTATGGAGTTCCCTGGTATGGTATTTGTTGCTTTTCCTTCGTTGCTTTTAATATCTTTTCTTTGTTTTTAATTTTTGTCACTTTGACTAAAATGTAACTCTCTGTTCCTCCTTGAGTTTATCCTGCCCAAGTTTCTTTGTGCTGCTTGTACCTGGGTAACTGTTTCCTTTCCCACGTGGGGAAAGTTTTCAGCTATTATCTCTCCAAGTGTTTTTTCAAGTCACTTCTCTCTCTGTTCTCCTTCTGGGATCCCTATAATGCCAATATTCATACATTTAATGTTGTCCTAGAGGTCTCTTAGACTGTCATTATCTTTTTCTCATTCTTTAGTCTGTTCCACAGCAGTCATTTCCACCATTCTATCTTCCAGCTCACTGCTTTTCTGTTCTTATCCCTCAGTTCCTCTGATATTGATTCTTTCTAGTATATTTTTAATTTAACTATTGTATTGTTCATCTCTTTGTTTTTTATTTATTTTTATTGAAGGATAATTGCTTTACAGAGTTTTGCTATTATCTGTCAAACCTCAACATGAATCAGCCATAGGTATACATATATCCCTTCCCTTTTGAAACTCCCTCCCATCTCCCTCCCCATCTTACCCCTCTAGGTTGATACAGAGCCCCTGTTTGAGTTTCCTGAGCCATACAGCAAGTTCCTGTTGGTTTTCTATTACATATGGTAATGTAAGTTTCTATGTTACTCTTTCCATACATCTCACCCTCTCCTCCCCTCTCCCCATGTCCATAAATCTATTCCCTATGTCTGTTTCTCCACTGTTGCCCTGTAAATAAATTCTTCAGTACCATTTTTCTAGATTCTGTATATATGTGTTAGAATACTGTTAGAATACAGTATTTGTCTTTCTCTTTCTGACTCACTTCACTATGTATAATAGGTTCCAGGTTCATCCACCTCATTAGAACTGACTCAAATGCATTCCTTTTTATGGCTGAGTAATATCCTATTGTGTATATATACCACAAGTTCTTTATCCATCATCTGTTGATGGACATCTAGGTTGTTTCCATGTTCTAGCTATTGTAAATAGTCCTGCAGTGAACAATGGGATACACGTGTCTCTTTCAATTTTGGTTTCCTCAGGGTATATGCCTAGGAGTGGGATTGCTGGATCATATGGTGGTTTTATTCCTAGTTTTTTAAGGAATCTCCATGCCATCTTCCATAGTGGCTGTATCAATTTACATTCCAACCAACAGTTAAAGCGTGTTCACTTTTCTCCACACCCTTTCCAGCATTTACTATTTGTAGACTTTTTGATGAGGGCCATTCTGACCGGTGTGAGGTGATATCTCATAGTTTTGATGTGCATTTCTCTAATAATGAGCAATGTTGAGCATCTTTTCACGTGTTTGTTAGCCATCTGTATGTCTCCTTTGGCGAGATGTCTGTTTAGGTCTTTTTCCCACTTTTTGATTGGGTTGTTTGTTTTTCTGGTATTGAGTTGTATGAGCTGCTTGTATATTTTAGAAATTAATCCTTTGTTAGTTGTTTCATTTGCTATTATTTTCTCCCATTCTGAGGGTTGCCTTTTCACTTTGCTTATAGTTTCCTTTGTTTGCTTTTAGTCCTTCTGCATCTTTGTTAAACATTTTTTGCATCCTCACAATCTCTACCTCCATTCTTTTCCTGAGATTTTGGATTATCTTCACTATCATTACTCTGAATTATTTTTCAGCATATTGCCTGTTTTCACTTCATTTAGTTGTTCTTCTGGGGTTTTATCTTGTTCCTTCATTTGGGTTATATTCCTCCCTTCATTTGGTATATATTCCTCTTTCATCTTTTTTTGTCTAACTTTCTGTGATTGCAGTTTCTTTTCTGCGAGCTGTTGGATTGTAGTTCTTGCTTCTATTGTCTACATTCTGTTGGATGAGGCTATCTAAGGGGCTTTTGCAGGCTTCTTGGTGAGAGGATCTGGTTCCTTCCTGCTGGTGGTTGGAGCTGGGTCCTGTCTCTCTGGTTGGCAGAGCTCTGCTCAGGAAGGCTTTACCAAGCCTGTGAGCTGATATGTGGGACTCTGTTCCCTCCCTGTTGGTTGTTTTGCCTGAGACATCCCAGCATTGAATCCTACAGGCTGTTAGGTGAGGCTAGGTCTTGAGTAGAAAATGGTATTCTGCAGGAAGGCTTGTACCAATGAGCACTTTCCAGAACTGTTGTCTACCAGTGTCTTTGTCCTTGCAGTGAGCCACAGCCACCACCAGCTCCACAGCAGACCCTCCAATACTAACAGGTAGGTGTGATCTAGTCTCTTATGAGGTCACTGATTTTTGCCCATGTGTCCTGATGCTCACAGGGTCTTGTTTTCCCCTCCAATATTGCAGTTTTTCTTTCTTCCTGTCTCATGGAATTCCTGTGATCACCCTCACTGTCCATCAAAGCCAGATTCTCTGGGGTCTCCTTCTCTTGTTGACAGAACCCCAGGCTGGGAATCCTGATGTGAGGCTCAGGACTTTCACTCTGTCTCATTGCCACTTCTGTTTTATCTTTGGATACCGGGTACCAATTTTTGGTAGATTCCTGTGTTTTTTTCTCGATTGTTCTTTAGCAATTAGCTGTGATTTTTATGTTTTAATGAGAGGGCATTGCTTATGTCCTCCACTCTGTCATTTTGTCAGCCATCTTTATAGCCTTAATCAAGGTCACTTTGGCAGTACATATGAGGCTTGTTTTGGGTACTACATGATGAACAGACCACACTGGCTGCCAGAATTTTATAATGTATATCAAGGTTTTACTTGGGTTCAGTCCTGTATATAGATCATCCAGATAGTCCCAGAAACATATTATGCTAACAAGACCATATCCTTGGAGGAGCTTCTAGTGGAGCGATGACAAGTGGGTGCATATTCCTGGGATAGAGAGAAAGAAGGGGCCTCCAGCCAAATCTTCCAACAGTTTCATTCACTCCGTGACCTAGAATTATTTATCTTTGACTTTAGCCATTTTAATTATGACTGTGTCTTGCTGTGGGTCTGTTTGGGTTTGATCTTTGTTTTCCTATACCTGAATATCTTTCCTTTTCCAGGTTTGGGAAATTTTCTTCTATAATTTTATTAAACGCATTTTTACCTCCTTATCTATCTCTTCTCTTTCTGGGACCCCTATAATGTGAGTGTTTGTATGCTTGATGTTATCCCCAAAATCTCTTAATCAGTTTCCATTTTTTAAAATTTGTTTTTCTTTTTCCTGTTGTGTTGTGCTGCTGACTTCTATTCTATCTTTCAGATAGAATACATTCTTCTATATGCATTCTTCTGTATCACCTAGTTTGCTGTTCACTCCTTCTAGTGTGTTTTTTATTTATTTTATTTTTACTTCTTAAAAAAATAATTTTATTTATTTATTTTTGTGCTAGGTGTTCATAGCTTAATAGGCTTTTCTCTAGTTGTGGTGAGTGGGGGATACTCTAGTTATGTTACACAGGCTTCTCATTTTAATGGCCTCTCTTGATGCAGAGTATTGGCTCTAGGGTGGATGGGCTTCAGTAGTTGCAGCCTGTGGGCTCAACAGTTGCGGATCTGGTTTCTAGAGCACAAGCTCAGTGATTGTGGCATGCAAGCTCAGTTGTCCTGCAGCATGTGGGATCCTCCCAGACCAGGGGGTCAAACCAATGTCTTCTTCATTGGCAGGTGGATACTCTACCACTGAGTCACTAGGGAAACCTTATTCTTTACTTCTGACTGATTTTATATATATATATATATATGTATTTTTTTCTGCTTCCTTGTTAAAATTTTCATTGTGCCCATCTATTCTCTTATATAATTTAGTTAGCATTGTTATTACTAATGCTTTTAATTCTTTATCTAATAAATTGTTCATTTCTGTTTTATTGGTTCCTTTTTTTCTTTTTCAATTGAGAAAAATTCTGTCTTCTCAATTTGCTTATTTTTCTCTGTCTCTATGAAATTAAGTAAATCAATTGTCTTGAAGGGATGTCCTTATGTGTGAGTCTATGTGTGCCCAGTGACTTTGGTGATAGAGCTAGATTTGATATGAACACAAGTCACATCTTTCCTCAGGGTGTGCTAGCATCTATCATCATGGTAGAAGATGGGGCTGGAGAGTCGGGCTAGGGCAGAAGGCAGATGTGAGGAGGGACTTTCCCTTTGTTCAGTGACTGCCGCCACCCTATTGGGGGTTGGGTCAGATCTCAGGTTGCTGGAACAGAAGCCCTGAGGGTTGAGTCTGAAGTACTTCAGTTCCCTTGAAGTGTGTATTCTTCTGCTTTCCAGCACAGGCTCCCTTAGCCCCAGAGAAGAGCAGTGCTGGGGCAAGAGGTAATGGTGTGAGTACTGAACAAGGGTCAGGGCACAGAGTATGGTATGGCAGTCTGGCCACTTTCAATGATCTGGTCTTCCTGTGATGTGCTGTCTATGCTATCAATCACAATGGTTGCCCAGTCCCTGCTCAGACATGCTTAGTGTCTGAGTCACTGTGGCATCTTATAGCTGAGCTCTTTCTTCATTTCTGACTGCTTTTGCTTTAGTGGGGAGTTTCAGTGTGAGCCAAATGGGGCTAGAGTGTTTGCTTGATTCAGGCTGGGGCACACACCAGATTGGTCATGGGAAATGAGTCAACGACCTGTGTGGTTTCAATTCAACCTTTCCTGCCCGTGTTTGGGAGCAAGCAAGCATTCAAGTGCTCATCACAAAGAGAGTCAAGGCTTCCCACAGCCCTCTTGTTAGTCCCACTGAGCCTTCAATCAGCCAAGGGGGCGCTTCCATTTGTCAGACCCCAGGGGTGGGTCATTCAGTATGTTGCTCAAACTACACAGTCTCCAGTGAATATCTATACATGTATAGTCTCTGTTTTCCTCTGAATCTTCTCCCAGAGGCACAAGTCCTAATCTGATCATTTCCCTTCCTACCCAATTCTTCATGTATCTTTCTTACAACCTTGATTGTTCAAGAGTCTTTCTGCTAGTATTCAGTTAGTTTTTAGTGAGAATTTTTTCCACTTGTAGATGTATTTTTGATATGTTCATGGGGGGAGGGCCACATCCTCCTACTCCACCATCTTGATTTGAGTCCTTAAAACACTTTTATATATAACACAGAAATACAAATAACTTGATAGAAAAATGTTCAAGGAACAGACAGTTCTTAGAAGGTAAAATATTAATGACCAATAATGATAATTATTTAACTTCCTTATTAATCATGGAAGTACAATTCAAGATATCATTTTTAGCACATTACATTTGCAACAATCAAAAATCTATGTAATCTGTTTTAGGGAGGATGTGGTGATATATACACTGGTTATGAGAGTGTGTATTTTTATATTAGCAGCATTAAAACTTTAAAAAGTGTGTACTCTTTGACACATAATTTACCTATGGAGCCTATGGGAAAATTCTTACAAATATGCTTTTTTATTATAAAGAAAAATTTCAAAGATAGAAATTTCTTTTGAGAGAGGAATGACTATTCTGTCATGCAGTATAATATTGTGAGCTGTTGAAATAGTAGGTCTATTTTGATAAAGAAAAATCATTGATATTTTATTAAGTGGGTTAAAATGAATTAAATTGCAGAATGAACTAATTTATATTCAAACTGTCTAAATTTTATATTACTGTAAGTACTATCTGTATGAACATTTAAATGCATAGAAAAGGATTTAGAAAGAACTGATACCTGTGATTTCTTTTAGAAATAAAACTGAAGAAAAGTAGAAGTTTGGTGACAAGGATAATTTTGTCTATGTTGTTTGAATTATATACTGTTCAATTATAAACCTGTATTATTTCTGTAAATAAATACAGATTTTCTGGAGAATAAAAGAACATGTTGATGGGTAATGGGGTCAGAATGGGGCCAGTTGATCAATTATGGCAGTCTAAAAAAATAAGTAATACAGAGGTAGACATCCTAGAACTTTTCTGAGGGAAAAATGCCTTGGGCAATGGAGACATCTGGTCTGTGTGTCAGATAAATCTTCATTGTGCAGGCAAATTTACATCAGGTATAAATAAGATGCCCGTTATTGGCATCTTATGACTTTGATTTAATGTTTATGAAGAAATACACTAATAATTTTGCTTCCCTTATAATCTATCTAGAAGGAAAGGTGGGATGTTACCTTCTCAAGAGACATATCTAATCTGGATGATTATTGCATTTCTCAATATAAATGAATAAACCGTCCTCTTTTATATCTTTCAGTCTTATGATATAATCATCGAAATTTCACCTCCTGTATTTGGATGGATTCTGGGACATGACCAGTAGATCTCTAAAATTGAAGACCCCAGCCTGGATTGTGGTGACCTCACCAAAGCAAATAATGCCTGTGAGGTGGTCCTGCAGCAGCCAGTCAATGCTCTCTTTTGGTGACACTCAGTCTTTGCTGTATAACTGAATTCTTATAAATCCATTAAGTTTCCAATAAAGTTTTTCTCTCATTTGCTGTTAGTTCTATATGACTACGATCTAGTAAATTTTGAATTTTCAGTAAAGGTTTCATAGTAATTCCAAGCATCAGTAAAATTGGTATCAAAGTATGAGCTTCTTCCTAAGAATTACCATTCACTCATTGTTTATAGTGTGAAAATACCAGAAGAATGAGGGGGGAGGATTGAGGGGAAATATGAAAAATAATTAAATGCCCAGCACATTCTCTTTACTGTCAACTTTTCTATGGTATCTTATCTATTCTATGGTATTCCTTATTCTTCTACATCTTAACTGCTTTCTTGGTCAAGATGGCTGCTGTGCTTTTTATTTGCTATTTTCCAATTTACTTCTAAAACACTCAGTATTAAACAAATAGATTATCTTAATTAAAAACATTAATAAAAATTATGATAAAAAATAAAAGGAAAACGGGAAAATTTCAGTCAGCAATTTTTAGTATTTTCACATTGTTCATGTGTTTTTCCATAAATCATAGAAAAATAAAGTTACATTTTGGGAGATCTTTATGTACATTAAATAATATAAAAATGATACAATAATTAAAACAATCTATTATTTATGTAGAAATGTGTACACAAGTCAATATAATGGGATATAAACCCCAGAAATGGACACATATAAGACTTTAAAGGTAATATTTCAAACGAGTGAGGAATGGCTGAATCATTCATTAAATTGTGTAAAGAATATCTGACTGATCATATGGGGAAAACACAGATTAGATCTCCCCCCTCACACCACGAATTTAAATTAAATACATCAAATCACAAAAATATTAGAAAAAAAACTTTGGTGAATATTTATATTATTGTGCAATGAGCATGCCCCATGCATAATAATTTAGTTTTTCAAAAGGTGATGTTTAAATATTTATGATGTAATAAATGCTACAAACTATGGAAATATAAAGGTGAGTAAGACAGTAGTCAGTGTAGCTTGCAGTCTAACAGTAAAGGCAGTTAATTAAACAAATTTATAAAGCGAGTCTGGATCTACATACAGAAGCTGCCTTCAGTGATCTCTCCTCATCTTTCAGTTCAGCATTCCTTTGCTTACTTCATTTTCAGCTTTTTTCTTCATATTGAGAAAGATGGTACTTCAGTACCTTCAGAATTATATTACATTAAGCTCACACACTCAGAAGGAGAGGCAATCTCTTTTCCAAGTCCCCATATTAATAGCTCCAAAAGTACTCAGTTTGACCTTGCTTGGATCACATATGAATTTATGGATGAATCACTATCCACTAGAATGGGTGCTCTGATTGCAGTTTAAAGATTATATTCTTGCCTCTATGGAGAGAGGAAGGTAGGGTTTCTGATCAACAGTCTCACCAGAGTCATACTGAATCAGGAAGTGGCAATTCCCAAAAGGAAGAGACACAAGACAGATTAAAAAGTAGTATATATATATCCACTAAGCTAGAAAATATTTCCTACTTGACAAATTAAAGAACAATTTAGCTAAACTATAAAGTAGATGGAGTGGTGAGAGATCAGACAGGAATGATAGGTAGAGGCGATCACGAGGATTTATGTAAATTGTTTTACAGAATTTAGATTTTATACCTATGTGTTTTTAAAATGTAATAAAATATACATAATATAAAATTTATCATTTAATCATTTAAATTAACTCTTTTTTAATTAAAAAATGTTTTTGACCATGCCATGTGGCATGTGGGATCTTAGTTCTCCCACCAGGGATTGAATCTGTGCTCCCCACAGTGGAAGCATGGAATCTCACTCACTGGACCACCAAGGAAGTCCCTAACCATTTTTTTAATTGGAGGATAATTGCTTTACAATAATGTGGTCTCTGCCATACATCAACACGAATCAGCCATTGTACATTTATACAGAGTTAATATGCAATTGTCACCACCATCCATTCTCAAGAATTTTTCATTTTCCCAAACTGAAATTCTCTATTCATAAAACAGTAACTCTCCATTCCTCCCTCCCCCCAGTTCCTGGAAACCACCATTTTATTTTTTGTTTCTATGAATTGAACTACTCTATGTACCTCGTATCAGTGGAATTATACAATATTTGTATATAGCTTATTTCACTTTGTATAACCTCTTCAAGTTCCATCCATGTTGTAGCAATGTATCAGAATGCCTTCCCTTTTTTAAATTGTGGTAAAATATGCACAACATAAAATTATCAATTCCTAACTGTACAGCTTAGTAGTATTGAATATATTCATATCATACAATCCATCTCAAATCCCTTTTCAACTTGCAAAGTGAAAATTCTATGCACATTACATAATAATTCATTTACCTCTATACCAAGCCACTGGCAGACAACATTTCACTTTCTGTTTCTATGAGACTGACTACTCTAGATACCTCATATAAGTATAATAATACAGTATATATATATTTTTGTGATGTGATTGGCTTATTTCACTTGGCGTAATGTCCTCAATTCATGTTGCACCATGTGACAAGACTTCCTTCTTTAAAAGATTATTTTTTTGTAAACACTTTATTTTTTTAGAACAGTTTTAGGCTCACAGAAAAATTAAGTGTAAAGTATAGAGTTCCCATGCATTCCCACCCCAATAGGTGCATAAACTCCCCCATCATCACCCACTAGAGTGGTGTATTTGTCACAACTGATGAACCTAAATTGACCCATTGTAATCCACAGTTTACACTAGGATTATCTCCTAGTGTTTTACAATAAGTTTTACATTCTGTGGGTTTGGACAAAGGTATAATAATATGTGTACATCATTATAGTAGTGCACAGAGTATTTACACCACAATAAATATCACCTGTGCTCCACTGATTCATCCCTCCTCTCCCTACCACCAAATCCTGACAACCACTTTTTCCTGACTCCATAGATTTGCTTTTTCCTGAGTGTTATGTCTCTGGAATCATACAATATATACTCCATTCAGATTGGCCTTTTTCACTTAGTAATATGCATTTAAGTATCTTTCATGTCTTCATGGCATGATAGCTCATTTATTTTTATTGCAAATAATATTCAATTGTTTTGATGTACGACAGTTTATAAATCCATTCACTTATTGAAAGACTTCTTGGGTGCTTCCAAGTTCTGGAAATTATGAATAAAGCTCCCATAAACATCCTTGTGCAGATTTTTATTTGGACATAAGTTTTCAATTCTTTGGGTAAACATCGAGTGCAATTGATGAACTGTAGGAAAAGAATTGGATTAGTTTTGTAAGAAATCAAAAACTGCTGACCAAAGTGGTGGTACAGTTTTGCATTCCAACAAGGGATGAATTAGTGTTCCTATTGCTCTTCATATCCTAGCCAGCATTAGCTACTTTCAGTGTTCTGTGTTTTGGTTATGCTAATAGGTGTGTAGTGGTATCTTACTGTTGCTTAAACTTATATTTCCCTGATGACATATGATGTGGAACACTTTTTCATATGCTTCTTTGTCATGTGTATATCATCATTGATGCTATGTCTGATAAAGTTTTTGCCTCATTTTTTAATCATGTTTTTTGCTGCCTTATTGGTGAGTTTTAATTATTTGTATTGTTGAGTAACATTCCTTGATTACATGATTTTTTTTTCTTGTGGAGAGCTCTAAATTTCTTGTATTTAAAGTAACACTGGTTTATAACATTGTGTAAGTTTCATGTATACAATATTATATTTCAACTTCTTTATACTATAGCCTGATCACCACAAAAAGTTTAGTTTTCATTTATCATTATATAGTTGACCACTTGACCAATTTTATCTTCCCCCACCCACCTACCCCACTGGTAACTATTAATATGTTCTCTGTATCTATATGTCTAATTTTGTTTGTTCATTCAGGAGCAGACCAATCATCTTGTGCTCAAGCTGCAGCTCAGCCAGTCAAATCATGTGTCTCTGAGGGTGTTGGTGTGGCCATTTTCCCTAAGGTAGGAGATTTACAACACAAGAGTCCAGTTCCCAATTGAAGGCCTGTTTTAGATGGACAATCTCTCAGCCTGGGCAAGGGGTGGAGTCTAGAGTCCATGTCCCATGCCTGGCAGTTCGAGTGATTCTCAACTGGAAAAACGTCTGGGAAGGTCAGAATGAAAGCAAGTTTATTAGTCCTCATCCACCTCCACCATCCGAACCTCCACTTATTGATTCAAGGGCAAATAAGTTCTTTTCTTATTCTGTTAACTCTTTGGGAATAGGAACTCCTTTAAAACCTCCAAGGAAAGCATGGACCTTATCCCTTGAAAAGCACCCATTCTGCTTTGCCTTCACAAGGATGTCTCCTGACCCTTCTCCCCCTTGGAGGCCCAGACATCACCCTGGTTCTGATTCCCTAGTGAAAGATTGCAGGTGGCCCCCATCCAAGCATCATTGCATTTTAAGTTTTATTCACTGTGCAGGCATGATGAAAGAACTTGTAGGAAAAGAGGACCTCAGGGCCTGCCAAATCCTGGGGAAAGCAGAGCAATCAGGGAAGGCAACTGGGTTCTGAACAGTCTTTGTGAGGAAAGGCACATTTAAAAGACTAGCGTTTCAGGATGTCTCATTCTTTTTAATGTGACAAATAGTCGAACTTTCCCTTTTCAAGGCTTGGGCTCTGCTGAATCCACTCTTTCATAGTCCAGGCTCAAAACCATCTCCAAGAAAAAGAAATGCAAAAAGGCAAAACGGTTATCTGAGGAGGCCTTACAAATAGCTGAGAAAAGAAGAGAAGTGAAAGGCAAAGGAGAAAAGGAAGTTAAATGTGAAAGTCGCTCAGTCATGTCTGACTCTTTGCAAGCCCATGGACTGTCCATGGAATTTTCCAGGCCAGAGTACTGTAGCAGGTAGCCTTTCCTTTCTCCAGGGCCTCTTCCAATCCCAGGGATCAAACCCAGGTCTCCTGCATTGCAGGTGGATTCTTTACCAGGTGAGCCACAAGGGAAGCCCATCTGAATGCAGACAAGATATGTCTTGGTTTACCTATAGACTTCCTTTGTGTTGAGCTATCCTGAGGCAGTACCATTGTAAATGACTGTGTGGAGTATCTTTGGGCACAAACCTGTTGTGCTTTTCAGAATAATTTTTACTTTCATTTTGTTTTTGTAAAATAGAGCTCCCTAGGGGGCCTTATTGGGGAAAAGCCAGTGATTATTTTTGAAGTATCTGGTTTACAGGGTACTTTTAACCTAGGCCTGCTTTTAACTTCCTCTACTATCCTAAGACTTTTATAAGGCTAGTTTGCAGTAATTTGCATTTTTTGGTCTTAGATCCATTGTCTTGCCTGCTCTTGTGATTGAAATGTAATGAAGTAGTTAAAGCACATTCTTTCACATTTGTCCAACTGTGAAAAAGCTTTAATAGATGGTGTGGCAAAACAGAGAAAAGAGAAAATTCCATGTTTGAATTCAGTTTCTAGGTGAGAGAGTGGCTTAGAAGGACTCTGACCTGCAAGACACTCATAAAATGGCACCCCCACTCTTGAATGAAGACTACTTTCTCAGCCTGACCTCTAATGCTCTTGATGACTTGCTTTCCAGCTTCATTATTTACTACTCTTGAACCATTTACTACCATTTCCTGCTTCTTATGCTACAGGCCATTTTGCTCAGAATTCCAAGTTATCTCATTGTTTATATTTTGACAGTGTGTTTCCTTTTTGCTTTCTCTTCAATTTCCTGTCTCATTCTGAACTGGTAGATAAAATGTCAGCTTGTTAGTTAGATACACACAAAAGTGTTATTACTAACTGGGTACATGGACATTAAGGCATTAAGCATACACAAACAAGGACCCTTGGTGAGAACTGCTGCTGCTGCTGCTAAGTCACTTCAGTCTTGTCCATCTGTGCAACTCCATAGACGGCAGCCCACCAGGCTCCCCCATCCCTGGGATTCTCCAGGCAAGAATACTGGAGTGGGTTGCCATTTCCTTCTCCAGTGCATGAAGGTGAAGTCGCTCAGTCGTGTCCGACTCTCAGTGACCCACATGGACTGTAACCTACCAGACTCCTCCGTCCATGGGATTCTCTAGGCAAGAATACTGGAGTGGATTGCCATTTCCTTCTCCATTGGGGAAAAGAGAACAATAGAATTCTGGAGCTGTTTGGGCCTTTGCCAATTATTTTGTTCAAATCCTTATTGTACTGAGTACTAAACCAGTCTAGAGAGAAAAAAGGATTTAGAACACATAGTACTATCCTTTAAGAAAAAAAAAAAAAAAACGAAACTGAAAATCTGTCTCACAGTAATGTCTGACTCTTTGCAATCCCATGGACTGTAGCCTGCCCAGTTCCTCTGTCCATGGAATTCTCCAGGCAGTAGTGATGCAGTGTGTTGCCATTTCCTTCTCCAGAGAATCTTCTCAACCCAGGGATTGGACCCAGGTCTCCTCTACTGCAGGCAGATTCTTTATCAGTTGAGCCAGGCCTTAAATGAATATTTCTTGATTCCTGGGCCTAGGTGCTACTGCTGCTACTTTTCTCCTCCCTCATTTCTTATTTCAAAAGGAAATAAAATATTTGAGATGTATTGTAGCCCTTATTATGTGCTTTACACATATTTTTCCCTTTGACCCTGAACTGAAGTCAATGTATGCCCTTTCTACTAATGTTTCTAACTTCACTACATATGTATCTCAAAAATGTATATAATAGTACTTTTTCTGATACAATAATGATTCACATCATTAATTCATTCAAGGTACCCCTTTCATGATTTTTCCATACTTTTATACTACTTATTTCCTTTCCCATGGAAAAGAAATGCAAAAAAGCAAAATGGCTGTCTGGGGAGGCCTTACAAATAGCTGTGAAAAAGAGAGAGGCAAAAACGAAAGGAGAAAAGGAAAGATATAAGCATCTGAATGCAGAGTTCCAGAGAATAGCAAGAAGAGATAAGAAAGCTTTCTTCAGCAATCAATGCAAAGAAATAGAGGAAAATAACAGAATGGGAAAGAATAGAGATCTCTTCAAGGAAATTAGAGATACCAAGGGAACATGTCATGTAAAGATGGGCTCGATAAAGGACAAAAATGGTCTGGACCTAAGAGAAGCAGAAGATATTAAGAAGAGGTGGCAAGAATACACAGAAGAACTGTACAAAAAAGATCTTCATGACCCAGATAATCACAATGGTGTGATCACTCATCTAGAGCCAGACATCCTGGAATGTGAAGTCAAGTGGGCCTCAGGAAGCATCACTACGAACAAAGCTAGTGGAGGTGATGCAATTCCAGTGGAGCTGTTTCAAATCCTGAAAGATGACGCTGTGAAAGTGCTGCACTCAATAAGCCAACAAATTTGGAAAACTCATCAGTGGCCACAGGACTGGAAAAGGTCAGTTTTCATTCTAATCCCAAAGAAAGGCAATGCCAAAGAATGCTCAAACTACTGCACAATTGCACTCATCTCACATGCTAGTAAAGTAAAGCTCAAAATTCTCCAAGCCAGGCTTCAGCAATACATGAACTGTGAACTTCCTGATGTTCAAGCTGGTTTTAGAAAAGGCAGAGGAACCAGAGATCAAATTGCCAACATCCGCTGGATCATGGAACAAGCAAGAGAGTTCCAGAAAAACATCTATTTCTGCTTTATTGACTATGCCAAAGCCTTTGACTGTGTGGATCACAATAAACTGTGGAAAATTCTGAAAGAGATGGGAATAGCAGACCACCTGACCTGCCTCTTGAGAAATCTGTATGCAGGTCAGGAAGCAATAGTTAGAACTGGACATGGGACAACAGACTGGTTCCAAATAGGAAAAGGAGTACGTCAAGGCTGTATATTGTCACCCTGCTTATTTAACTTATATACAGAGTATATCATGAGAAACACTGGACTGGAAGAAACACAAGCTGGAATCAAGATTGCCAGGAGAAATATCAATAAGCTCAGATATGCAGATGACACCACCCTTATGGCAGAAAGTGAAGAGGAACTAAAGAGCCTCTTGATGAAAGTGAAACTGGAGAGTGAAAAAGTTGGCTTAAAGCTCAACATTCAGAAAACGAAGATCATGGCATCTGGTCCCATCACTTCTGGAAATAGATGGGGAAACAGTGGAAACAGTGTCAGACTTTATTTTTCTGGGCTCCAAAATCACTGCAGATGGTGACTGCAGCCATGAGATTAAAGGACGTTTACTCCTTGGAAGAAAAGTTATGACCAACCTAGATAGCATATTCAAAAGCAGAGACATTACTTTGCCAACTAAGGTCCGTCTAGTCAAGGCTATGGTTTTACCTGTGGTCATGTATGGATGTGAGAGTTGGACTGTCAAGAAGACTGAGCGCCAAAGAATTGATGCTTTTGAACTGTGGTGTTGGAGAAGGCTTTTGAGAGTCCCTTGGACTGCAAGGAGATCCAACCAGTCCATTCTGAAGGAGATCAGCCCTGAGATTTCTTTGGAAGGAACGATGCTAAAGCTGAAGCTCCAGTACTTTGGCCACCTCATGCGAAGAGTTGACTCATTGGAAAAGACTCTGATGCTGGGAGGGATTGGGGGCAGGAGGAAAAGGGGACGACAGAGGATGAGATGGCTGGATGGCATCACTGACTCAATGGACGTGAGTCTGAGTGAACTCAGGGAGTTGGTGATGGACAGGGAGGCCTGGCGTGCTGCGATTCATGGGGTAACAAAGAGTCGGACATGACTGAGTGACTGAACTGAACCATACTACTTGTACTGCATTTTTTTTCTTTATAAGATGCATTTAACTATTAAATTATTTCCCAGAATAATGCACCATCTAGTGACATGTGGACAACTGCTCTGATATCTTTGAGATAACTTATGCCTTAGATCATCTACAATCATCTAAAAGTCTACTATTGGTACTGCAGTTTAGAAACCATTACACTATTCTCACATGGTATAAATATGTGTCCATACAGTGGTGTTTATCTCTGATTAATAGGGTTTTTATATTTCATTGTTATGACAAGGAAATTTTCTACCTGTAACTTCATCTGTAACATGACACTCTTGACCTGCTGTCAAGATTCTCTCCTTGACAAAATTCTACTCAGGCTCTTTTGATCTCTCTTCTCAACTAGACCTTGACTTTTGGGCTTCCGTATTTATCTCTGTATTATCAGTTTTAGCAAGAATCTTGCTAAGTAAGTTTAGCCGGAATTCCTAGCCTCAATATCTAAGTGGTTTCCTCTTCCCACACATCTCCCATATGATGTCTGATCACGCTGGCCTGCCTTCAACAAGAATTCTGTTTGGTCAGTTTAGCCAGAATCCTCTTACTTCTGATGTTTCCTCTTAGTGGTTTTACAACCACTGACCACTCGCCTCCATCATCGCCATCACCATGTCCCTTGGATTAAAATTCACTTCTTTCCTTGCTGTATTCAAAGTTAAGTCTGATCTCCCTCGTCCACTGCAAGACACCATTACAATGATCCCTATACTTACGACAACAGTCCTCCATTGAATGAAGTTTTTCTTACCATCTATAACAAGGGCCATGAATAATTTTTTCTTTAACAGTTATGGTGCCCAAACCCAGATGAGATCAGATTTATCACTGGATCCCCAGATCTCACTCAGGACTCTAAGTGAGTATGTTTGTAGCCTTTGACTTCACTTCTGACTGACTGGTCAGGTGTCCATTGGTCAATCTGACTCCTACACCATTGCTCTGAACAAATATCTGTTGAAGTTGGTAAGGACAGATTTTGATTCTTAACATTCTGGGTAATATTCTAAAAGTCGAGTAGAAGTCCCAGACAGAGGTTGCATTTAAGTACTAGGATCTCTATAATAAACAGATTAGAATCCCAGGCTTCTTTGTTTGAAAGATACCTGCTAGGCTAAAAGTCTTTCTTCCTGACTCTCTCCTTAATTGGGGGATTATTCCCTCACTCACTGGGGTGGAAGTTCTTCTGGGTCCTTTTTAAAAAAAATAATTTATTTTAATTAGAAGCCATATATCGACATGAATCAGCAATGGGTGTACATGTGTCCCCCCATCTCAAAAATCCCTCTCGCCTCCCTCCCCATCCCATCACTCTGGGTTGTCCCAGAGCACCAGTTTAGAGTGCCCTGCTTTCTGTATCAAATTTACACTGGTCATCTGTTTTACATATGGTAATATACATGTTTCAATGCTGTTCTCTCACATCATTCCACCCTCAGCCTCTGCCACATAGTCCAAAAGTTTGTTCTTTACATCATTGTATCTTTTGCTGTCTTGCATATCAGTTCAGTTCAGTCACTCAGTCGTGTCCGACTCTTTGCGACCCCATGAATCGCAGCACGCCAGGCCTCCCTGTACATCACCATCTCGCAGAGTTCACTCAGACTCATGTCCATCGAGTCCGTGATGCCATCCAGCCATCTCATCCTCGATAGTCCCTTTCTCCTCCTGCTCCCAATCCCTCCCAGCATCAGAGTATTTTCCAATGAGTCAACACTTCACATGAGGTGGCCAAAGTACTGGAGTTTCAGCTTCAGCATCATTCCTTCCAAAGAAATCCCAGGGTTGATCTCCTTCAAAATGGACTGGTTGGATCTCCTTGCAGTCCAAGGGACTCTGAAGAGTCTTCTCCAACACCACAGTTCAAAAGCATCAATTCCTAGGCGCTCAGCCTTCTTCACAGTCCAACTCTCACATCCATACATGACCACAGGAAGAACCATAGCTTTGACTAGACGGACCTTAGTCGGCAAAGTAATGTCTCTGCTTTTGAATATACTATCTAGGTTAGTCATAACTTTTCTTCCAAGGAGTAAATGTCTTTTAATCTCATGGCTGCAGTCACCATCTGCATTGATCTTGGAGCCCCCCAAAATAAAGTCTGACACTGTTTCCACTGTTTCCCCATCTATTTCCCATGAAGTGATGGGACCGGATGTCATGATTTTCGTTTACTGAATGTTGAGCTTTAAGCCAAATTTTTCGCTCTCCTCTTTCACTTTCATCAAGAGGCTTTTTAGCTCCTCTTCACTTTTTGCCATAAGGTGGTGTCATCTGCATATCTGAGGTTATTGATATTTCTCCCAGCAATCTTGATTCCAGCTTGTGTTTCTTCCAGTCCAGCGTTTCTCATGATGTATTCTGCATATAAGTTAAATAAGCAGGGTGACAATATACAGCTTTGACGTACTCCTTTTCCTATTTGGAACCAGTCTGTTGTCCCATGTCCAGTTCTAACTGTTGCTTCCTGACCTGCATGCAGATCTCTCAAGAGGCAGGTCAGGTGGTCTGGTATTCCCATCTCTTTCAGAATTTTCCACAGTTTATTGTGATCCACACAGTCAAAGGCTTTGGCATAGTCAATAAAGCAGAAATAGATGTTTTTCTGGAACTCTCTTGCTTTTTCCATGATCCAGCGGATGTTGGCAATTTGATCTCTGGTTCCTCTGCCTTTTCCAAAACCAGCTTGAACATCAGGGAGTTCACAGTTCATGTATTGCTGAAGCCTGGCTTGGAGAATTTTGAGCATTACTTTACTAGCGTGTGAGATGAGTGCAATTGTGCGGTAGTTTGAGCATTCTTTGGCATTGCCTTTCTTTGGGATTGGAATGAAAACTGACCTTTTCTAGTCCTGTGGCCACTACTGAATTTTCCAAATTTGCTGGCATATTGTGTGCAGCACTTTTACAGCATCATCCCTCAGGACTTGAAACAGCTCCACTGGAATTGCATCACCTCCACTAGCTTTGTTTGTAGTGATGCTTTCTAAGGCCCACTTGACTTCACATTCCAAGTTGTCTGGCTCTAGATTAGTGATCACATAATCATGATTATCTGGGTCATGAAGATCTTTTTTGTATAGTTCTTCTGTGTATTCTTGCCACCTCTTCTTAATATCTTCTGCTTCTCTTAGGTCCAGACCATTTCTGTCCTTTATCGAGCCCATCTTTGCATGAAATATTCCCTTGATATCTCTAATTTCCTTGAAGAGATCTCTAGTCTTTCCCATTCTGTTGTTTTCCTCGATTTCTTTGCATTGATCGCTGAAGAAGGCCTTCTTATCTCTTCTTGATATTCTTTGGAATTCTGCATTCAGATGCTTATATCTTTCCTTTTCTCCTTTGATTTTTGCCTCTCTCTTTTTCACAGCTATTTGTAAGGCCTCCCCAGACAGCCATTTTGCTTTTTTGCATTTCTTTTCCATGGGGATGGTCTTGATCCCTGTCTCCTGTACAATGTCACGAACCTCATTCCATAGTTCATCAGGCACTCTATCAGATCTAGGCCCTTAAATCTATTTCTCACTTCCACTGTATAATCATAAGGGATTTGATTTAGGTCATACCTGAATGGTCTCCACATATTTGCGTTAATATACTGCATTGTTGTTTCTTTTTCTGACTTACTTCACCCTGTATAATAGGCTCCAGTTTCATCCACCTCATTAGAACTGATTCAAATGCTTTCATTTTTATAGCTGAGTAATATTCCATTGTGTATATGTACCACAATTTCCTTATCCATTCATCTGCCGATGGACATCTAAGTTGCTTCCATGTCCTGGCTATTGTAAACACTGCTGCAGTAAACACTGGGGCACATGTGTCTCTTTCAATTCTGGTTTCCTCGGTATGCATGCCCAGCAGTGGGATTGCTGGATCGTATGGCAGTTCTATTTCCAGGTTTTTAAGGAATCTGCACACTGTTCTCCATAGTGGCTTTACTAGTTTGCATTCCCACCAACAGTGTAAGAGGGTTCCCTTTTCTCCACACCCTCTCTAGCATTTATTGCTTGTAGACTTTTGGATTGCAGCCATTCTGACTGGTGTGAAATGGTACCTCATTGTGGTTTTGATTTGCATTTCTCTGGTAATGAGTGATGTTGAGCATCTTTTCATGTGTTTGTTAGCCATCTGTATGTCTTCTTTGGAGAAATGTCTAGTTCTTTGGCCCATTTTTTAATTGGGTCATTTATTTTTCTGATATTGAGCTGCATGAGTTGCTTGTATATTTTGGAGATTAATTCTTTGTTAGTTGTTTCATTTGCTGTTATTTTCTCCCATTCTTACAACTGTCTTTTCACCTTGCTTATAGTTTCCTTTGTTGTGAAAAAGCTTTTAAGTTCAATCATGTCCCATTTGTTTATTTTTTGTTTTTATTTCCACTACTCTGGGAAGTGAGTCAAAGAGGATTTTGCTGTGATTTATGTCAGAGAGTGTTCTGCTTATGTTTTCCTCTAAGAGTTTCATAGATTCTGGTCTTACATTTAGATCTTTAATCCATTTTGAGTTTATTTTTGTTTATGGTGTTAGAAAGTGTTAGGTTTATTCTTTTACCTTTGCCCCCTTGTGTCTGGCTCCTTATTTTGATTAGGTTTCTTTCCCTGACCTCTGGACTAGAAGGCTTTCCCCTAAGCTCCTTGGTTCAAGTTCAGTTCTCTCCCTCCTTCCTGGGTTGGGTTTTTTCCTGACTCTTTGTGAAACCATTCTGTTCTCTCATTGATACTGCTTTGCCAATGGGAACTTACCAGTTAATTGAAACCCCTTTCTCGAGTATCTGCTCACTATATATTCTGCCAACTCTGTCCACCTCTTTCTTGTTGGCATGATTTTGCTGATAATAATTTGGAAGTTTCTTTTTATCTCCTTGGGAATTTTGCAATCTCCCACATATTTCTCTTACGATCTCTCTCTTCCTGTTACTTCTGCTCCTCCTCCTTTCTTTTACCACCTTCAATCTCCCCTCTGATTCCTTTGAATCCTTTGACATGTTCACCTTCAAAGTCCTCTCCTCTTCATTTCTTTTATCCATATATCCCTGACAGACTTTTTCCTTCTCACTTCAGCTCCTTACAATCACTTTTGCCCTGTACTCTTCATTGGGTACTGTCTAAGCATTCATGTATCCCTGCTGGCAACCATCTGAGGCTTCTGAAAAGAGCAAAAAGGGTTAACTTCAAATAGAACTGGATGTTTCCTTCACTCATGTGCTTTGGAGATATCTAAGCAACTGGTATGTGTTTATCTTTTCAGTCTCTTAAAATTTAGTCCACATACTCTATATTCTTACCCTCCATGGCAAAAGAAAATGAAAGCTACTCTACAGTTTTTTATGAAAGTATATTTTTTTGTTATTTTTCTTAAAGCAATTCAAATAAAAACAAAAGGTAGATATAAACTAGTGAATTTTTGTTACTATATTTTGCTGACTGATCACTAACATTTCATAATGAAAGCTACAAGGTATCAGCATGGATTAGTGTGTATGTTTTTACATATGTCCGTGTATTTGTTATGTATTTGTTATATTTTTCTGCCTCTGGATGGTTCAGTTCAGTTCAGTTCAGTCGCTCAGTTGTGTCCAACTCTTTATGACCTCATGAATTGCAGCACGCCAGGCCACCCTGTCTGTCACTGACTTCCAGAGTTTACCCAAGCTCATGTCCATTGAGTCGGTGATGCCATGTAGCCATCTCATCCTCTGTCATCCCCTTCTCCTCCTGCTCCCAATCCCTCCCAGCATCAGGGTCTTTTCCAATGAGTCACCTTTTTGCATGAGGTGGCCAAAGTATTGGAGTTTCAGCTTCAGCATCAATCTTTCCAAAGAACACCCAGGACTGATCTCCTTTAGGATGGACTGGTTGGATCTCCTTGCAGTCCAAGGGACTCTCAAGAGTCTTCTCCAACACCACAGTTCAAAAGCATCAATTCTTCAGTGCTCAGCTTTCTTCACAGTCCAACTCTCACATCCATATGTTACCACTGGAAAAACCATAGCCTTGACTAGATGGACCTTTGTTGACAAAGTAGTCTCTGCTTTTGAATATGCTGTCTAGGTTGGTCATAACTTTCCTTCCAAGGAGTAAGCGTCTTTTAATTTCATTGCTGCAATCACCATCTGCAGTGATTTTGGAGCCTAATAAAATAAAGTCTGACACTGTTTCCACTGTTTGCCCATCTATTTCCCATGAAGTGATGGGACCAGATGCCATGATCTTTGTTTTCTGAATGTTGAGCTTTAAGCCAACTTTTTCACTCTCCTCTCACTTTCATCAAGAGGCTTTGTTGGGTGCATATATATTTATAATTGTTATATCTTCTTGGATTGATCCTTTGATCATTATGAAGTGTGCTTCTTTGTCTCTTTTCACAGCTTTTATTTTAAAATGTATTTTCTCTGATATTAGTACTGTTACTTCTGGTTTCTTTTGGTCTCTATTTGCATGGAATATTTTTCCAGCCCTTCACTTTCAGTCCGTATGTGTCCCTTGTTTTGAGGTGAGTTTCTTGTAGACAACATATATAGGGGTCTTTTTTTTTTTTAAATCCATTCAGCCAGTCTTTGTCTTTTGGTTTGGGCATTCAACCCATTTACATTTAAGGGAATTATTGATAAGTATAATCCTGTTGCCATTTACTTTGTTGTTTTGGGTTGGAGTTTATACACTCTTTCTGTGTTTCCTCTCTAGAGAAGATCCTTTAGCATTTGTTGGAGAGCTGGTTTCGTGGTGCTGAATTCTCTCAGTTTTTGCTTGTCTGTAAAGCTTTTGATTTCACTTTCATATTTGAATGAGATCCTTGATGGGTACGGTAATCTGAGCTGTAGGTTATTTTCTTTCATCACTTTAAGTATGTCTTGCCATTTCCTTCTGGCCTGAAGAATGTCTATTGAAAGATCAGCTGTTATTATTATGGGGATCCCCTTGTGTGTTATTTGTTGTTTTTCCCTTACTGCTTTTAGTATTTGTTCTTTTTGTTTGATCTTTGTTAATTTGATTAATATGTGTCTTGGGGTGTTTCACCTTGGGTTTATCGTGTTTGGGACTCTCTGTGTTTCTTGGACTTGGGTGATTATTTCTTTCCCCATTTTAGGGAAGTTTTCAACTATTATCTCCTCAAGTATTTTCTCATGGTCTTTCTTTTGGTCTTCTTCTTTTGGGACTCCTAAGATTTGAATGTTTTGGTATTTCACATTGTCCTGGAGGTCTCTGAGATTGTCCTCATTTCTTTTAATTCGTTTTTTTCTTTTTTCCTCTCTGCTTCATTTTTTTCTACCATTCTATCTTCCACCTCACTTAACCTATCTTCTGTCTCCATTATTCTACTGTTGGCTCCATCCAAAGAGTTTTTTTTATCTCATTTATTGCATTATTTATTATATATTGACTCTTTTTTCTTTTTTTTTTTTAATTTAAAGTTATTTATTTTAATTGGAGGCTAATTACTTTACAGTGTTGTATTGGTTTTGCCATACATCAACATGAATCCACCAGGGGTATACACGTGTTCCCCATCCTGAACCCCACTCCCACCTCCCTCAGCTGTATAGAACAGTCTTTTGTATTTCTTCTAGGTCCTTTAAAACATTTCTTGCATCTTCTCAATCCTTGTCTCCACACTATTTATCTGTAATGCCATTTTGTTTTCAAGATTTTGGATCATTTTCACTATCATTATTCTGAATTCTTTTTCAGGTAGATTCCCTATTTTTTCCTCTTTTGTTTGGTTTGGTAGGGATTTATCCTGTTCCTTTACCTGCTGGGTATTTCTCTGCCTTTGATCTTGTTTATATTGCTGTGTTTGGGGTGGCCTTTCCATATTCTAGCAGTTTGTGGTTCCTCTTTACTGTGGAGTTTCCTCACTGTGGATGGGGTTGGACGTGTGGCTTGTCAAGGTTTCCTGGTTAGGGAAGGTTGTGTCATTGTTCTTGTGGGTGGAGTTGGATTTCTTCTCTCTGGAGTGCAATGAAGTGTCCAGTAATGAGTTTTGAGGTGTCAGTGGGTTTGGTGTGACTTTGGGCAACCTGTATATTGAAGCTCAGGACTATGTTTCTGTGTTGCTGGAGATTATGCATGATATGTCTTGCTCTGGATCTCGTTGCTTCTTGGGTGGTCTTGGTTTCAGTGTAGGTATGGAGGCTTTTGGATGAGCTCCTTTTGATTAATTTTCCCTGGAGTCAGGAGTTCTCTGGTGTTCTCAGGTTTTGGACTTAACCTTCCTGCCTCTGGTTTTAAGTCTTATTCTTAAAGTAGCCTCAAGACTTCTCCATCTGTACAGCACCAATGATAAAACATGTAGGTTAATGATGAAAAGTTTTTTCCACAGTGAGGGACACCCGGGGAGGTTCACAGAGTTACATGGAGAAGAGAAGAGGGAGGATGCAGATCAAGGTGACCAAAAAGAGAATGGGGGAATCAAAAGGGGAGAGAGCAAGCTAGCCAGTAATCAATTCCCTATGCTCTCCACAGTCTGGACCCCTCAGAGATGTTCATGGAGTTACACAGAGAAGAGAAAAGGGAGGAAGGAGACAGAGGTGACCAGGAAGATAAAAGGGGGAATCAAAAGGAGAGAGACAGATCCAACCAGTAATCAGTTCCCTAAGTGTTCTCCAGAGTCCAGAACACAAAAAAAGATTCACAGAGTTGGATAGAGAAGAGCAGGGAGAGGAAGGAGATAGTGGCAACCTGGTGGAGAAAAAGGAGAGTCAGAAGTGGGAAAGAGCAATCAATCCAGTAATCACACTCCCAGGTAAAAATGAGTACTGAAGATTGGGTCCATAAAGGCACAAAATTGATAACAAATACCAGAAAGCAAAGATTAAAAATCTAAAGTAGAGGTTAGACTCAAAAATATAATATTAAAAAAATCAAAAAAATATTAAATATATATATGAAGTTTGCTTTAAAAATAGGGTTTTTTTGCAAGATAATAGTAGGTTATAAAAATGAGTATTAAAGGAGTAATAGAGGACTTAAAATTTAAAAGAAAATAAATTTAAAAAATGATAATAGTAAAAATATATCCAGAAATTTTTCTGGAGCTGTTGTTGACAGTGTGGGGTCAGTTCAGTTTCAGATAGTTCCTTGATGAAGCTTATACTTCTCAAGATCTATAGGTCCCTTCCAATGTAGTTGGTGCTAACTATAGGGTTTTAATCTGTTGCACCTGTCACTTCCGAAGTGGTTCCCTCTGTTTATTTTAGCTTCTTCTGTTTGCTGGTCTCTTCAGTGTCTAATTTCTGCCCTGACACAAGGGAGCAATGGTGATCATTTATTTAGGCTCACTTGTTCAGTCGTGCTGTGGGGAGGGAGGAACACTGCAAACAAATATCACTGGTGTGTGTGGGGAGTGGTCACAGTGGTTCAGCCACACTGGGGTTGCCCCTGATCATAGTGTGTGTGCTTTCATGGTCTACACTTCTCAGGCTCTAGGTTGCTCTGCCGGAAACTGTATGAGGTGGGCCCTGGGTTGCCTGCACTTCCCAGGTCTAAGCCACTCAGGTTCAGGTTCTCGGGTGCTCCACAAAGGTACAGACTCGGTTGAGCCTGTGTTTTGTGCCCTTCCCAGGTCCAAGCATCTCAGGTGACCAGGTGCTTGGTGAGCACAGTCACCCCAGGTGGATGGTGTATCTTATTGCCTCCCCTGTCCCAGCCACCCAGTTTTCTGGGTGTGCGACGGGCATGCCTTCTCAGGTGTGCCATGTGTCTTTTCTGGGGAGCTGATCTCTGGCTGCAACCCTCCTGGTGGATGTCAACCATCCAGAATGCCAAGAAGTCTTGGTTAGCAATGAAGCCTGCTTGCAGTTTGAGAGAGGATGCCTCTCTGGGGCTGCAATTGCCTCCTTCCAGCTCTGGCTGCCCCTGCCTGCCTGTCTCAAGCAGGGGGTGGGCTGGTCCACAGCCTGCTGGCTCTCCTGTGGTATTCACTCAGTCTTTTGTTCAGTAGCGGGCCTGGCAATGTCTTAGGTTAGGGCTTTTCATAGGATAGTTTCTCTCTCTCTCTCTCTCTCTCTCTCTCTCTCTCTCTCTCTCTCTCTCTGGCTATCCCACAGTTTGAGTTGCTATCTCAGGTTAGTTCCCTTAGATTGCCCTCAGGGCATTCAGGCCTGGTCCTTACCCTAAGCAATGCAGCCCGCGCCTCCCTGTTCAACCCCCACTTGCTGGTCGGGCCTTGAGCACTGGGAGTTGCCCTTAGGCACTTAATCTGTGGGTTTTAATTATTTATTTTTCTTCCCAGTTATGTTGCCCTCTGAGATTCCAAGACTCCCCACAGATCCACCGGTGAGAGGGCCTCCTGGTGTTTGAAAACTTCTCTTTTAAGACTCCCTCCATCCCTAAATCTTTTGTCTCTGTTTTTATCTTTTATATTTTGTCCTATGTCCTTTCGAAGACAATGGGCTGCCTTTCTGGGTGCCTGATGTCCTCTGCCTGCATTCAGAAGTTGTTTTGTGGAATTTATTCAGTGCTCAAATGTTCTTTCAATGAATTTGTTGGAGAGAAAGTGGTCTCCTGTCCTATTCTTCCACCATCTTAGGACTGCCCCCATCCTTTGATCATTATGTAGTGTCCTCCTTTATCTCTTGTAATGATCTTTGTTTTTAAGTCTATATTTTATCCTATGTATATTGCTACTCCTGCTTTATTTTGATTTCCATTTGCATGGAATATCTTTTTAGACCCTTGCATTTTCAGTCTGCATGTGTCTCTCTTTCTGAGGAGAGTCTCTTGTAAACAACATATATGGGGTCTTATTTCTGTGTATCTATTTAGCCAATCTATATTTTGGTTGGAGAATTTAACCCATTTACATTTAAGGTAATTATTGATATATACGATCCTGTTTCAATTTATTTTTGTTTTTGTAGACTCTTTCCTTCTCTTGTGTTTCTAGACAATTTCCTTTAGTATTTGCTGTAAATATGGTTTGGTGGTACTGAATTCTCTTAATTTTTGCTTATCTTTGAAGTTTTTGATATCTCCTTTGAATTTGAATGAGATACTTGCTGGATAGAGTAATCTTGCTTGTAAATTTTTCCTTTTATCACTTTAAGTATATTTTACACTTCCTTTCTGGTCAGCAGATTTTCTGTTCAAAGATCAGCTTTAGCCTTATGGGATCTCCTTGTATGATATTTGTTGCCTTTCCCTTGCTGCTTTTAATATTTGTTCTTTGTGTTTAATTTTTGTTAGTTTGATTAATATGTGTCTTGGACTATTTGTCCTGGATTTATCCTGAATTGGACACTCTGGGCTTCTCATATTTGGGTGGCTATTTCCTTTTCTATGTTCGGGAAAATCTTAACTACAATCTCCACAAATACTTTCTTTTTCTCTTCTTCTTCTGGTACCCCTATACTTGGAATGTTGGTGCACTTAATATTGTCCAAGAGGTCTCTGAGACTGTCATCATTTCTTTGTATTCTCTTTTCTTTCCTCTGATCTGCTTCAGTTATTTCCAACTTCCAGCTCACTTAGTCATTTTCCTGCCTCAGTTATCCTGTTATTAGTTCCTTTGTGGGTATTTTTAATTTTAGTTATTGTGTTGTTCATTGCTATTGTCTATTCTTTACTTCCAAATCCTTGTTAAACATTTCATGTATTTTCTTTTTAAATTATTTTTTATTGAAGGATAATTACTTTACAGAATTTTGCTGTTTTCTGTCAAACCTCAACATGAATCAGCCATAGGTATTCATACATCCCCCCACCTTGAAACTCCCTCCCATATCCCTCCCCATCCCACACCCTCTAGGTTGATACAGAGCCCATGTTTGAGTTTCCTGAGCCATACAGCAAATTCCCGTTGCCTATTGCTTTTACATATGGTAATGTAAGTTTCTATGCTACTCTTACCATACATCTCACCCTCTCCTCCCCTCTCCTCATGTCCATAAGTCTATTCTCTATGTCTGTTGCCCTGTAAATAAATTCTTCAGTACCATTTTTCTAGATTCTGTATATATGTGTTAGAATACAGTTAGAATACAGTATTTATCTTTCTCTTTCTGACTCACTTCACTATGTATAATAGGTTCCAGGTTCATCCACCTCTTTAGAACTGACTCAAATGAATTCCTTTTTATGGCTGTGTATATATACCACAACTTCTTTATCCATTCATCTGTCAGTGGACATCTAGGTTATTTCCATGTTCTAGCTATTGTAAATAGCGCTGCAATAAACAATGGGATACATGGGTCTCTTTCAATTTTGGTTTCCTCAGGGTGTATGCCTAGAAGTGGGATTGCTGGATCTTATGATGGTTTTATTCCTAGTTTTTTAAGGAATCTCCATGCCATCTTCCATAGTGGCTGTATCAATTTACATTCCCACCAAAAATGCAAGAGTGTTCCCTTTTCTCCACACCCTCTCCAGCATTTACTGTTTGTAAACTTTTTGATGACCAGTCTGAGGTGATATCTCATTGTAGTTTTGATTTGCATCTTTCTAATAATGAGTGATATTGAGCATCATTTCGTGTGTTTGTTAGCCATCTGTATGTCTTCTTTGGAGAAATGTCTATTTAGGTCTTTTTCCCACTTTTTGATTGGGTTGTTTATTTTTCTGATATTGAGTTGTATGAACTGCTTGTATATTTTGGAATCCTTTGTTAGTTGTTTCATTTGCTATTTTCTCCCATTCTAAGTGTTGCCTTTTCACCTTGCTTATAATTTCCTTTGCTGTGCAAAAACTTTTAAGCTTAATCAGGTCCCACTTGTTTATTTTTGTTTTTATTTCCATTACTCTAGAAGGTGGGTCATAGAAGATCTTGCTTTGATTTTTGTCAGAGAGTGTTCTGCCTATGTTTTCCTCTAAGAGTTTTATAGTTTCTGGTCTTACATTTAGGTTCTTAATCCATTTTGAGTTTATTTTTGTGCATGTTGTTAGGAAGTGTTCTAATTTCATTCTTTTATGTGTAGCTGTCCAGTTTTCCCAACACCATTTATTGAAGAGGGTGTCATTACCCCATTGTATATCCTCATCTTCTTTATCAAAAATAAGGTACCCATAGGCGCATGGGTTTATTTCAGGGCTTTCTATCTTGTTTCATTGGTCTATATTTCTGTTTTTGTGTCAGTACCATAATGTCTTGATGACTGTAGCTTTGCAGTATAACCTGAAATCAGGAAACTTGATTCCTGCAGCTCCATTCTTCTTTCTCAAGACTGCTTTGGCTATTCAGGGTCTTTTATTTTTCCATATGAATTGTGATTTTTTTTGTTTTAGTTCTGTGAAAAATGGCATTGGAAAATTGATAGGGACCACATTAAATCTGTATTGCATTTGGTAGTATAGTCGTTTTCACAATATTGATTTTTCCTACCCAGGATCATGGGATATCTCTCCATTTGTTTATACCATCTTTGATTTCTTTCATGAGTGCTTATAATTTTCTGTGTACAGTTCTTTCATCTCCTTAGGTAAGTTTATTCCTAGATATTCAGTTTTTTTGTTGCAGTGGTGAATGGGATTGATTCCTTAATTGCTCTTTCTGATTTTTCATTGTTCGTATATAGAAATGCAAGTGTTTTCTGTGTATTGATTTTCTGTCCTGCAACTTTGCTAAATTCACTGATTAGTGCTAGTAATTTTCTGATATTATCTTTAGGGTTTTCTGTGTACAGTAACGTGTCATCTGCAAACAGCGAGAACTTTACTTTTTCTTTTCTGATCTGGATTCCTTTTATTTCTTTTTCTTCTCTGATTGCTGTGGCTAAAACTTCCAGAACTATGTTGAATAACAGTGGTGAAAGTGGACAGCTTGTCTTGTTCCTGATTTTAGGGGGAGTGATTTCAGTTTTTTAGCATTGAAAATAATGTTTGCTATAGGTTTATCAGATATGGCCTTTACTATGTTGAGGTAGGTTCCTTCTATGCCCATTTTTGAAGAGTTTTAATTAGAAATGGGTTCTGAATTTTGTCAAAGCCTTTTTCTGCCTCTATTGAGATGATCATATGGTTTTTATCTTTCATTTTGTTAATATGGTGTATCACATTGTTTGATTTGTGTATACTGAAGGATCCTTGCATCCCTGGAATAAATCCAACTTGATCTCGGTGTATGAGCTTTTTGATGTGTTGCTGAATTCTTTTTGCTAAAATTTTGTTGAGAATTTTTTCATCTATGTTCATCAGTGATATTGACCTGTAGTTTTCTTTTTCTGTTGTCCTTGTCTGGTTTTTGTATCAGGGTGTTTGTGGCCTCATAGAATGAATTTGGAAGTGTTCCTTCCTCTGCAATTTTTTTGAAAGATCTTTAGAAGGGAACACATTAGCTCTTTTCTAAACGTTTGATAGAATTCTCCTGTGAAGCCATCTGTTCCTGGGCTTTTGTCTTTTGGGAGATTTTTGATCACAGCTTCAATTTCAGTGCTTGTAATTGGGTTGTTCATAGTTTCTATTTCTTCCTGCTTCAGTCTTGGAAGATTGAACTTTTCTAAGAATCCATCCATTTCTTCCAAGTTATCTATTTTATTGTCATTTAGTTGTTCATAATAGTCTCTTATAATCGGTGGTATTTCTGCATTATCTGTTGTAACTTCTCCTTTTTCATTTCTAATTTTCTTGATTTGATTCTTCCCTCATTTTTTCTTGTTGAGTCTGGCTAAGGGTTTGTCAATTTTCTTTATTTTCTCAAAGAACCAGCTTTTAGTTCTTGTAATCTTTACTACTACTGTTTCTTTCATTTCTTTTTCATTTATTTATGCTCAGATCTTTATGATTTCTTTCCTACTAATTTTGTTTTCTTCCTTTATCCAGCTGCTTTAGGTGTAAAATTAGGTTCTCTATTCAATGTTTTTCATGTTCCTTCAGGTAGGACTGTATTGCTATAAATGTCCCTCTTAGAACTGCTTTTTCTGCATCCCATGTGATTCTGGGAGGGATTGGGGGCAGGAGGAGAAGAGAACGACAGAGGATGAGATGGCTGGATGGCATCACTGACTCGATGGACGTGAGTCTGAATGAACTCCGGGAGTTGGTGATGGACAGGGAGACCTGATGTGCTGCGATTCATGGGGTCACAAAGAGTTGGACATGACTGAGTGACTGAACTGAACTGAACTGATAGGTTTTGAGTTGTGTTTTCATCATCATTTGTTTTTAGAATTTTTGTTTTTATTTCTTCAGTAACCCGTTGGTTATTTAGAAACTTGTTGCTTAATATCCATGTGTTTGTGTTTCTCATAGTTTTATTCTTGTAATTGATATCTAGTTTTGTAGTATTGTGTTTGGAGAAGATGCTTGATATGATTTCAATTTTCTTAAATTTACTGACGTTTGATTTGTGACCCACGATGTGGTCTATCCTGGAGAATGTTCCATGCACTTGAGAAGAAGGTGTATTCTTCTGTATTTGGATGAAATGTCCTGAAGATATCAATGAGATCTATCCCATCTAATGTATCATTTAAGACTTTTGTTTCCTTATTAATTTTCTATTTTGATAATCTGTCCATCAGTGAGTGGGGTTTTAAAGCTTCCTACTATTAATTTGTTACTGTCAATTTCTCCTTTTATGTCTGTTAGTGTTTGTCTTATGTATTGAGGTGCTCCTCTTTTGGGTGCATAGATATTTACAATTGTTATGTCTTCCTCTTGGATTGACCCCTTGATCATTTTGCAGTGTCCTACCTTATCACTTCTAATCTTCTTTATTTTAAGGTCTATTTGTCTGATATGAGGATTGCTACTCCAGCTTTCATTTGTTTCCCATTTGCATGGAATATATTTTTCCATCCTCTCACTTTCAGTCTATATGTGTCTTGAGGTCTAAAGTGAGTTTCTTGTAGACAGCATATATACGGGTCTTGTTTTTGTATTCATTCAGCCAGTCCGTGTCTTTGGTTGCAGCATTTAATCCATTTACATTTAAAATAATTATTGAGGGTGGTCCTAAGATGGCAGAGGAATAGGATGGGGAGACCAATTTATCCCCCACAAATTCATAAAAAAAAAAAAAAACATTTAAACACTGAGTAAATTCCACAAAACAACTTCTGAATGCTGGCAGAGGACATCAGGAACCCAGAAAAGCAGCCCATTGTCTTCGAAAGGAAGTAGGAAAAAATATAAAAGACAAAAAAAGAGACAAAATAGGTAGGGACAGTGCTCCGTCCAGGGAAGGGAGTCATAAAAAGAGAGAAGTTTCCAAACACAAGGAAGCACTCTCACTGCCAATTCTGTGGCTAGCCTTGGAAGCACAGAGGGCAACATAACAGGGAGGAAAAATAAGTAATTAAAACCTACAGATTACAAGCCCAACAGTAACTCCCCTCAGCAGAGAAGCAGTGCAGACACCTGCATCCGCCACTAGAAAGCAGGGGCTGAGCAGGGAGGCCCGGGCTGCATTGCTTAGAGTAAGGATCTGGCCTGAATGCCCCGAGTGCAATCTGAGCGATCTAACTTGGGCTAGCAAACTAGACTGTGGGATACCACGCAAAAAGCCTACCCTAACCTAAGATACCACCAGGCCCACACACAGAACAAAAGACTGAACAGAGATAGCCAGCTGCAGACCATCCCCCTCTGGTGACAGGCAGCCAGAGCTGGAAGGGGGCAATTGCAGCCTCAGAGAGACATTATCTGGAAAACTGTAAGCAGGCTTCTTTGGTAACTAAGACTTCTTGGAGTTCTGGACGTTCAACATCTGCCTGAGAAGGTGTGCCGGTTTTACACCCAGAAAACCGAGTGGCAGGGATGGGGGAGGTGATAAGTCACAGTGACCGTGTTCACCAAACACCTCATCACCTGAGCTGCTTGGACCTGGGAAGGGCACAAAACACAGGCCCAACCAAATCTGCACCTCTGAGGACTACCCGAGTGCCTGAACCTGAACGGCTTAGACCTGGGAGGTGCATGCAGCCCAGAGCCAGCCGTGGATGGTTCCCGGTGGAGCAACCTAGAGCCTGAGCAGTGTGGGCAGGGAGGGTACATGCGCCATGAGCAGGGGCAGGCCCAGTGTGGCTGAGGCACTGCAAGCACATGCCAGTGTTATTTGTTTGTAGCGTCCCTCCCTCCCCACAGTGCAACTGAACAAGTGAGCCTAAAAAAGTGTCCACCACCGCCCCTTTGTGTCAGGGTGGAAATCAGACACTGAAGAGGCCAGCAAACAGAAGAAGCTAAAACAGAGGGAACTGTCTTGGAAGTGACAGGTGCAATAGATTAAAACCCTGTAGTTAGTACCAAATACATAGGAAGGGGCCTATAGATCTTGAGAAACATAAGCCAGACCAAGAAACTATCCGAAAATGAACTGACCCCACAATACCCACAACAACACCAGAGAAAGTCCTAGATATACTTTTTACTATTTTTCAGATCATTCTTTTTTTTTAATTTTTTTTTTAAATTTTAAGTCCTCTATTACTCCTTTAATGTTCACTTTTATAACCTACTATTACTTTGCAAAAAAAAAAAGACCCTATTTTTAAAAGCAAACCATATATATATATTAATTTGTGACTTTTTCTTCTTCTTTTCTTCTTTTCTTTAATATTGTATTTTTGAAATTCCAAACTCTACTCTAGATTTTTAATCTCTGCTTTCTGGTATTTGTTGTCAGTTTTGTACCTTTAAGAACCCAAACTTCAGTACCCATTTTTACTTGGGAGTGAGATTACTGGCTTGACTGCTCTCTCCCCCTTTGGACTCTCCTTTTTCTCCATCAGGTTGCCTGTGTCTCCTCCCTACCCCCTCTCTTCTCTACCTAACTCTGTGAATTTCTGTGTGTTCCAGATGGCAGAGAACACTTAGGGAACTGATTACCGGCTAGATCTGTCTCTCTCCTTTTAATTCCCCCCTTTTATCCTCCTGGCAGCCTCCGTCTCCTTCCTCCCTCTTCTCTTCTCTGTATAACTCCATGAACATCTCTGAGCGGGCCCGTTGTGGAGTGCACATAAGGAAGTGATTACTGGCTAGCTTGCTCTCCCCTCTTTTGATTCCACCTCATCTCATTCACATCACCTCGAACTTCCTCCTCCCTATTCTCTTCTCCATGTATCTCTGTGAGCCTCTCTGGGTGTCAGCTACTGTGGAGAAACTTTTCATCTTTAACCTAGATATTTTATCAATGGTGAAGTATAGAAGGAGAAGTCTTGAGACTACTGTAAAAATAGGACTGAAAACCAGAAGCAAGAGCCTTAAGTCCAAACTCTGAGAACACCAGAGAACTCCTGACTCCAGGGAACAGTAATTGACAGGAGCTCATCAAATGCCTCCACACCTACACTGAAACCAAGCACTACCCAAGGGCCAACAAGTTCCAGAGCAAGACATACCACACAAATTCTCCAGCAATGCAGGAAAACAGCCCTGAGCTTCAATATACAGGCTGCCCAAAGTTACTCTAAACCATTGACAACTCATAACTCATTACCAGACACTTCATTGCACTCCAGAGAGAAGAAATCCAGCTCCACCCACCAGAACACCAACACAAGCTTCCCTAAGCAGGAAACCTTGACAGGCCACCTGTACAACCCCACCCACAGTGAGGAAACTCCACAATAAAGAGAACTCCACAAACTGCAAGAATATAGAAAGGCCACCCCAAACTCAGCAATATAAACAAACCAGCAGGTAAAGGAACAGGATAAATACCCACCAAACCAAACAAAAGAGAAAGAAATAGGGAATCTACCTGATAAAGAATTCCAAATAATGATAATGAAAGTGATCCAAAATCTTGAAATCAAAATGGAATCACAGATAGATAGCTTGGAGACAAGGATTGAAAAAATGCAAGAAACGTTATCAAAGACCTGGAAGAAATAAAAAAGAGTCAATATATAATGAACAATGAAATAAATGAGATCAGAAACACTCTGGAGGCAACAAATAGTAGAATAACCGAGGCAGAATATAGGATTAGTGACGTGGAAGATAGAGTGGTAGAAATAAATGAATCAGAGAGGAAAAAAGAAAAATGAATTAAAAGAAATGAGGACAATATCAGAGAACTCCACGACAGTATTAAACCCCCCAACATTCGAATCATAGGAATCCAAGAAGACAAAAGGGAAGACCATGAGAAAATCCTTGAGGAGATAATAGTTGAAAACTTCCCTAAAATGGGGAAGGAAATAATCACCCGAGTCCAAGAAACCCAGAGAGTTCCAAACAGGATAAACCCAAGGCAAAACACCCCAAGACACATATTAATCAAATTAACAAAGATCAAACACAAAGAACAAATATTAAAAGCAGCAAGAGGAAAATAACAAGTAACACACAAGGGGATTCCCATAACATAACAGCTGATTGTTCAATAGAAACTCCTGAAGCCAGGAGGGAATGGCAAAACATACTTAAAGTGATGAAAGAAAATAACCTACAGCCCAAATATTCTCTAGAAAGGAAACACAAAAAGGGTGTATAAACTCGAACCCAAAACAATAAAGTAAATGGAAATGGGATCATATTTATCAATAATTACCTTAAATGTAAATGGGTTAAATGCCCCAACAAAAAGACAAAGACTGGCTGAATGGATACAAAAACAAGACCCCTACATATGTTGTCTACCAGAGACCCACCTCAAAACAGGGGACACATACAGACTGAAAGTGAAGGGCTGGAAAAAGATTTTCCATGCAAATAGAGACCAAAAGAAAGCAGAAGTAGCAATACTCATATCAGATAAAATAGACTTTAAAACAAAGGCTGTAAAAAGAGACAAAGGACACTACATAATGATCAAAGGATCAACCCAAGAAGAAGATATAACAATTATAAATATATATGCACCCAACATAGGAGCACTGCAATACATAAGACAAGTGCTAACAAGTATGAAAGGGGAAATTAACAATAACACATTAAGAGTGGGAGACTTTAATACTCCACTCACACCTATGGATAAATTGACTAAACAGAAAATTAACAAGGAAAAACAAACTTTAAACGATATAATACTGCTGCTGCTGCTGCTAACTTGCTTCAGTTGTGTCCGACTCTGTGCAACACCATAGATGGCAGCCCACCAGGCTCCCCCGTCCTTGGGATTCTCCACGCAAGAACACTGGAGTGGGTTGCCATTTCCTTCTCCAAAGCGTGAAAGTGAAAAATGAAAGTGAAGTCGCTCAGTCGTGCTCGACCCTAGCGACCCCATGGACTGCAGCCCACCAGGCTCCTCCATCCATGGGGTTTTTCAGGCAAAAGTACTGGAGTTGGGTGACATTGCCTTCTCCGATACAATAGACTAGTTAGACCTAATTGATATCTATAGTACCTTTCACCTCAAAACAATGAATTTCACCTTTTTCTCAAGTGCACATGGAACCTTCTCCAGGATAGTTCACACCCTGGGCCATAAATCTAGTCTTGGTAAATTCAAAAAAACTCAAATCATTCCAAGCATCTTTTCTGACCACAGTGCTGTAAGAGTAGATCTCAATTACAGGAGAAAAACTATTAAAAATTCCAACATATCGAGGCTGAACAACATGCTGCTGAATAACCAACAAATCACAGAAAAAATTTAAAAAATCAAAATATGCATAGAAACGAAGGAAAATGGAAACACAACAACCCAAAACCTGTGGGACACTGTAAAAGCAGTGCTAACGGGAAAGTTCATAGCAATACAGGCATACCTCAAGAAACAAGAAAAAAGTCAAATAAATAACATAACTCTACACCTAAAGCAACTAGAAAGGGAAGAAATGAAGAACCGCAGGGTTAGTAGAAGGAAAGAAATGTTAAAAGTTAGGGCAGAAATACATGCAAAAGAAACAAAAGAGACCATAGCAAAAATCAACAAAGCCAAAATCTGGTTCTTTGAAAGGATAAATAAAATTCACAAACCATTAGCCAGCCTCATCAAAAAGCAAAGGGAGAAAAATCAAATCAATAAAATTATAAATGAAAATAGATCACAACAGTGAACACAGAAATACAAAGGATCATAAGAGACTACTATCAGCAATTATGTGCCAATAAAATGGACAACGGGGAAGAAATGGACAAATTCTTAGAAAAGTACAACTTTCCAAAACTGAACCAGGAAGAAATAGAAAAATTTAACAGACACATCACAAGCACGGAAATTGAAACTGTAATCAGAAATCTTCCAGCAAACAAAAGCCCAGGTCAAGAGAGCTTCACAGCTGAATTCTACCAAAAATTTAGAGAAGAGCTAACACCTATCCTACTCAAACTCTTCCAGAAAATTGCAGAGGAAGGTAAACTCCCAAACTCATTCTATGAGGCCACCATCACCCTAATACCAAAGCCTGCGATAAAGATGCCCCCAAAAAAGAAAACTACAGGCCAATATCACTGATAAACATAGATGCAAAAATCCTTAACAAAATTCTAGCAATCAGAATCCAACAACACATTAAAAAGATCATACACCATGACCAAGTGGGCTTTATCCCAGAGATGAAAGGATTCTTCAATATGTGCAAATTAATCAATGTAATACACCACATTAACAAATGGAAAAATAAAAGCCATATGAATATCTCAATAGATGCAGAGAAAGCCTTTGACAGAATTCAACATCCATTTATGATAAAAACTCTCCAGAAAGCAAGAATAGAAGGAACATACCTCAACATAATAAAAGCTATATATGACAAACCCACAGCAAACATTATCCTCAATGGTGAAAAATTGAAAGCATTTCCCCTAAAGTCAGGAACAAGACAAGGGTGCCCACTTTCACCACTACTATTCAACATAGTTCTGGAAGTTTTAGCCACAGCAATCAGAGCAGAAAATAAATAAAAGGAATCCAAATTGGAAAAGAAGAAGTAAAACTCTCACTGTTTGCAGATGGCATGATCCTCTACATAGAAATCCCTAAAGACTCCACCAGAAAATTATTAGAGCTAATCAATGAATATAGTAAAGTTGAAGGATATAAAATCAACACACAGAAATCCCTTGCATTCCTATACACTAATAATGAGAAAATAGAAAGAGAAATTAAGGAAACAATTCCATTCACCATTGCAACAAAAAGAATAAAATACTTAGGAATATACCTACCTAAAGAAACTGAAGACCTATATATAGAAAACTATAAAACACTGATGAAAGAAATCAAAGAGGACACTAATAGATGGAGAAATATACCATGTTCATGGATTGGAAGAATCAATATAGTGAAAATGAGTATACTACCCAAAACAATCTATAGATTTAATGCAATCCCTATCAAGCTACCAACGTTGTTTTTCAGAGAACTGGAACAAATAATTTCACAGTTTGTATGGAAATACAAAAAACCTCAAATAGCCAAAGCAATCTTGAGAAAGAAGAATGGAACTGTAGGAATCAAGCTGTCTGACTTCATGGTCTACTACAAAGCCACAGCCATCAAGACAGTATGGTACTGGCACAAAGACAGAAATATAGATCCATGGAACAAATTAGAAAGCCCAGAGATAAATCCACGCTCCTATGGACACCTTATCTTTGACAAAGGAGGCAAGAATATACAATGTAGAAAAGACAATCTCTTTAACAAGTAATGCTGGGAAAACTGGTCAATCCCTTGTAAAAGAATGAAACTAGAACACTTTCTAACACCATACACAAAAATAAACTCAAAATAGATTGAAGATCTAAACGTAAGACCAGAAACTATAAAACTCCTAGAGGAGAACATAGGCAAAACACTCTCCGACATAAATCACAGCAGGATCCTTTATGACCCACGTGCCAGAATACTGGAAATAAAAGCAAAAATAAACAAATGGGACCTAATTAAACTTAAAAGCTTCTGCACAACAAAGGAATCTCTAAGCAAGGTGAAAAGACAGCCTTCAGAATGGGAGAAAATAATAGCAAATGAAGCAACTGACAAAGGACTAATCTCAAAAATATACAAGCAACTCCTGCAGCTCAATTCCAGAAAAATAAATGACCTAATCAAAAATGGGCCAAAGAACTAAATAGACATTTCTCCAAAGGAGAGTAACAAACACATGAAAAGGTGCTCAACATCATTCATTATCAGTTCAGTTCAGTTCAGTCGCTCAGTCATGTCCGACTCTTTGAGACCCCATGAATCGCAGCACGCCAAACCTCCCTGTCCATCACCATCTCCCGGAGTTCACTCAGACTCATGTCCATCGAGTCCGTGATGCCATCCAGCCATCTCATCCTCTGTCGTCCCCTTCTCCTCCTGCCCCCAATCTCTCCCAGGACCAGAGTCTTTTCCAATGGGTCAACTCTTCTCATGAAGTGGCCAAAGTACTGGAGCTTCAGCTTTAGCATCATTCCTTCCAAAGAAATCCCAGGGTTGATCTCCTTCAGAATGGACTGGTTGGATCTCTTTGCAGTCCAAGGGACCCTCAAGAGTCTTCTCCAACACCACAGTTCAAAAGCATCAATTCTTCAGTGCTCAGCCTTCTTCACAGTCCAACTCTCACATCCATACATGACCACTGGAAAAACCATAGCATTGACTAGACGGACCTTAGTCAGCAAAGTAATGTCTCTGCTTTTGAATATACTATCTAGGTTGGTCATAATTTTTCTTCCAAGGAATAAGCGTCTTTTAATTTCATGGCTGCAATCACCATCTGCAGTGATTTTGGAGCCCAACAAAATAAAGTCTGACACTGTTTCCACTGTTTTCCCATCTATTTCCCATGAAGTGATAGGAGTGGATGCCATGATCTTCGTTTTCTGAATGTTGAGCTTTAAACCAACTTTTTCACTCTCCTCATTCACTTTCATCAAGAGGCTTTTTAGTTCTTTTTCACTTTCTGCCATAAGGGTGGTGTCATCTGCATATCTGAAGTTATTGATATTTCTCCCAGCAATCTTGATTCCAGCTTGTGTTTCTTCCAGTTCAGCATTTCTCATGATGTGCTTCGCTCATTATCAGAGAAATGCAAATCAAAACCACAATGAGGTACCATTTCACGCCAGTCAGAATGGCTACAATCCAAAAGTCAACAAGCAATAAATGCTGAAGAGGGTGTGGAGAAAAGGGAACCCTCTTAAACTGTTGGTGGAAATGCAAACTAGTATAGCCACTATGGCACCCCGCTCCAGTACTCTTGCCTGGAAAATCCCATGGATGGAGGAGTCTGGTGGGCTGCAGTCCATTGGGTCGCTAAGAGTCGGACACAACTGCGCGACTTCACTCACTTTTCACTTTCATGCATTGGAGAAGGAAATGGCAACCCACTCCAGTATTCTTGCCTGGAGAATCCCAGGGTCGGGGGAGCCTGGCAGGCCGCCTTCTATGGGGTTGCGCAGAATTGGACATGACTGAAGCGACTTAGCAGCAGTAGCACAGCCACTATGGAGAACAGTGTGGAGATTCCTTAAAAAACTGGAAATAGAACTGCCTTATCACCCAGCAATCCCACTGCTGAGCATACACACTGAGGAAACCAGAACTGAAAGAGACACGTGTAACCCAATGTTCATCGCAGCACTATTTATAATAGCCAGGACATGGAAGCAACCTAGACGTCCATCAGCAGATGAATGGATAAGAAAGCTGTGGTACATATACACAATGGAGTATTGTGCAGCCATTAAAAAGAATCCATTTGAATCAGTTCTAATGAGGTGGATGAAACTGGAGCCTATTATACAGAGTGAGGTAACCCAGAAAGAAAAACACCAATACAGTATTCTAATGCATATATATGGAATTTAGAAAGATGGTAACGTTAACCTTGTATTCAATACAGCAAAAGAGACACAGATGTATAGAACAGTCTTTTGGACTCTGTGGGAGAGGGAGAGAGAGAGGGTGGGATGATTTGGGAGAAGGGCATTGAAACATATACAATATCATATGTGAAATGAATCGCCAGTCCAGGTTCAACGCCTGATACCGGATGCTTGGGGCTGGTGCACTGAGACGACCCAGAGGGATGGTCAAGGGCAGGGAGGAGGGAGGGGGGTTCAGGATGGGAAACACGTGTATACCTGTGGCGGATTCATGTTGTATGGCAAAACCAATACAATATTGTAAAGTAATTAACCTTCAATTAAAATAAATAAATTTATATTAAAAAAAAGAACCTGCCTGCTAATGCAGGAGGCTCATTTAAAAAAGAAACAAAACAAAACAAAAACTCAACATTCAAAAAACAAAGATCATGTCATCCAGTCCCATCACTTCATAGCAAATAGATGGGAAAACAATGAAAACAGTGAGAGACTTTACTTTTCTGGGCTCCAAAATCACTGCATATGGTGACTGTAGCCATGAAATTAAAAGACATTTGCTTCTTTGAAGAAAAGCTATGAGCAACCTAGACAGCATACTAAAAAGCAGAGACATTACTTTGCCAACAAAGTTCCATCTAGTCAAGGCTCTGGTTTTTCCAGTAGTCATGTATGGATGTGAGAGTTGGATTATAAAGAAAGCAGAACACCGGCGACTTGATGTTTTTGAACTGTGGTATTGGAGAAGACTCTTGAGAGTCCCTTTGACTGCAATGAAATCAATCCAGTCAATCCTCAAGGAAATCAGTCCTGAATATTCACTGGAAGGACTGATGCTGAAGCTGAAACTCCAATATTTTGGCCACTTGATACGAAGAACTGACTCATTGGAAAAGACCCTGATGCTAGGAAAGATTGAAGGCAGGAGGAGAAGGCGACAACAGAGGATGAGAAGGTTGGATGGCATCACCAACTCGATGGACATGAGTTTGAGTAGGCTCTGGGAATTGGTGATGGACAGGGAATAGAGTCAGACAAGACTAAGCAGCTGAACTGAAGTCATAGAGATAGAAAGTAGAATGGCAACTGGCAGAGGCTGGGAGAGGGGAGAAAGGGGGGATTGTTTATTGGGTACATAGTTTTAGTTTTGCAAAATGAAAGAGTTCTGGAGATGGATGGTGGTGGTAACAAGGTTACACAACAATGTGAATGTATTTATGCCAATGAAATGCACATATAAAAATGGTTAAGGTTTTTTTTTAAGTTAAATACAAATAAGTCAGCACATGGAAAAAATAAATTAATAAAATAATTATTGATATATATGTTCCTATTGCCATTTTCTAATTGTTTTGGGTTGATTTTTTAGATCCTTTTTCTTCTCTTGTACTTCTTGACTATTTAATTTCGTGTAACATTTGTTGTAAAGCTGTTTTGGTGGTATTGAGTTTTCTTAACTTTTGCTTGTCTGAAAAGCTTTTTATTTCTCCATTAATTTTGAATGAGATCCTTACCAGGTACAGTAATCTTGGTTGTAGACTTTTCCCTTTCAGTCCTTTAAATATATCCTTCCATTCCCTTCTGGCCTACAGAGTTTCTGCTGAAAGATCAGCTGTTAAGCGTATGGGGTTTCCCTTGTATGTTACTTGTTGATTCACCTTTGCTCTTTTAATATTCTTTATTTCTGTTTAGTCTTTGTTAGTTTGATTAGTATGTGTCTTGGCATGTTTCTCCTTGGGTTTATCCTGTGTGGGACTCTTTGTGCTTCTTGGACTTGATTGGCTATTTCCTTTTCTATGTTGGGGAAATTTTCAACTATAATCTCTTCAAAAATTTTCTCATACCTCTTTTTCTCTTTTTCTTCTGGTACCCCTATAGTTCAAATGTTGGTGTGTTTGATATGGTCCCAAAGGTCTCTGAGACTGTCCTCAGCTATTTTCATTCCTTTTACTTTATTCTGCTGTTCAGAAGTTATTTACAGCTCACTGTCTTCCAGATCACTGATTTTTGTCTTGCAGATCACTGATTCATTCTTCTACTTCAGATATTGTGCTATTAACTCCTTCTAATGTATTTTAAATTTCAGTGATTGTGCTTTTGTCTCTGTGTGCTTATTCTTTAATTCTTCTAGGTCTTTGTTGATCGATTCTTGCATTTTCTCCATTTTGTTTTCAAGGTTTTTTATTATCTTTATTATCATTATTCTGAATTTTTTTCAGGTAATTTTCCTATTTCCTTTTCATTTATTTGGACTTCTGTGTTTCTAGTTTTTTTCCTTCTTTTGTGCAGTATTTCTCTGCCTTTTCATTTTTTTTTAAGTTATTGTTTTTGAGGTCTCCTTTTCCCAGGCTTCAAGGAAAGTTGAATTCTTTCCTTGAAGAAGGTTGAATTATTTCTTCCTTTTTGTTTCTTCACTCCTAATTTTGGACCAGTGGTTTGTGTGAGCTTCATATAGGGTGAAATTTGTGCTGAGTTTTTGTTTTTTCATTTGTTTTTTCCTCTGATGGGCAAGGCTGACTGAGGTGGTACTCCTGTCTGCTGATGATTTGGCTTGTATTTTTGTTTTGTTTGTTGTGTAGATGAGGCATCCTGCACAGATGGTTGTGTAATGCTGGGTCTTGTATTCAAGTGATTTCCTTTGCATGAGTTTTCACTATTTAATACTCCCTACTGTTAGATCTCTGGTAGTCTAGCATCTTGGAGTCAGTGCTCCCACTCCAAAGGTTCAGGTTTTGATCTCTGGTCAGGAACGAAGATTCCACAAGTGCTTTGTTTTGGCATTAATGGAGAGTAAAGCAAATATCCAAAAATGAGAAACCAAAGATGAACCCCAGACAAATGGCAGTTACAAAATCAAGCATATAATAAGTTAAATAATGGAATATACACATGTACATATACACCCATGATCAAAGTGAAAACAGTCCAACAATAATAAAGTATAGTAGATTGACCTGGTGAACAAAGGAAATCAAAAATTATATTTACCAGTTAAGAACAAAACTAACTTAAGCACAAACTGGAAAACAAAACTAAAGCAAGGTGCCAAGTGGGGAATAAAGTAATGAAAACAAAACTAACTAATAACGTTGAGAGGAAAGGAAAGAAAGAAAAGAAAGAATAGATATGCAATGTTAAATAGAGGTAGATGATGAAGATTTATATACATTAAAGATTAACTACAAGGAGAAAAGAACAGTAGGAAAGGCAAATAAAGGAATAAATGTAGAAGATGGCGGAGGAATAGGAAGGGAAGACCACTTTCTCCCTCACAAATTCCTCAAAAGATCATTTCAACGCGGAGCAAACTCCACAAAACAACCTCTGAATGCAGGCAGAGGACATCAGGCAACCAGAAAAGCAGATCATTGTCTTCAAAACCAGGTAGGAAAAAATATAAAAGACGAGAAAAGAGACAAAGGAGGTGGGGAGGGAGCTCCGTCCTGGGAAGGGAAGCCCGTCCCTGGAAGGGAATTCTAAGAAGAGAGGTTTCCAAACACAAGGAAACACTCTACCTGCCGAGTCTAAGGCGAGCCTTGGAAACACAGAGGGCAACATAACAGGAAGGAAAAACGAATAAATAATTAAAACCAACAGATTACGAGCCCAACAGTAACTCCCCCAGCGGAAAAGCCGCGCAGACGCCTGCAGCCACCGCTAGCAAGTGGGGGCAGGGCAGGGAAGCGCGGGAGACGCCGGCTGCCGCGCTCGGTAAGAAGCGGGCAGAAACGCCCCACACGTAACCAGAGCGATCGAACTTGGGCGAGCAAACCAGGCTGGGGGATAGCTACCACGCGAAAAGCTGGAACATAAGACCCCGCCAGGACTGCGCACAGAACAAAGGACTGAATGGAAATAGCCGGCTGCAGACCATCCCCCGCCGGGGACAGGCAGCCAGAGCTGTAAGGGCTGGAAAGGGGCAATCGCAGCCCCGGAGAGACTACCTAAAAAGCGGCAGGCAGGCTTCTTTGCTGAGACTTCAGGGGATGCAGGACAGTCACCACCCGCCTCACAAGGAGCGCCAGCAGTACACCCAGAAAACTGAGCAGTAGAAACAGAGAAGGGGACAAGTCCCGGCGACCGCGCTCGCCAAGCTCCCAGCTGCTCGGACCCGGGAGGGGCGCAGAGCGCAGTCCCAAACAAGTTTGTGCCTCTGAGGGTTACCTGGGCGCCAAAACCGAGCAGCTTGGACCGGGAAGGTGCGCGAAGCCTGGGGCCGGCCTCGGATGGTTCCTGGCTGAGCTCCGTGGAGCCGGAGCGGTTTGTGCGTCGTGGGGGGAGACAGGTCCAGCGGGGTTGAGACGCTGTGTGCCCACGACAGTGCTATTTGTTTGCAGCATCCCCCCCCTCCCCACAGCGCAACTGAACTAGTGAGCCTAAAAAAAAAAAAAAAAGTGTCCACCACCGCCCCCATGTGTCAGGACGGAATTCAGACGCTGAAGAGACCAGCAAACAGAAGCTAAACAGAGGGAAACGCCTTGGAAGTGACCAACACGGCCCACAACATCAGAGAAGGGCCAGATATATCTTCACAATTTTTACAATCATTCTTTTTTTTTTTTT